>NC_045451.1:11284660-11495069 GCF_002776525.5 Piliocolobus tephrosceles
GTAGGTAGATAGATTAGATAGATAGATAGATAGATAGATAGATAGATAGATAGATAACAGATAGATGATAGATAGATAGATGATAGAGAGATAGATGGATAGATAGATAGACAGATAGAGATGAAAGGAGATTTGTTGGCAGAAATGGCTCACATTATTACAATGGTTAAGTCCCATGGCAGGCTATCTGCAAGCTGGAGACCCTAGGATGCCAGTGGCATGGCTCAGTACAACTATAAAGTCCTGAGAACCGGGTGGGAATGTTGAGGGTGCTGGTGAAAGTCCTGGAGTCCAAAGGTCAGAGACTGTAGAGTTCTGATCTCCAAGGGCAGGAGAAGAAGAGTGTATCTTAGCTCCAAGAGATAGACCAATTCACCTTTCCACTATTCTGTGTTTTATCAGAGACTCCAGCCTATTGAATGGTGAAAATTCACATTGAGGGTGAACTTTCTGTACTTAGTCCACTCACACTCACACATCAATCTCCTCAGGAAATACTCTCAAAAACACACTTCCAAACAAAGCTCTACCTGTTCTCTAGGTATTTCTTAATCTAGTCAAGTTGACACTTAAAATTAACTATCCCACACTCATTTCCTATTACTAAAAATAAAGGCTTGCATTCTATTTGGATATGAAGACAACATTCAATGCCATACTCCTGCCCCAAGCAGAAATTAAATATTGTAGCAAATGGGACACAGGAGAACAGGCAGCATCTCAAATGCCTATAGTAGTTCACCAAGCAAAACTGAGTTGATGTCATCTGATGAGTAGAGAATACATTTCTGCCAAGGAGAGCAGCAAATGCAGTAACACTGGCAAAGGTGACTGTGCTTAGATGCTTCAGTCCTAATAAAGAGGACCCCTTCATGCACACTTTAAACTAGCCAATGAGCCTTTTAAAAGTCAGTATGGCTGAGATAAAATGTATATACAGTAAAATTTATCTTTTTTCAGTGTATGATTCTACAAATTTTGAGCAATAAGTACAGTCATATAACCACCATAATTGACATTCAGAATATTTGATCCTCCCCTCCCACCAAAGAGTTCCTTCATGCCCGTTTTCAAGACTAAACAGTCATCCCAACCTCAGTCACTGGTAATTGCTGATCTGACATTTCTTCTAATGGTTTTGCTTTAGTGTCTGACTTTTTAGAATACATTTGAGATTCATCAACATTTTGTGTATCTTTGTGGTCTGTTTCTTTTTACTGCTGAGTAGTATTCCACTGGAGAAGATACCAATTTTTTTTATCAATTCCCATGTTGAAGGACATTTTATTATTTTTGATATTTGGTATGAATAAAGTGTCTCTAAACATTTATGTTCAGTTTTTGTATGAATATGGGTTATCATTCCACTTGGGTAAATACTTTCAAGTGGGATTATTTGATTGTATATTAAGCGTATGATTAACTTTATGATTAACTGCCAGGTTATTTTCCAAAAAGGCTGTACATTTTGCATTTCAACCAACAAGGTAGGAGAGTTCCTGTTTGTCTACATATTCAGAAGCTGTCATTGTCAGTTTTCTGGTGTTTTGACTTTTTTTCTTGTAATTTCTTTACATTTTAATCCTTCTTTTAGGTTGGTAGTGGCATCTTGTCATTTAAGTTTCATTTGCTTAATGACAATGTTGTTAGTTACTATCTGTATCTCTTCTTTGGTGAAGTGTTTGTTGAAATCTTTTGCCCACTTTAAACTGTACTTTCTCTTTTCTTATTATTGAGTTATGAGGGTACTTTCCATACTGTAGACCAACTCTTTATCACATATGTGACTTGCAAGTATTTTCTTGAAGTACTTTAGTCTTTTTGTTTTGTTAAATATTTTGAACAACAAAAAAAAGTAGTTTTAATCTCTGCCTACATTAAGGGTAAAATATGTTTTCCTGAAAGATTTATAGTTATCAGGTTTTGCATTTAGATCTATAATCCATTGAATGTTTGTGTTTATGGTGTGAATATAATTTGTTTTATTTTTTACATGTGAATTTTCAATTATTCCAGCACCATTTAATTATTATTCTAGACTTTATCCACTGAATTGTCTTGGCATCTTAGTCAAAATAAATTAACTTTAGCTGTGTAAGTTTATTTCTGGACTCTCTCTTCTCTTAAATTGAGTCAACCTGCCCATTCTTTTGGCACCACCATACTGTCTTAGTTAGCATGACTTTATAAAAATCTTGATATCAGGAGGCAGTTTAAGTTCTGCAGTTTTAATCTTGTGTTCCAAGCTTGTTTTAGTCTTTATATTTATTTACTGCACTTTATAATTTTGACATCAGAAAGTCAACTTTTACAAAGAAAACCTGTGGGGACTTTGGAAATATATTGAATCTGTAGATCACTTTGGGTAGAATCAACAACTTAACGGTAATGTATTTTCCAATCCATGAATATTCATTTATAAACTGTTATTTCTCTTATCAACGTTTACTGGTATTCAGCTTTCAAATATTTCACATATTTTGTTAGGTTTATCTCTATGTATTTGCTTTTTTGTCATTGCAATGGTATTTAAATACATAGTTTGTTAATTTCTGTATTTTTTCTACAATTCGAGCTATATACATTTATTGCTCTGAAAATGGTAGTTGTTTTGCAGATAACAGGGAATATGTTATAGATTTACAGTAACAAGTTATTTCCATTGAAACATGGACACCGGTTTGTCCTGTTATAAAGATTTGTCTTCTCTTTTATTTAGGAAGAGCTAAATATCTTCCCTTTTTTACATTCTCAGAGTTATAGTCTCATGCTATTTTTTTGATGGCTTGTCTCAAATGTATTATGGGAGGCCTTTCCTTCTTGGAAAATTCAAGGTAAGAGCAATAAGAAAGAAGGCACAGAGGATTTTCAAGTTAACCTATAAATTCTATATCACATATGTTTTCTCTCCAGCAAGTCTTAAGTGTAGTTTAGATTCCTGAGTGGGATAATAGACTTCACTTCAACTATTGACTGTTGTATATTAACCTTGTATTTTGCAACCTTCATATACCTGTTTATTTTTTTTTTTCCAGGAGTTCCTGTCATTTGTTTGGGATTTTCTACATGGACCAGCGTGTCATCTGCAAACAAAGGTAATATTATTTCTTT
Source organism: Piliocolobus tephrosceles (assembly GCF_002776525.5). NCBI lineage: Eukaryota > Metazoa > Chordata > Mammalia > Primates > Cercopithecidae > Piliocolobus > Piliocolobus tephrosceles. The sequence continues at coordinate 11,287,772 of NC_045451.1, forward strand.
CTTGCCCAACACTCAATTTCAGTGAAAACCCCTCCAATTTCTCAACAATAAGTATAAGGTAAGTTGTAGTTGTTTAGTTTTTTTTTATTATTTTATAAATGGTGCTTTCCTCATTTTGTTTTGATTATTTGTTTGCAAATTGAAAATGTTTCCTTCTACTTCAAGTTGTTGGGAGTTTTTATCATTAATTAGTTTTGGATTGTTTTATTCTTTTACTGTACTAATTAATATGATCATCTTATTTTCCTTCTTTAGTCTGTTGATATAACTGATTACATTGATTAATTTTTCAAATGTGGAACTATTCTTGCATACCTAGAATATAAATTTCACTTGTTTGTAGTGCACACTGTTTTTATACATTGTTGGATTCACTTTTATAAATATTTTGTAAGGACTTTTGCACTTATGTTTATGAGAGGTATTAGTCTGTAGTTTTGTTTTATTGTATTTGGTTTTGATTGTAGGGTAACTCTAGTCTCAAAAATTTAGTTAGAAAATGTTTGTTCTGCATCTGTTTACTGATAGAGTTTAATACTTGGAACAATTTCTTACTGAACTATTTTGAATAATTTATAAGTAAAATAATCTGGATTTGGTAACACTCTTTTTGGAAAGGCAATATTATTTCAATTTTTTTAATATACAAATATATAATTAGGTTATCTATTTCTCTTGTGTGAGTTTTGGTAGTTCTACATTTTCCTTTCAAGAAAGTAATCTATTTCATCCAAATTATTTAAATTATTGACATGTGTTGTTAGTAGTATTTCCTTGTTGTCCTTTTAATGTCCTTGAGATCAGTAGAGATTATTGATGTGGTTTGGCTGTGTACCCACCCAGATATCATCTTGAATTGTAGCTCCCATTATCCCATGTGTCATGGGAGTGACTGAGTGGGAAGTAATTGAATCATGAGGGTGGGTTTTTCCCATGCTGTTCTTGTGATAGTGAATAAGTCTCATGAGATCTAATGGTTTTTATAAAGGGCACTTCCCCTGCACACACTCTTGCCTGCCACCATGTAAGACGTGCCTTTGTTCCTCCTTCAATTTCTGCCACGGTTGTGAGACCTCCCGAACCATGTGGAACCATCAGTCCATTAAACCTCTTCTTCTTTATAAATTACCCAGTCTCGGGTGTTTCTTCATAGCAGTATGGAAATGGACTAAGAAAACGATCCTCTTTCATTGCTGATTCTGGTAATTCATGTCATCTCTATTTTGTGGGAAATAGTCAAGTACTTTTCTTCATAAGATTGAAGCTTAGATTATTGATTTCAGCTCTGCTTTGTTTGTATTCTATACATTTAATTCTATAAATTTTTCTGTACCCCTTTCACTGGATCTCACAATTTTTATTTTTATTTTTTTATTTTCAATCATTTCATCATTTAAAAAATGAAACATCTTTGATCCATGTGTTATTTAGAAGTATGTTGTTAACTTTCAAATATTTTGGTATTATCTAGCTGTTTTTATGTTTTTAATGTCCATTTCATTTCCATTGTTTTCTGAAAACTTACTTTTAATAATTTTTGTTATTTAGTATTTGTTAAGATGTTTTATGTTAATAATGGGATCTATCCTGATGAATGTTCTATACAAGTTTGAGCAGAATCTACATGTTGCTGATATTGAATATACTATCCTACAAATGGCCATTAGATTAAGTTGATTGACAGTGCTGTCCCATTCATCTATACCGTTATGTTTAATTTAGCATTTCCTTTAGATTTGATTTTAGAGTTTCCATTTCCTTGCTTACCTCACCCATTTGTTCTTATGGCTTATTGATTTTTTTTTTCCATTAACAACTTTAACATATTATTTGTAATTACTTAAAATTCACTGATAATCCCAATGTCTGTGCCATATCACCGTCTGGTTTTGATATTTGCTTTGTCTCTCTAGACTGCTTTTTCTTGCATGTGGTGTGCTTTGTATGTTTGCTTGTGTTGTTCTGTATGTGTCATATTGGGTAATATCCTGAGTAAATAGGCCTCTAATGTGAGGATGTATTTTAATCTGGCTAGGAGTTGTGTTTTCCTTCATGATTTTTGTAGTTCTAGATGCCAGACCAAATTTCTTTAGTCTTCTTGTGTTTGGTATTCTCCCTTGAATTTGAACTTCCCTAAATTCTCTATTCACAGAGTCTGCATCTTTCCTACTAGTTTATATTCAGCCTTCAACAATTTGTCAAAATTACTATTTAAATGTTATTACCAATTAATTCATAGATTCATTGCTTCTGCTCTAGTTAAGAGTATCTTCATTCTGTCTTTCGGAAATTGTCTTTCCAGATCCCCAGTGGTGGTTTGCCCTGCAAACTTAGTTCTCTGGTGAATCCAAGAAAAGTCACTGATTTTTATTTATCCAAGTTTTTCTTGCTTTACTTATGTTACTGACAATTTTTAAGCTGTTTACATCTCTGAGTTGCTATCAAATTCTCCATAGACTTCGGTTACTTTGTAGCTTATTGTAGGTGAACCACACAGAGTCTAAAGCAGTATACCAGATATTTCAGCCTCTTTAAAGTCTAATCTGTTGCTTCCATGTGCAGAACTAAGAGTGAGCTCTTCTTACTTCTGTCCAAGTGTGTCCTAGCCCAGTGGAAACTAAATGTTACAAATTTTGCACTACATGGGAGATATCTTAGTGTGCCCAAGTAACAAAGCTAGACTATTTAAAAAATTTAGGCTGAACACAGATATCAAAATACCAACAGCATTCAGACAGTTATAAGATGGTGGTTGAAGAAACTAGTAGCAGATAATTATTTAAATTTATGTCATGAAAAATCAATTACACTCTTAAATTCAACTTGACATTTCAAAATAAAGCTAGACTGTTTTACTTTAGTAAAGTTGCATCACTTTACTGATAACAGAACATTACAGACTTTAATGAATGTATTAAAGAATCTGGTAAGCAAAGGAAAAATATTTGTCTATAGACTCTGAGCCAGAAATGAGCACTTCCACAAAATCACAACCAAAACAAGTACATACATTTTTTGTACCAAAAATATGTGTCTCAGCATCATATTCTGAATAGAATATATTTTGTCTAATTGCAAAATCTGTGTTCATTATGCAACATAATTTTATAAAAACTGGAATTTATCAAAGCTCCTCATTAAACTACTAGCATTGTAGTTAATTTTATAATTCATTATTTTGATGGTGGAACAAGTCTTATTACTCATTGTTTTCAAAATATTTTGTATCTACCCTAATATTTTTTAAGAGGGAAACTTTAGAGACATTATTTCAAATTTAAATAAAATTATATTGGAAGTACATTGAATTTGGATTAAAGAAGAATTGTTATTTTAACAATATTGGAACTTTCTCTTCTAAAAAAACAAATCTCTTTCTTCACTCAACTCTTTTCTGAAGATTTTTTAAGTGCGTACGTCCTGCCTCTGTTTATTATGTTAGCTCTTGATCTATATTTTGATAAGTTAAACCTTCCTATAATTTGTCACTGAGTAAATACATTCTTTAGGCTGAAATTCATAGCAACTGCATTTTATCTATTTGTGGCTTTGTTCAGTCATAGGTAAAATACAAATTCCATATATATATATGTGTGTGTATATATATACACACATGTATATGTGTGTGTCTGCGTATATATATATATATATAAACACATTATATATATTTTTTCTATTATTAGAAGCCTATACTGGTTTTACCTTATAATCTGTGGCATAATACAGTCTATATAACAGTTCTGTTTTTTTCCTATTGTTACATTTTGACCCCTTCTTTTTTCTTTTTCTTTTACTAGGATTTGAAATCCATCAGTAGCAGTCTGTCAATATTATTTTCCTTGATGTTTTTGCCCTATGAATATGTCTTAATCCTCAATCCTCACATTCTTTTCTCTTGTGAACTTCAGATAAAGTCTTACTAAATATTGACTATGTATTTTTCTTTTCTAAAAGATTTATCTGTTTCCCGCCGTGCTCTTTCTGGTTGTCTTTTTCTTTCACAGGCATACAAGTCAATTTTCTCGAGAGTCAGAAATGGTTTCAAATATTAGAACTACTTCCAAGGCTCTTAACCTTGGGCACATTTCCTAATCTTTCTCGTGATGATTTTCTTATTTATCCTTCCTCTCATTCATATTGCAACTTGTAGGTTCATTACTTTAAAATAGTTAGATATAATTTTACCTGTTATATTTGTAAAAAACAAATGAGGCACCAACATTTTGTTCAGGAATGTTATGCCTCATTAAAAATACTTAGCATTGTAAAAAACGGCATTCAATCAATTTTATACATAGTAATATTCAGGAAAAATAATATCTTAGAATTATTTTATTTATAATGTTAATTAATAATGTTATTGAGTTTGTGTATGTTCTAAAGTGTTTCTATTTTAGAGATAAGTGAAAATGACAGTGACTGTTACACACAAGTATAGGACAAAGTTGTGATGTAAAATTATACAATCAAATAAATTAATATATCATTAATATATTACAACCACTGCAGTGACTTTTATTACTTTTCTCCAAAGCGGTGAGAGAGTTAAACATCAATTCACAAATATATGATTTTCTAATTATAGAATTATTTTGTGAAAGTTATATATTTTGTCTATATAAGTAAAATCTTGTTTTCATCATGCAATATATTTTTACATGAACTTTAGTGTCTTCTGGGCTCTTCATTTATATATTATCTTGCTCAGTTGTCATTTTTATAATGTATTAGTTTAGGGCCAAATTTCATATCTCCCTCTGCTCATTGGATTTCAGTGCCACAATAGCAGGGTCTGATGCCAGTTCTGCTCCTTTTTTTTTTTTTTTTTTTTTTTTTGCCTGAAGTCAAAGAAAGAATTTTGGTCAGCACAAGGAAGCTGCCTGAAAACCTGGGAAAATTAAGACTCCCAGAGGCAATGATCAGTTAAATGGAATGGGTGTTAATGGGTAAACTTCTCACTAATCTTTCAGAGTAAAAATGTTAAGATGCCTCTTGTATTAATACTTAGAAGATCCCTCACAGGAATGGGTGCCATTTGCCCAGAGTGGTGGCAAATCAATAACATGCTTTAGCATCTTTTCAGCCTGCCCTGTTTCACTTGCCCCATGGTCTCCTCCAGTTCCTGAAATTACCTCCCAAATATTAGACTTGAAACTAAATCCTTGTTTTACACTCTGTTTCTGGGTGAATCAAATATATGATTGTTATAATGGAAGTGGCCCAAGAAAGCCATTTATTGGGTGGAATTCTGGACCTGGATGACTCAGAACCTGCCAGACAAAGAAGACAATTGACTCATGGTACCAAAGGTGGCGTAAACTCTGGTGCACTGTAACAACACAAATGTGATGACGTTTCCTATGCTGAATCAGGAGTAGATATAGGTAGGAGAGGAAGCTGTGGCTTATGTGGTTGCTCTAGCACTTGAATGCCATGGAGGTCATAGTAGTTATTAACATTGTGAAACTGGGTTCTTTATCAACTGCCCTAGAAGACTTGAAAAACAAAAATATCAGGTTAAAGCCAACAACTATCAACCCTGTGGACACTGTGAAAACCAGAAGGTCTTCATGTAACTTATTTATAGAGACCCTCAACTGTTGCAGATAGAGAGTAAACAGTGATGAAGATCAAGCCTAGGATTTAAGTACAAGGATAGAAGAACCTCAAGGGTGAATAAATGTACAGTCTCCAAAAGTTTTCTGCACGAAAATTAGAGCCCTAATATGAAATGAGAAGAAACCTCGGTGTCGGGATGGAAACAGATGGGGGAATTAATTTGAATCCAGATGTACTCTTTAAAATCCTTGGAAAGCCAAAATAAATCCTTCTGCACTGCTAGGGCCAAGAGGGTGTCTCATTGCTTGGAGACTAAAATGCATTCCTCACAAGATAACACTTATTTTCCTCAGGATTCTTGCCTGGCCATGATGATTATTTCAAATCAATAACTAGAGTAAGGTTTATGGATAGCTGCATCCAAGAAATACAGTCATTGATACGAAAGAAAATATTTATTGACAGATTTTCAGGATTTTTCCCATTCATAATGGCCTTACTCAGTTCACAGATGTTCCAGTGGCAGCTGAAGGTATTAGGCCAGGCCATTGGGAAGAGTTGGGGCTGAGTGCATTAGAAGGCTAAATAGAGAATAATTTATTGCGACAGAGGCTCTCTCCTGTGACTCGAAATTTAACATCCTGAGAAAGACATGTTAAACTAGTTATAATATTACAAACCGGGAATTGCAAGGTAGGGTACTGATAAGGGGCACCAGAATCTTTGAGAAGTCCAGCAATGGCTGTCCCCTTTAGGCCAGGGTTTCACTGTAGCAGATTCTGATAAAAAACTGGACTTGCTAAGGTCGGTGAAAATGAAAGAATGCTAAATGAGCAGAGTCCAGGTGGTGGCACTTACCTGTCAGAGGCATGGTGGACATAATTACTGACATTGTCAACAAGGGTGGAGTGGCAATGAGTGTGGCCTGCAGGGATCCACGGTGATCTGTAACAGACCTTGGTGTTCCCAGAGGTGATGTAGATAAGCAGCTGAATGGGATGCTCCTCGCCTTGTACAAGTAGAACAAATTAAGTACTGCTACGTAGAACACTTACGTCAAAATTGTGATTCCCTGCCTAGTTTCCAGACTATCTCAGATGTCAGATCCATGGATCATTGATTGTGACTTGGCTGGTTCCTTTTGAAAAAGGAAACTGAAATACCATTACAAATATAAACAATAGATATTCCTCCAAATGTGACCTAAATGTATGTGTGCACATTTGTCAGCTTGGCTGTACACATGGGGAAAAAGGAAGGCCAGGCTTTGTTGAGGACAGCTGATACAGATAGAAGGGGGCCCCAAATGCCAGCATGACCATCCAGCTGGAGTGGAGGCTTAGGGAGCCCATGTATAAATGGAGTCCTGGCTGGAGCCTGACTCACAGTGATACACTCATGATTGCTCTGGTGCTCAAGTGCATAATTGGGATAAGTATACTTAGCAGCTGGCAGGCCTGTTAAGTTAATTTCTTTTCATGTAGAGAAGGACTTGTCATCATAGAACAGGCCAGTTGGATGTCCCAGAAACTGCCCTCTCATGATGGTAAATCAGAGCAATTCCTCATTCCGAGTGGAATTGCTGATAGTGAGACTCTTAGAGATAGATTGTTCCTTTTATACCACTCATGTGGCCCCTGCAACTACCAAATGGATTTTGGCATAAGTCCACGAACTGCTGTAATCTTAACCAAGTGCTTGCTCTAATTGCAATCATGGGGCTGGATATGTCTTTCCTACTGAGATGAGCACAAATTCTGGCACTGGACACGCAAGTTGATGTGGCAAATGTATTCTTTCAAATCCCTTCAGAAAATAGAATAATCATTTGCCTTTCTGTGGGAAGTACAGCAAGGGTATTTTTATCTTTTCTGTTCCTTGTGACAGAATTGTCTACAGGATCTTTGATTGTCTTGAAATTTTGAAGAGCACTGTGAAATCAAGCCAACTGTACCTGCTGAACAGAAAGTATTCCCCTTATCCTGTGGAAACACATTCCGGTGGCACTGGTGTCTGAAGGGTGTTTAGGCTAGTTCTGCACGTCATAGAATAACTACAGATACCAGATGTTACAGACTGAAATGGCTTCCAGGGTGTAACTACAGCCTCTTGTGCCATTTTCCCCATCCAGCCTTATAATGCCCCTTCAATAGTCTTATTGGCAGAGGCTAACAAGAAGCAAACTGAACAAAACAGAAATGTGGATTTGTCCACAATTATAGTGGAGTTCCACTATAGTATTCAATAGTGGACTTGGATTTGAGAGAGATTAGCTTAATACTTGACATAACCACACCGCTGGCTAACTCAGTGATGAATACTTTATCAGCTTTATCTGTTTTACTGACACTGTCCCCGCCTTTGTATTCTGGCCTCTTGTATTACCTTCCAAATAACTACCTGTACCCAAGGCCTTGCATTAGTATCTGTTTGCAAGATGGAATGCCAATTAATAAAATAAAGCATAGTACTGAATTCATAACTAAAACACACACACACACAATTGCACCATTCACATAAACAAAAATCACAATGAAAAATGCAGTTTTTAGAAAATAACATTTTTCCTTATATAATCTTTAATCAATTGTGCCTTAGGTCAATAGTCATTGTTTGGTTTACTTAAACTGTAGTGTGTCTAAAGAGATTTGTTGAAACGCAGTCTTATAGGATATTGAAACTTATTCCTTTTGAATTGTAGTTGAAATGATCAATGATTTTGTCAATTTTAAGATGCATTGAAATGATGACAAATAGTAACCTTGTAATTATTGAGTCAATATATAACTCTGAGCTCAACAAATCTTTATAGCAATGCAGAAAGCTACTTCTGAACTTTATCTTTTTCATATTATCATGTTATTATAAATAATCTATTAAGATATTTATTTACTACAAACTTTCTGAAGAACAAAAATAGAAGTAGAAAGCAAAAGTACTTGTGATATACCTAATTTTATGTCGTAATTGCTTTTACTATTACAAATGGCCACTGTCTTCCTTATGAATTTGCAATTCAGTAGCTCAAGACTCTCAATATGAAATGGTCTTCTCTGAATCGATTTTAGCTTTTGAGTAACTTGGACTGATTTTTAAAATGAAGCTAAATTCCTACACTCTGCAATTAAAATTGAATTTTCCTCTTTGAGCTTTAACAATACCACTTAGTAAATTGAAATCTCCAGAGTTTATCATAGTTTTACCAATTTGGCCTTTTTAATGGTATATTATTTATGCATTTATAGTTAAAAGTTGAGTGGTAAAATAATCAATCACTCAAAAAATATTTATTAAGTGCCTGTCTCCAAAGGCTTATATTCTAGGTCTACCCTAATATTCTCTGTTGGTCAAATCTTTACTTTCATGATGACTGTGATCTGATCTTTAAAAATAATTTTATAAACAAGAGACTGAAATTTTCCACTTGAATGGTTCAGCAATATTTAAAAATACAATATAAATTTCAAGTATTTATCATAACTTAGTATTTAGTAGTTTTATTAAGTCCTCAGTAACTAATATTCTATCAATAAAGATATTTTTGTCTGTGATTTGCTGTTGTATTTCCAGCATGTAGAATGAGACACAGCACACATTGGGAGCTTAATAAACATAAATTTAATGACTAAATCAACACCACTTAGCTTATAAATGAAAATTATTTTTATAAAAAACTGTAGGAAGTGGTCAAAATAATCACATTCCTACATTTTTGTCCCATTATATCGACCCTGAAACATTGCTTTCTCTTTTTATTTAACAACTTATTCACACATATATAATTAACTTAATCAATATAGTTGTTTAATATGTATCTTTTGTTTTTATTCATTTTTGTAGAAGTGTTGCATCTTTAATTTCAGTGAATCATATGTGTATTATTATTGATAGAATCATATAATTTCTAAATTTATTTTTAAGGATCAGATCACAGATATGCATACACATAAGGATTGTTTCTTTTTCACTAACACTGAACTATATCAACTCCAGCCATGTTGCTATGTGTACATTCAATACGTTTCTATTTCTCACTAAGTAATATGTCATATATAAGTTATATACTGTTCCAGATGAATAGTTTGCCTCCAGCTAAGCACAACACGAAATACAGTTGAAAGGGCCTGGCGCCGTGGCTCACGCGTGTAAATCCCAGTACTTTGGGAGGCAGAGGCGGGCGGATCATGAGGTCAGGAGATGGAGACCATCCTGGCTAACATGGTGAAACCCCGTCTCTACTAAAAATACAAAAAATTAGCCAGGCGAGGTGGCGGCGCCTGTAATCCCAGCTACTCGGGAGGCTGAGGCAGGAGAATGGCGGGAACCCGGGAGGCGGAGCTTGCAGTGAGCCGAGATCGCGCCACTGCACTCCAGTCTGGGCCACAGAGCGAGACTCTGTCTCAAAACAAAACAAAACAATACAAAACAAAATACAGTTGACCCTTAAACAATGAAGGGGACAGGGGTGCTAATCTCCAGGAAGTCAAAAATTTCCATTATATTTTTGACTCCCCGAAAACTTACCTACTAAGTGTCCTGTTGACCAGAAGCCTTACTGATAACGAACAGTCAATGAAACATCCTTCCTATATTCTGTATGTTGCACTATATACTTACAATAATGTAAGCTAGAGAAAAAAGAAATGTGATTTTGAAAAATCATAAGGAAGATAAAATACATTTACTACTTTTTTTTTTTTTTTTTTTGAGGCGGAGTCTCGCTCTGCGCCCAGGCTGGAGTGCAGTGGCCGGATCTCAGCTCACTGCAAGCTCCGCCTCCCGGGTTTACGCCATTCTCCTGCCTCAGCCTCCCAAGTAGCTGGGACTACAGGCGCCGCCACCTCGCCCGGCTAGTTGTTTTTTTTTTTTTTTGTATTTTTAGTAGAGAGGAGGTTTCACCGTGTTAGCCAGGATGGTCTTGATCTCCTGACCTCGTGATCCTCCCGTCTCGGCCTCCCAAAGTGCTGGGATTACAGGCTTGAGCCACCGCACATTTACTACTTATTAAGTGGAAGTGGATCTCATAAAAGTCATCATTCTCATCTTCAAGTTTAGTAGGTTGAGGAGGAGGAGGAAGAGCAGAGGTTGGTCTTGCTGTCTCAGGGGTGGCACAGGCAGAATATTTGGAAGAGGTGGAAGGGGAGGCAGGAGAGGCAGGGACTCTCGGTGCAACTGTTATTGAAAACAATTCATGCATAAGTGGACTCGCACAGTGCAAACCTGTGTTGTTTAAGGGTACACTGTGATACTCCATAAATATTTGTATTCATATCACTTACGGACCAATGAGAGTTCCTTCGGTGTATTTATGCCAGACTGTAATCGCTGGATCGTGGCTATGTGCATACTCAATTTGAATTGGTCATATCAAAATATGAATTCCTACAACTAGGTTTTCCTGATTAATGTTGGGTATCTGTAGATTAATGTCAATTTTCTACTTTCGAGTAGTGTGCCCACAATGTGTCTCATCAAAGTAAAACGAGTTTAGCATTGTTGCATTTTATATTTATTTGATTCTGTCTCTTTCATCTAGTTAATCTTACTCATAATGCATTATGTCTCCTAGGAAAAAGTAGACGATGTTTTAAATAGAAATTCTTATCAGGCTCATAAATTTCACTGATCTGAAAGTAAATATAAACTTGCTTATTATTCTTTCTTATAAGGGTAAAATTTTACTACTCGTTTAAAAATCATTGTGGTTTTATTTTTTTAGTTTATATTTATTTAATGGCTTGTGAGCAAAATAATTCAAATATTAATGAGCAAAGCCAAGTGGCAATATTTAACTCTCTATAATACTACCAATAATATATTAAAAGTTTGTGAAATCTAATTGTTTTCTTGATATTACTTCAATGTGTAAATATAGTAAAATCTAGATCTTGATTCATTACTTATTATTGTGTTCTCTATTTATAATTTTTTATTTACTTTCAGTTTCTGGAAAGTAAATGAACATTTTCCAGGTTAATCAGCAGTAGTTATATCATATCACCAAGTTTATGAAACATAGTTTCATAATACAGTTCCTTTTCAGCTTTTCCCTCCATGTCCTCCTTGGGATATGAAGATAATCCACTTAATCTCAGGGCATCGGGTGAAACACCTATTAAGGAGGTGTTATAAGAAATACTTGCCAAAGTCTTGTTCATCTCTTACATTTCTTGCATTTCATTATATAGTGGGATTATGTAGAAATCAGTGAATTCCCCAAAAATTTATATACACTAAAATGAAACCCCAGATCGCTTGAATATAAATCCCAGCTGTAATTCATTCAATGAGGTTTTGAGTGAACACTAGGCTCAATATTAGGTGCTGTGGATTAAGAAGTAAAATTTAGGCATTTTCCTTGCAGTGACTGGGGGTAAAGCACATACATGTGTATATCTGTGTAACAAAGGTAAACATGTAATTATAGAAAAACACAGTTATCTACCTACTCCCAAGTTTTCAGTCTGAAGAACATTGTTTCTTGAATGATGTCAATGGGTATGCTTTGAAAAAAAAAATCTATAATCAAAAATCTTGGAGACACTAGATGAAATAGAATAAGCAAGAAGAGACCATTTTAATAGGTTACGAGCTGGAAAAGTCATAAAATTACTTACTTTTAGAGGCTTTGCTGTACATCAGATAAACAAACTGATTATTATTTGTCATCCTATATTCAATATGCAGGGTTTTTTTTCTATGAAAGTAATTTAAAAATTATTCTATGTTGATAATGATCATTTTTATTAAGAACAGATAATTTATTTTCTTTCTGGTAAAAACTTAATTGTATTAACAGATAACTTTTCTGCTTAAAAATTCTCCATCTACACCAAATATTTTGTGGGCAATTATTTTCTGATAAAAGTTATAATGATTAAAACAACTGACATGTTTAAATAATGTTATTTTGATATCTTATTGTGAAACTGGACCTTGAAGAGCCAACCTTTCTTTCTCTATCAGGATTTTCCCTTCGATTCACTCAGGCAGTTTAATTTACTGCTGGTTATAAAGTATAAGTACATGGCAATTCTAATTAAATATAGCCTTTTATTATTTGACTTGAAAAAATAATTTGTAGGAAATAGATGCTTGGCAATAAATAATTTCTGAAAACTAGGAGACTGAAAGTTACAGTAAGAAAAATTAAGGAAGCCAGATGAAACTAATTAGTTAAGCAGAAGATGGGTTTGGTTTTGAGAATGATGACTTTGATTTGCTGGTGAACTGTAACACTTGGATTTGTTTCAGAAATATTTACTGAAAGCATAAATTTGATGAGAAGATGATATGTAAGAATAAGTAAAAGTAAAATATTGTAATACAGTTATTACAATTGCGTGATACATTTGGAAAGTTGGAGAAAAATGAGAAAAGACAGAATAGTCACCCTTCTTTGGATTATCAAATAAGAGGCAAACATTAGAATAATAAAACCTTATATTTGGTAGAGATAAATATTCCAATCCTCATAATTTATAAATAAGGAAATTGGATTAATATTTTTGTTTTGTTTTGCTTTCAGTTTTCCATATAAGTACTTTTATTTCTTCCATTATATTTTAAAAATGGAAAAAGTCCAACCTTTAATTTTTTTATTTTCACTGCTATATTAGATTTATATTGCTACTATAGCAAATTGCCAAAAATGTAGCCACTTAAAACAACATTTTCATCTTACAGCTTTGGAAGTCAGAAATCCTAAAACTGAAATTTCTGGAGGACTCTCTTTCTTCTCCAGGCTCTAGGGGAATAGCTTTTTTCTTTCTTTCTGAGCTCCCAGATGCCCCCTACAATTCCTTTCTTCATGGCCCCAACCTCCATATTCACAGCCGGCTGTGTAGTATCTTCCAGGCCTTGTCTCTGACTTTGAACTTCCTTTCTTTCTTTATAAGGACATTTGTGATTACATTGGGTCATCAAAATAATCAAGGATATTCTCTTCATCTCAAAATAACTTGTTAAATACTATCTGCAAAAATCCCTTTAGCCACATAAGGTAACATATTAACCACAGTTTCAAGGAATTAGGACCTCTTTGGGCGGTCATTACTCAACTTTTTACGTCTGTAGTGGTTAGTTAGGATGCTATATAATGAACCACTGTTTATTAAATGCATATTGATTGCTCAATTTTTAATCAAAAGTCTGTTTGATCTAATAAGATCAGAGAAAGGGTAGTTTTGGAAGCGTCTGATAATAAATATTTATGAGTCTATTATGTATAGAAACTCATTTATTATTTATTGGTTCTTGTTGAGAAACTTCCCCAAATTATTTTTGAGTCGATTCATCTATTCTTGTTAATTCAGTAGTTATTGAGCAATTGTTGGGTATGGTAAGGGATCCTTATGTTATTGCAAGAATAATGCAATCAAGAATCAATCTTTGGGTGTCCCTGAGGCTAGAGGGAAGAGCTCCAGGTATTTTTTCCACTTTTTAAATAGTAGTGCATAGTCATGTTGTTGTCTACAGTGAACTAAATCTCAAATTTCCCATGAGAAATTCACTAATATTGCTCAGTTTTGCGTAATAATTTTGTGATAAAAGTGGGAGTATGATCTTCCTATCAACTCATATTGTAAACTAGAGTCTATGAAAGTCCTCACATGGTCTTCTCTATTTGTAACCTCATCTCTCTTGGATTTTCCTCATCTTGCTATTCTCCAGCCATGCAGCTCTCATTGTTATTCTTCAGTCCTTCAGTCTTGCCCCAATTTCCCTTTCTCTGCCTGAAAAGCTCACGAAGCAGATGTTTGAATGGCCCTCTCATATCTGGCATATCTCTTTTCAAGCACTACATGATTAAACATTTCCCGCTGCCCTGGACAAATAACAACGTGCAGTGCCAAAGGTCCTCTGTCCTTTACTGTACCTTCAATGCTTTTTGATTAATGCCTGTGTTCATGCATCACCTACTTTCTCTATTTATCGTCTGTCTGACTTTGCTTTATTCACTATTGTATCTTTAATGCCTAGAAAAATGCAGAACAAATTTGAATTTAGTCATGAATTGTGTAGTTTTAATATAACTACTTATACTGTTAAAAATGCTTTAAAATATTAACTCATCCAATCCCCAAAACAACACTGTTAGTATCTCCATTTCATCAATGAGAAATAGATGGAGTGTAATTATAATATTGAAACATGTGTTTTCGGTAAGTCTTTTCTGAGCTGAAATCATCTCTCCATTTTCTCCTGTATCTATTTTATAATAGTTATTCTTATGTAAAAAAATTATCAAACGAGTTTGTTTTATGATTCTCAAAATATCTTTGTGTGTTTTTACAAAGATTTTGGGATGGTGTCATCTTTAACATCTTTAGGGAGATAATCCTTGGGATGTTTGGCATTTGAGTCACTAATTATAACTTCGATTTTTAAATAGATTAAGAAGTTAAACTTGTCTTCTGTAGCATTATATTTCTTTTCAATTAATGGCCTTCGATCAAGTGTTTTTGATCTTTAGGGCAGCATTTTGTAGGAGGCAGAGGTTGATTAGCATTGGCTGACAGAGGGACTTCTCCTGATTTTTAGTTAGTGGCTGTTTCCATTTTAATTGCATCCCAAACTTGCTCAGTTTTCTGTTAGAATTTTTGTAAATTCATGAAATCTTTTGTCTGTTATCAGTTACCCACGAATTTTAAACATTAGCAGTGGCTAAATTTTGTTCAAAGCTCTTTTGGATAAAATGCTTAAAAATAAATAGCCGGCCAGGCGTGGTGGCTCAAACCTGTAATCCCAGCACTTTGGGAGGCCGAGACGGGCAGATCACGAGGTCAGGAAATCGAGACCATCCTCGCTAACACGGTGAAACCCCGTCTCTACTGAAAAATACAAAAAAAAAAAAAAAAAAAGAAACTAGCAGGGCAGGTGGCGGGTGCCTGTAGGCTCAGCTACTGGGGAGGCTGAGGCAGGAGAATGGCGTGATGCTGGGAGGTGGAGCTTGCAGTGAGCTGAGATCCGGCCACTGCACTCCAGCCTGGGCGACAGAGCGAGACTCTGTCTTAAAAAAAAAAAAAAAAAAAATTAAATAAATAAATAAATAAATAGCCAACTATTTTAAATGGAATTTTGCCAGAAATTAGTGTAATGAAATTAGTATGATGTTCCAGCCTAGGTAACTGTGATATATCATAGTTACAAAATAGCTTGTGTCCTTCTTTTTCATGGAGTTTTTAATTACAAAGCAAAGCAAAACAAAACCCACAAAAAAACAAGTGACCTCCTTTAATGGTGTTTATAATAGTGGATTAATATTACCCTCCCTCATATTCTCAAGCATCAAGGACCAGAAACACAAATGCCTAGAGATTTGAAAAAGATTACAAATAAATGAGCCAGTTTGTTGATGCAATATAATTGTGGGAAAATGTAGAATAAAATCCAGAACTCAATTATAGAAAATTATGGTATTATCAAAATATGGACCCATCAGTATTGTTTAATGGGTATGAAGTTTCAGTTATACAAATGAGTAAGTTATAAGATCTGCTGTTCAACATGGTAGCTATAAAGCAACATGGCATTGTGCGCTTTAAATTACTTTAAGGGAATAGATCTCTACTTAAGTGTTCTTTCCACAAAACAGAAACAAATGAAAACACACAAGGATGCATATGTCCCAACTCATCAAAATATAAATGTTAAATATGTGCATTTTTGTAGATCAATTATTGCTCAATTAAACTTAAAACATAATATGAACTCAGGATTATAAGATTTTCTCATTTTTTTCAAAGGAAGCTTAAAATACAGATTTTGATGGAAAATAGTTTGCAAACTAAGAGATACTCATTGTCAAATGCTAATTAATATAATATGAATACTGTTTAAATTGAATCCACTGAGATAAAAAGTAAAAATTATCCTGTAGAGTGCAAAACTCTTGGTTATGTCATCCTAACCATTAGATTATTTTAAAATGTATAATTTATCTCTTTTTTTATTCTTTTCTGGAAATTGTATTTTTGATAGGTTCTTATGTATATTTCATTCTATTACTTCAAAATTTTAAGCAGATATAGATGTTGATAAAGTTTCAAAATATCCGTTAACTAAAATATTTATTAATTACTAAGGGAATATAGTAATTTTACAGTAGAGAAACCTGGCAGACCTTAGCTCAATCCCAATGACCCAGGTTGACATCCTCAGTAATAATGAAGTATTGGCTTCATGTGCCACTAGATATGGTATGCTGGAAAGTACTCACTAACTCTGTGGTATTCTTCTCCAAATTACATAACCTCAATCTAATAATGAGAATACATCATACAAACTCGAACTAAGGGGTAGCTACAAAATACCCACCAGTACTCTTTATACTTAACATTACTCCAAAGTGCAAAGGTCATGAAAGAGGAGGAAATACTCAGAAACTGTTACAGATTGGAGGAGAAACAATGACTAAATGTAATGTGGAACCCTGGATTGGATACTGAAATGAAAAAAAACAGAGTAGAAAAAATGGTGAAATCCTACTGTAGTTTGTAGTTTAGTAATTAAATAGTACTCTGTCAGTGTTAATTTTTTTAAGTTTTGATCACTGTACCATGGTTTTATAAGCAGCTAATGTTAGATGATTTGAGTAAGGGCTACACAGAAACACTTTGTAATTATTTCTGAAATTATTTTAAAATAAAAAGTGAAAATAACTTACAGAGCTATTTAAGTAGATATTAATATATTTCCATTCCAAAAGCAAAGTTAAAATCTCAGTGCACTTAAAATTGGCATTGAAAGCGTTCTCCCACTGCTCATTTGGAGCATGTATATTACTTAAATGAAATCCGAAGAAAAGTCTGGGCTTACCAAATGTACTATTAATGAGAGTAAGTACACTAAATGCAGGATGAGCCACGAAGATGTAAAGGTTTCATGTCTGCCGCTTTCTTTTGTTCTATTGTGATTTCCAAAATCACTGTAGCCTGCATGCCAATAACAATTGCCTGGCTCAGTCTGGGGCAACAGTTTTTTGCTTATGTTCTGGAAAACCATTGGTATTTAGTATGCAAAAAGAAAAGAAATGATCTTTGAATCAGTTCACTGGATTTTAAGAGTAGCTTTCCTCACTGGTGCACATAATTTAAGTTAACTTCCTGCCAGACCATGGTGCTTCATCTGCTTATCAGCTCTTCTATAACTCATCTTAACAGATGGAAAATGTGGTCAAATGCAATTCATATTTCCTTGGTTAAAAATGTCTGTTAACAGCTCATTACATTTCTTTCTATCTTCACACATCACAGCTACATCCAATTTGTGGTAAATACATTTTTGTCAAAATTTCTACTGAATGTTTTACATTTGTCTGAAGCTGTAGCTGTTATACTTAATTAGGTTGCACTTTTACTGGAAGAGCTGGAGCTTAAAATCAATTTATTCTGCTCATTTAAACCTTGACCCCTTTTGCTTATAAACCAAAGACCAAAAAACTGCATTTTCTTTGATAACTTTGAAGCTGTCATATTAAATATTAATAATGTGAATTATTATGGCTCATAATGCTAAATGTACTCATAATTGGGTATAATTAATCAAATTTGCATGGTAATGGAAGACTTTCTTTAAATTCTTCATCCTTTCCTCTTAAATTATTTAAAGTATAATTGTATTTATGAATCTAAAATTTTTCTTTTCCTATTGATGAGTTACAGTTGACTAATTTGGTGTGTTAGTTAATAACACACTCACCATAACTGTGTTATGGTTAACACAGACTGTAAGGAAAATCTGTCATAGAGGATTTAGTGGCCCTTAGGAAGCACCATATATGTCCTATTGACACTGCACCTCTGCCAGCCTCAACATCACAATCTTTTTTTTTTTTTTTTTTTCCTTTTTGAGACAAGGTCTTGCTCTGTCTCCCAGACTGGAGTGCAGTGGTGTGCTCTCAGCTCACTGCAGCCTCAGCCTCCTCCCAGGCTCAGGCAATCCTCCTGCTTCGGCCTCTCAAGTAGCTGGGACCACAGGCAGATGTCACCACACCCAGGTAATTTTTGTATTTTTGGTAGAGACAAGGTTTCACTGTGTTTTCCAGGCTGGTCTCAAACTCCTAGCCTCAAGTAATTCACCCATCTTGGCCTCCTTAAGTGCTGGAATTACAAGCATGAGCCGCTGCACTCAGCCCAACACCACAATCTTGAAACTACTAGTGCAACCAAGAGATTCTTCAAGCTTAGAGATTCTTACTGCTAGGACACTGCCTCTCCATTCACTCTACCACATAGTTTTAGGTTTGCCATCATAATTTGCCTAAGAAATCCTTCTTTAATAAGTTAATTGGATGTGTCCCACATTCCAAGAAGCCCTAGGATCCCAGGTTATCCCTTATCCATGCAGGCATTTATCCCATATAGCTCAGTGCCTCTCTCACTATGAGCCACTTCCACAAGCATTCCTACAACTCCAGACATTCCAGAGTCTGCTGGAACAGTGGGTCAGTTACTCAGCAAGGTACCCTAAATTTTAATCCCTGATTGGCTTTCTCAACCTCTTTTCCTACTACTATTAACACTTGGCTGTCCTCAAGGACATGGCGATCCCTGTAAACATCTGCGATGATGCTATTTTCTATCCTAAAATTCAGATTTCAAACACCTACAGATAGAAGACAGGTTTTCCTTGCATTTGCTGCATACTTAATATTATTTTTCCTCTCTCTTTTCTAAAAGTCTCCAGGGTTTTGCAGCTCGTCTTGCATTATATGGCTTTTCTACTTTTCTAATCAGTCCGACATAGACTGATTATTTCAAAATACTTTCCTCCTCTCTTCAAAAACATCCAATGGCTCCTCATCTGTCTCAGAGTAAAATCAAAACTAAAAGGCTTTACAGGATCATGGTCCTCACAATCCTCTGATCCAATAATATTCCCAGCAGGCCCATTCTTGGCTCAGAGCCTTGACAGTTCCTGTTCCTTTGGCCCAGATGGATCTTCCTTCAAATACCCATCTGAACAATCTCCTTAATTCAGGCCTGTGTTCAATATGTTTAATTTTCTCAGAGAATCTTCATCCTCACTGCCATCTATTGCATGTACTCCCCTCACAGTGCCTAAAGCTAGACTGTAATTTCTGTGTAGGCAAGGACTAGCCTGTTTTATGTGTACTTCCGTATTTTCAGAAAGTGGCTAGAACACATTGAATGGTCAATATATATTTGTGAATTAAAAATATTATTTCATTGAATAGATAATTTAGGAGATATAAAAAGTAGAATTTCCTGAACTAACAACACATTTTATTTTCAGAAAAAAATCAAGATGATCATATTTTAAATAATACAAAAGCTTTTAAAAATATGTAAGTATTTAGAGATTCAGATAAAATAGTTAAGCCTGTGTTGAAGTATCAAAATAGACATAGTTGAAGACTGATGGTGTTTTAGAACTGGCTAGTTCAAAGATTATTTAGCCATGTAATTCCATTTTTAAGAGAAATTAATTCAGGACAAAGTATTTTGACAAACATCTGACAATGATCAAATTAAGTTGTATGTCCAACTCATTTATCTCTGTCAGAGAGCTATGGAACTTATTTGAGTAAAAATAAAAATATGATGAGCAAATAGAAGTAGGTTGTTGAGATTTCTAGTGGACCTCAGTATCACGTTTGTCCTTTTTCTATGATAATTCACTACTATTTTTAGCTGAACACCTTGCCCAGGTTCTTCCGCCACTTGGTGTGGCAAGGTAACTCCACGATGATGAAAATGCCATAAGTAGAATTGGATTTTGAAACTTTGTGGACATATCCTGGAAAAAAAAAAAATGGTGCTTTTTGCCCTTCTGTTTTTTAAATCTCCCTGCTGGCTAACATGTGGCTATTAATACCTGCACTGAACCAGCCAACTAGTACAATGTGTTCCCATTGGAATAGAGACATGCAATGCATGCTTGGATCAAGTTAAAATGGAGAACCATGTTAACTTTGGGTGCCAAGTGCTTAATGTGAAATCCAAAGCAACTCCATCTTAGAAGCTAATCCACCATGTTGACTTCTGATGAAACCCAATTCTGGAAAAGACTCTAAGATTTCCAGTTTATCTACTGGTCCTTGTGTAAGGCCATATATTTATCATAAATCCTTCCCTTAGGTCAAAACAGCCTTGATGTTATCTTACTTCAATTGCCCTACACATCTCTTCTGAATCATGTATGTTATTTCTCTTATATATGTAAGTCCTGGGTCTGGAAAGTAATGGTGTGGGGATCCATCATCCTGTCTCACTGACTCCCAAGACATGGACATGGACATGGTTTCTGTTTGTAAATCCCAGTTAAATATATATACATATATATATATATATGTATTTATTTTATATATATACATATATATGTATTTATTTTATATATATACACACTACACACACACACACACACACACACACATATATATATATATATATATATATTTTTTTTTTTTTTTCCTGAAAAGCCTGATAGGTCAGCCTCTTTCTTCAGCTTCTTAATTTTTTTGTTGGGGATAGGTTTACCCACTGAGAAATACTTAGACTTTCAGATGAGAAACAGTTACACTTCCCTTATTCAAACAACTGATACTTTAAATTCCATATCAATTGTAGCTAAACCTACCGGTAATGCAAGGAAAAGAGTAAAACAAAGATGTTAGCATAAGCCTGAAGGTAGATATGATGTCAGGGGTATACAGAATATGAGTAATAGGAACAAGAAGTAAACTTTGTATGTTTTTGAATTGTACTTGCACTTTCAGAATTTAAGAACTATAAACTTACCAATAGCAAACTGAAGAAAAATGAAGATAAATTAAGCATGTTTTTACAGTATCTTATTTATGAACTAAGAAAGGTGTGGATTCAGTTGATTGTACAAGAATTAGGAGCAATTCTAAGAAATGTGTTAAATTTTAAAAGAAGATAAGTTAGGAAAATGGGGAGAGAACAAAAATGCTAGTATTTTGAGTCTTGATAACCAAAGAATGGCAATATCAAAAAAGAAAGGGAAAAATGGATATAAAAATTCTGTGCATTAATGAGTCTCAATTCTGTGTTGATGACTTGACCTTAAGATCTTAAACATTTGTGGAATTACATAATTTTTGCTAAATGCCATAAAATTAGGGGTTGGAATGTGTAATTTTTTCACCAAATTTGCCAACATTATTATAGACTATTATTTTATACAGTAAATCACTAAATTAGTTAGAACAATTTCTAACTGATAGGAGTAGGGAAGGGAATTTATCAATTTAACTGAGTGATTTTATAACTTTTTGATATTTATTACATACTATATGTTTATTAGTTTTGTGATTCACTAGCACTGATTATCAGACACATACAAGTAGTTTCTAAATGTTAAAGAAAAATTATGTAGACAATAGAGAATCTTACCTTAAGAACGTTTCTGCTGTGTAAAGGTGTAAGTGATTACCATTATACCTGGTTGGAAGGTGAACAGCACTGTAATCTATAACGATTATAGAACCCATGTTCCACATCAGGAGAAGTTAAAAAGCAATTTTGAAAGGATTTAAATTATTTAGCCAGGAATTTTTGTTACTCTTTGAACTTCCTGGCTGTTTTTGGATCTAATACTCTGAAATGACGTTGTTATTCATGAGACATTGTCGGCAGGAAATTTATTCATGCAGTTATTAAGCATTTCCTGAGTGCTTACATTGTAGGACTTACTGGAATAGAGTGAGATAGATTGGAGATATGATCCTATATTAGTACTAAGCCTTGTTCTCAAGGTACTCAAAATGTTTTATGAGATTCATTAACAGATAATCTAAGACAAGACATGCTGAAATAGACAGCACTCTATTATTAACAAAATGAACAGAAATTAAACAGGACATTAAATGAAGAGCTGTACAAAATTAAAAGCCATATGAGTTGAGTCAAACACTTATTTGCCGTAATTTCACATTGAACAGTATTTGCAAGGTTCTGCGATGAGCTTTATAGCAGATGCAATGTATAAAACACTCATAGATATTTTAGATTTAAGGAAACATTATATGGTGCCCTTAAATGTTGGTAATACTTAATCAATTTTATGGAGAGTGAGGCTTCCAGATGAGATTTAAGGGCAAATGAGAATTGGATATAATAAAATGATCAGTAGAAAGAGATAGCATTAAGCACAGGTTGGGAAAGCTAGGGGGAATAACGGAAAACCACGAAATTTGTAATGAATATAAAATAAGTAGAAATGAACAGGAGAATAACCTGTGATTAATTAGCTAGGGCCAGGTCATGGAACACCTTCTATTAGTCACTGAAGAGTCACACATGCTTTTCAGCAAAAAAGTGATTTTTAAAAATACTGTTCTTCAGAAAATTAGTCTAACAACCTTTTAGGAAACAATTTTTGAAAGAATCTGAAAGTGGGATATATAGGCATGGTGATATATGCTGCTGGGGTAAAGTCAACAGAGATTGGCAATAGCTATAAATATAAAATTACATTAATACTTAATTCATATACAGCAGGTGCTTGGTTTAACTGACTCTTCTCCTACATTTAATAAGAATTTGCCCATAATCATTAAAATATTTTTCTTTTTAAATGCTTAAAAGTTAGAGGACCAAATTCCTTGCTCATGTACAGCTCCACGATTTTGCAACTGAAAAATTCTCACTATGTGTTTTTATTGTCACCTGTTCAAAACTAAGGCATTTTTATAAAATAGTTTATAACAGTTAATTGCAGGGAAGAACAACCTCAAACACTGTTTCCTCCATATATTGACATTATAAACTATGAGAGAAAGTGTCTCTCAACTTGGCTGAATTTTCCAGGTTTAGGGATGTTTACTAACTTCAGTTGGTCATTGCATTTCTAGGAAGTCAGAGAGAAACACTGTAACAAATTTATGCCACACCTTTATTGTAGTCCTGATGTTTGTACTTTCCTTACACCTTCTACTTGGACTTCTGTCAATATTTTTCCATCCCTCTGCTTCCTGTTACCAAAACTTGT
This sequence comes from Piliocolobus tephrosceles, assembly GCF_002776525.5. Taxonomy (NCBI): domain Eukaryota; kingdom Metazoa; phylum Chordata; class Mammalia; order Primates; family Cercopithecidae; genus Piliocolobus; species Piliocolobus tephrosceles. Next base: position 11,311,310 of record NC_045451.1, read on the forward strand.
TGCTTGACTTTATTTTCTCATAAGAGTTTAGCTCTCAACATCTATGCCCTACTACTACTTGACATTTTACTCTTTGTGACTGAGACAGCTTGCCTCCCTCCCTGACTTCCTGACCTTTGCCATGTCAAGTCTCCTTTGAAAATTGATTGTTTCTAAGAGTTTCTTCAATCTTGAAATGTTCCCTATCTTTTATTTTTTAATTTTATTGTGTATTTTGTCAAGGAAGCCCACAGCAACTGTGGACATTTTTTCTGTCTAGATTAACACTTACATGGTTTGGATCTGTGTACCCACCCAAGTCGCCTCTGGAATTCTAATTCCCAGGTGTCAAGGGAGGGACGTGGTGGGAGGTGATTGGATCATGGAGGCAATATCCTCCATGTTGTTCTCATGATAGAGAGCGAGTTCTCAGAAGATATAATGGTTTAAAAGCAGCAATTTCCCCTGCACTCTGTCTCTCCTGCCACCATGTGAGAAGGTGCTTGCTTCTCATTTGTCTTACACCATGATTGTAAGTTTCTGAAGGCCTCCCTAGCCATGCAGAGCTGTGAGTCAATTAAACCTCTATTCTTTGTAAATTACCCAGTTTGGGGTAGTTCTTTATAGCAGTGTGAAAACAAATTAATACAAACATATAATATTATTAATATTATTAATGATGATTAGCCAAAGTGATCACTGTTTCAATTATTTAGTCAACAGACGTCAGTTAAGCATCTTTTAAGCACATCATGGATACTCTCAGAGCTAACGGGGATAATGACAAATGACTAACATATAACCAAATACCTCAAGTGTGACACTATGTTATAGAGTAGTTCAAAGTTTTAAATAATATATTTGAATATAAAATGTTACTTGCAAAGCAATGAATTATTGTAAGGTTTGTTAGGTGCCTTCCATGGTCCAAAAAATGTGTTGAGGGCCGGGCGCGGTGGCTCAAGCCTGTAATCCCAGCACTTTGGGAGGCCGAGACGGGCGGATCACGAGGTCAGGAGATCGAGACCATCCTGGCTAACATGGTGAAACCCCGTCTCTACTAAAAAATACAAAAAACTAGCCGGGCGAGGTGGCGGGCGCCTGTAGTCCCAGCTACTCGGGAGGCTGAGGCAGGAGAATGGCGTGAACCCGGGAGGTGGAGCTTGCAGTGAGCTGAGATCCGGCCACTGTACTCCAGCCCTGGCGACAGAGCGAGACTCCGTCTCAAAAAAAAAAAAAAAATGTGTTGAATTCAGGTCAAATAAATATGAATTAGGCATCATTCATTATCCAAAGGCGCTCACATTTTGTGGAAGATACATTGGATATGATTCCCATGCTTTTATGTCAATGGGTCAAATCTCTGGTTTTTTTTTTTTTGAACTTACATGATAAATAGAAAATTTGTAAAGAGGTTTTCAGTACACTTAGAACGTATTAAGTAAAGCAACAGAATATGTTTTTCTATTTTCTTTCTTTCTTTTTATTTATTTATTTTTTTTCTGATACAGAGTCTAGCTCTGTCACCCAGGCTTAGTGCAGTGGTGAGATCTTGGCTCACTGCAAGCTCCGCCTCCCAGGTTCAAGCAATTCTCCTACCTCAGCTTCCCGAGTAGCTGGGACTACAGGCACCTGCCACCATGCCCAGCTAACTTTTCTTTTTTGTATTTTTAGTGGAGATGGGGATTCATCATGTTAGCCAGGATGGTCTCGGTCTCCTGACCTCATGAGCTTGGCCTCCCAAAATGCTGCCTCTTGGCCTCCCAAATGCCTCTTGGCCTCCCAAAATGCTGGGATTACAGGCGTGAGTCACCGCGCCTGGCCAACAGAGTATGTTTTAAGGTGGTTTAGTTTTGCCTTATAAGCTTGATTTTCTTTTGTTATAAGAAAGTTTCATTAAATGTCTAACTTGTTTTATGTAGTTGTATTTAAACAGATATATCTAAGCTAAAAAGCAATATTCTGTAATAGAGTGTTTTCTTATAGTTGTAAATAAAACCAGAAATAAATGGCTTTCAGAAAAAGAGAGAAGGCAAAATCTTGCACACATTTTTATTAGATTTATTCCTGAAAGTTCCATGTGCTTTGATCATATTATAATGTTACTTTTAAAATTCGGTTGTCAAGTTATTTATTGATAGTATAGGTAAAATACAGTTGTTTTAAATTTGTTGTGTGTATTGCAAATTTTCTAGACTCACCTAATTCTGCAAGTTTTATGGTATAGTCTTCTGGATCTTCTACGTAGGCAATCATGCTAATTGCACTTAAAAATCATTTCATGCCTTTTTTTTCCAGTCTGTAAGCCAACTGTCTTGGCATTCTTATTCTAAGTATGTGTGTATTGGGCAAAAACTTGAAGAACTTTTGTTTCTTAAATATTTGAAAACTTGAGAAACATGTTGAAATTATCATCAATTAAGGATAAAACCCATCTTTCTACTTTTATATTTTACGACTTGGATAACTCCACTTTCTTAAATATTCATAAAAATTGATATTCCACATTTTTACTCTCAATTAAGTGGAATTAAAAAAACATATTAAAACAATTATCAATCAGGGATAAAATAGCAAATTACAATATAGTTGATCCAATCGAGTTAAAAGTTGGATTCAAACATGTCTGGAAATACTGAACCAATGAACAGAGTCAAAAGGTGATACTTTGGCTAAGAGATTGTTGCTGGCCAGGTGATTGCAATTGAGTAGATACTGTCTTAGACTGGACAAAGGAACACTCATCAGAGTCAAATGGCAAAATCTGTTGGAGGAAGCCTAGGACTCTGTAAGACACTGGGCATAAGCAGCTGCTTCAGGACTAAGGAACTACCACCCATAGTGGATATAAAGGCAGGACACAGCATGGGTCAGGACACTGCGGACCAGAAATAAAGCAGTTCTGCTTTCACTTCTGGGACTTTCCACCGTGGGAAAACCAAACCGCTGCTTTTATTCTCAGAGCAATGAGCCCAGTGTTAAGTGATTATACCTTCCTGGGCATCAGAGGGACTGGAGATAAGGGATATTTAAAGGTGCTTTATGATTTTCTCTAACTACCAGATAGCTTGATACAATTTCATTTTAAAAGACCAGAATATTTGTGCTATTCTTATAAAATAAGGAAGTTTTAGTTATTACTATAAACATAACAATATTTTGACCTTTACTCTGGGAAGCTTGGGGGAAACTTCACCAAGTTTTAGGAGTTTGGTGGCCCTATTTGGAGGAATGTGGGGCCCCATCTTGCCTACATGGTTTCCACATAATATAACTAGGAAGTGCTTTCGTGCTTTAGAGTTTCAACCTTCAGCTATAGTGGTCACAAAAGAGCTCACGGTATTCTTATATACTGCTCCTGATGGCATACATTTTTTTTTTATACTTCCAGGTGAATGTGGCTTAAATCAATTGAAGAAGATTTAAAAAATTAGGGAAGGCAATGCCTGCTTTTCCAACCACTCCCAGTCCCACCCCCAGGCCTGAACATGGATGGGTTTTAGAAATATCATGCGTAAAGGAGGTCTGGGAATGGTGGAATAATGGTATCCTCCCATGAATGTGTCAGAAGAAATCTGTAGGAGAAACACAAGAGACCTCTTTTAAAAAGTGAGGAAAGAAATGATGTTGCAGAGATGTTTACTAAAGTTGAGCAGAATAATACTCATAGCGTTTCCTGATTCCCTGTGGCCAACTCATAGTGCCCTAAGATATAAACATTTTGGCCCCCTCTGAGTCACAGCTTTACGGTTCTGAGAAGGTCAGTCTGCTGGTACAGTGATGAAACTGGGAAGAATCTACAGTGTCTGGGAACTTTGAGATCAGTAGCAATTGATGAGAAAGCAAATTCTAGCAGTGAGTACCACAAGATTATACCTTCCTCTCCAAAAAAGTTTTATATATCCAGTCAAATCTTGGTGGCCACCAGATCTTGGAGCCAACTAATGAGGAGCTAGTGGAAAACATGAGCTGAGGACACATGCTTTTTCCTCACCCTGAAGTCACACCTGTAATTTGGAACACTACCTTAAAGACAGACACTAAAGCATATGAGAACCTGAAAAAGTGAGAATGTATGCAAGTTCTTCAAACAAGAGTGATATATACCTTTAGGGACCATTGAAAATATTGGACCTGATCAAAATTAACTGATTAGAATAAGTACGTATATTTTAGTTGTTGCTTTCTTTCTTCACTAATCAATAGGATTGAAGACGAAAACTAGCATCAGATTTCTGAGAAGTAAAACACAGAAAAAACAAACAAATAAACAAAAAGATGAAAGCCATAGGAAATACAGGGTCCATAATGTATTTACATAATTGAAAATACTAGCCTGAATAATATAGGGAGATCCTGTTTCTGGAATTTTTTTTTTTTTAATTAGCCAGACACAGTGGCACAACCTGCACTCCCAGCAACTAGGGAAGCTGAGGCAGGAGGATCACTTGAGCCTGGGACGTTGAGGCAGTAGTGAGCCATGATAATACCACTGCACTCAAGCCTGGATGGCAGAGCACGACCCTGTTTCAAAATAAATAAATAAAAAAAAATAAAAATAAAGAAAATACTGCGCAAATATTTTGACATATTATAAAATAAGCAAATTGCATCAACTAGTCTGCATTTTTTTCCCTTTAGAAGTAATCAGAGGGTGCTTTTCTTAGCAAAACTTGAAACTTGCATCACCCAATAGAATATTTACTAAATAAGAAACACAGTCTGTATTTTCATGAAGTTTATGCAGTAGGGAACAAGTATAAAATTTATTTTAGTCTGCATCCTTTTAGTAAGTTAATGTAAAGAAAGTCAATATCACCTAATAGCCAATGCTATATTCTTTCTGTCTTAAACCGGGTTTTCTAAAAAACTAAAAATTTAGATTTAAGGTGGAATAAAATATGAATGACCATTTTAAAATAAAGCATTTTTAGTTGTAAGCATTTTAAATCAGCATACTTTATTGAAGAAAGGTTATATTTGCAATCTGTGAGAAGGTAGAGTTTTCTTAGTACTAAAGATATTGATACACTGTAGAGTCTTTCCACTGCCTAAGAGACTTTACCAATTACATTGATTATAAAGGTCACTGGATGGTTCCATCCTCAGTTCAGGCAGTGTAAGTTTCCTAGCACCATTCTGTTTAACACTGTTAGTCTCTGAAGTATTGTAAATTTTATTTTATTTAAAAAAGAATAGTATATTGAGAATGCCTTTTGAACATAGAGAATGTGCATCTTTAAAATGCACATTGAAGTGTATGATTAAGGTACATGAGGTATAGAATGAAAATTTCCCCAAAGATCTCTATAACAGATGTTAATTATTAATGTCAGTTGAAAATAAATTAATATCACTTTGTAATATAGTTATTCATGTTTAATTATTTCTTTCATACTAAATTTTATCCTCCACTTTATCCAGATAATTAGAGAAATAAGCTGAAGAAATAGTTTAGATACCTATTAAATAGAGCAATTAAACTTACTTACTTTGATGAAACCTTATCTCTTGAGTAACTCAGGCTTGCAGTGGAACATAGCATTGAATACATCAGCACGTAGCAAGGATATTATACAGGGTTTTAGCATTTAGTTAGCATCAAACTTTAAACTGTAATTTTTTCCCTACAAGTGCTTTACTTTTACAGCACATTACCTCATTTTATGGAAACTGATCAAATCGAGTGCTATCTATTTCCATTAAGTGAGATAATGTGCCTTAAAATGATAATGAAATAGTTTTTTACAGATGAATTTTTTTTTCTTTGCTGCCTTTTGTTTGCAATCCCCTTTTAAGACTTTAAATGGGATTTTGTTCCTTACTAATTTTATCATTATCAATTGGAAAACAGTAGCTTTTCCCCACCCTGTGTTTCTAATGGAGCTTGAAATTAACATTGTGTTTTTGTTGTAATTTACTTTTTATGTTTGTGGTGCTGAAAATTGGGCAATGTCCATAGGTTTTTTTAAAGAAAACATTGCTCAGTGTTTAAGTATGTCAACTAGATGAGAGACTTTTTTTTAAATGCTAAACATGGTGGGTAGATTCTGATTTTGATTTATCAAAGTTATTTTAATTGGTTTCCTCATAAATGAAATGTAAATGATAACCAGAAAAACATGAATAGATTGGTCACATTAATCTCTGGGTGAATTCTTCATTAACGTGAAGAAAACGGACTCCCTTAAATTAAAAGGAAAATGGCCCCATTGCCATTCCTCTGTTCAGTCAGTCTGCTTATATCTGGCCTAATATGAACATTAACCTTCAGAAGCTAATTTTCTACACTGGCTGTGTTAAGGCTGCTGGTTATAGGATTTTGATTGGTGTGTACTTAGTTTGTGCAGAGGAGAGGAGTCCACACATTACTGAGTAGATTCAATACTAAATCTACTCCCTCTTCATTTTCTTTCACCTGTTGACCTCCTAACCACTCAGTTTCTTCAACTGCCTTACCCAAAAACTGAATTCAAAATCATTCTCTATGATGAAGATTCTGATTTATCCTTGATAATGTATTTTTTACTTCTGGAAAATGAGATTTTAATATTTAAAACTAAATGAATGGAAAGTAAAAAGATGTGGTATTAATGGGATATTTGTTCCTGACTTCTATTAGGTAATGCATTGTGGTCACTAAGTTTAGCCAAAGGTATTTGAGTTTAGTTTTAGTCAGTCTTAAGTAATATTCTCAGTCCTGACTGCTCATCAGATGAGATGCAGTAAATACTCACGCCAAGGTCCCAATGACTAAAAACGTAATTTGATTGATCTGAGATAGGGCGGATTGTGGCTGACATACATACATCTAGCTGTTATCACTACCATGCGAAAGTTGTGAGAACCTCTATCATAAAATATTAACAACTGTTCTTAGCATCTAAAGCAATTGTACTGAATACTTGGCTCAATGTCTGTGGATCTTGGTGGTGCAAGGTCAGAGACTTCCATTTGATGGTTTAGGGCCATTTTGGAAAATCTTTCTCTACTATTCTGGCCTTTTTTAAGTTAGAGTGGCCACAACTCTCCTTGACTTGAAATGGGTACGAGGTTTCTAAAGGATGGTAGTTCGATCCATGGTACTTTGAAATTGGCCATCAGTTCCTGTTACAATTACACCATCCCCAGCAAGACTAAAACGATGACTTTTGCCTTTTAAATTTATTTTGAGTGTTTACCCAGAGAAGACCTTTATCTGAAGCACTTCATATACTTTAATGGATTGATAGAATGTCATTTGCACCTAATGTCATTTGAAGCCTTAAATGAGGCTAATTTTTCAGGCAGATTTTTTGCCTAATGGTTTTAACAGCTGCCCACTCATTACCATTACCGACATAGTGTAAGTATACAAGGAGGGGATGATCGATGAGGTAATTAGAGTGAGGGTGCAGCAGTTTCCAAGCTAAAGTAGGTGTCCTGACGAGACCTAAATTGTAGTTAATTACTCTGACCCATCTCAATATGCTAAGTAAGTGAAAATTGATCAAGTGTCCTGTTCCTCTGCTGGTATGCTTGTGCTGTATTGGCAGGGGTAAGGGTAGGGAAGGAAATCTGATGGGTGAAGGGAAAGAGCAAGCAGACCATTAGATAAAACATGAATATGCATATATGATACGACACACATTATCATGGTTTCTTCTTTAGTAGGAATACCCACCTACTTTTCAGCCATTCTTGATCATTCTTTGCTTTAATTTTTTAAAACTATGTGGAACATTCTTTACTTCTGGATATTTTATGTTAACTCTTCTCAGCTACTTCCTTTAATTATTCTGTTAGTTTTGGAATGTCTTCAAAAAGAATACAGCTATGTCATTCATATATAACACGCTTTTCTTCTCAGTTTTTTAAATTTAAAAATTTCTCTCTTGTCAGATGGAAGATATTTGAAAAGCCAGATTGTATTCCTTACATAAGACATGGCACATTGTAGTTCATATAGATTGCTGTTCAATTGGAGCATCATGGAAATACCATAGAAAGAGTGTAGGAATCTGAGGTTGAAGTGCTTCTAAGTGGTTTTGTGGTCTGTATTATAGCAATGTAATATCCTCAGCCATTAGATTTCTAATTTGTAAAATAATCTCTTTAGACTCACAATACTCTATTGTGTGTTCAGAGCCACTCCTCTATGATTAGTTCCAGAGTGGCACCTTCTGGTTCCTTTGAAATTATACATTAATGCATCTACCTCAGATGTTGTCAGATGGAAGATATTTGAAAAGCCAGATTGTATTCCTTACATTAAGAAACAGCACATTCTCTTCAGTTCAAATAGACTGTGAGTTCCACTGGAGCATCCCCCAAATATTATAGGAGTGTAGAAATCTGAGGTTTAAGTATTTTAAGTAGTTTTCTGGTCTGTATTGTAGCAATGTATGAAATACATTAATTAATGTATAATTGCAAAAGATCTAGGAGATACTCTCTTAGAACTACTAATAGAGGAAAGGCTCTGAACACACAACAGAGTATTGTAAGTGAAGCCCATGAGGGAACAGGCATACATTTTTCTGTACAAATTCAGGTTCAAAGAATTGTTGACCCCAAAGTATACATTTTCCATGATTCTGTACTTCACAGCTTTGGTGATTATAAAGGGCATTTGACATTTTCAAACCTTTCCTAATTTATGTCTGGCATTTAAAGCAAAACAACACCTTTAAAATAAATTTTCACTCACATTTTTGCTAGAACTGAAGCCCTAAGTGGTACTCAAACATTTTTGACTGAGATTCTGAAAACCAACAGAACTTTCCGAAGAACATTTCTCAGGAGCTGGAGCATTCTTTGCATCTTCTCTAGTCACTGGCAGGGAATGTGTGAAGCTTTAGAAGAATTTTCATTGTTCATTTGCTGCTTTCTTTAAAAATTTTATTCTAGATTCAGGGTGTACATGTGCAGGTTGGTTACCGAATATATTGCATAATGATGAGGTTTAGGCTTCTAGTGAGCCCATCATCCAAATTGTGACCATTGTGTCCAATAGGTAATTTATTAACCCTCTCTGCCATCCCACTTTCCCCTTCGCCACCTGACATTGGAGCCCCCAATGTATATTATTTCCATCTTTATGCCCATAATTACCCATCGTTTAGCTCATTTTTAAGTGAGAAACTGCAGTATTTGATTTTCTGTTTCTGAGTTATTTCACTTAAGATAATGGCCTCTAACTCCATCTATGTTGCTTTGAAGGACAATGTTTCATTTATTCTTATTGCTACATAGTATAAATAGTGTATATATGTCACATTTTCTTCATCCAATCAACCATTGATGTACACTCAGATTGATTCCCTCGTTTTGCTATTATGAATACTTCAGTGATAAACATACAAGTTCAGGTTTCATTTTGATAAATATTTTCTGTTCCTTTGGATAGATGCCCAGTAGAAATGGAATGGAGAACCCAGAAATAAAGCCAAATACATATTACCAAGTGATCTTTGATAATGTTGCCAAAAAGATTCCCTATTAAATAAGTGGTTGTAGGAAAACTGTCTAGCCATAAGCAGAAGAATAAAAGTGAATCCCTACCTCCTACCACATAAAAATTAACTCAATATGGATTAAAGCCTTAAATGTAAAACCTGAAACTATAAAAATCCTAGAAAAAAATATAGGAAAATCTCTTCTGGACATTGGCCTAGGCAAATAATTTATGACTAAGACCTCAAAATCAAATACAACCAAAACAAAAATAGACAGATGGGACTTAAACTGAAGAGCTTTTGCATCACAAAGCAAACAGTCAAAAGAGTAAACAACCTCCAGAATGGAAGAAAACATTGGCAAATATGTATCTCACAAATGACTAATGTCTAGAATCTATTAGTAACTTGAACAAGTTAACAAGAGAAAAAAAGTAATCCCATTTAAAAATGGGCAAAGGACATGAACAGACTCTTATCGAAAGAAGACATAAGAGTAGTTTGAAAATCTAAAGCTATTACCTGATTCTATCACAGCCAGACCAGTCCCACTCCATTAAGTTTGCCTGCTTTCCATGAAATGTGGTGCTTGTCGCACTCTAGCCAAAATGAAGTTCTCACAGCTTTGCTTCTTCTTCACATCACTGACCCCACATTTGGCCTGGGCTAGACGTTGAGGGTTATGAAGAAAAGGAGTATCTGGTGTTTATTTTTATAAATGGAAAAATGAGTGAGCCAAATAAGTTTGCTGACCATGCATAGGAAAGGATTCAGATATTGGGTGACTATAATGTCCATATCACTTCTGTAATATCCTATTTCCATCAGGAGGAAGAGTTATGGTTTCAATAATTATGTTAAAATAAAACGTGATATTGTTTATGAATTAGTTTGTCATTCTATTAACAAAGTCTCACCTACTATACTGCTTTACTACTTATTTTGATGGCTGGAACACCTTAGAAAAGATTAATTACATTGAAGCAATAAACTTTTTACGTCTACTTACATTTAATTAACTGGAACATTCTAAGTTATATCATATTACTAAAAATATGTTTCTTTGTAGCAATTTAGCTTAATTTATATACATATATATAGCGACTCCTACAGTTTGGATATTTGTCTTCCCAAACCTCAGATTGAAATTTGATCCCCAGAGTTGGAGGCAGGACCTAATGGTTGAGTCATGGGAGCACATCTCTCATGAAGAGATTAATACTCTCCTGGGTGGGGGTGAGCGAGTTCTTGCTCTGTTAGTTCCCAAGAGTTAGTTGTTTAAAAAGAGCCTGCCACTGCTCCCCTTCCACCTTCCTTGATTCCTCTCTGGCCATGTGATCTCTGCGCCTCCTGACTTCCCTTCACCTTCTGCCATGAGTGGAAGCAGCCTGGGGCCATCATCACAAACAAGTGCTGGTTCCATGCTTCTCGTACAGCCTGAAGAACTGTGAGCCAAATAAACCCAGCCTTACCTATTCCTTTATAGCAACACAAAATGGACTAATACAGTCATCAAGGCATAGTTTTTACTAAGATAAATAAAAATTGTGTGACATATCATTTTTCAAATAATTCTGTGCTTCTCCTTGTTTTTCTAAATATCATACTAAGGAAAAATATAAAAATGCAATACTTCACTGAACATGAAAACAGAGTAACTTTAATATTTTGTGTTACATAACATTCCCCCTTATTTGCAATAAAAAGATTAAACATAGCAGTTTGTCAAAATATATTATTTTAGATTGAAAGAAGTATGAATTTCAAATCAAATTTCAGGCTATAACTAAAGATGGCGATTGCAATATATAACGTCAAATAGTTATTCACATTATGAAGTCGATCCTTTGTTTTCATTGTTTTGACTCAGTAGAACCAGTATCACATTGCCTCATGGAACTATTTGCACTTCTAAAACATAATGTACATGGTATTTTCTTATTGACATAAATCAGCTTGATTTAGAATGAATGTATAGTGAGTTAAGAAGCATTACTAATTTTTCTTTTGGCAAATTAATACTTTTGACATTTTCTATAAATATCATTCCATGAGGAAATCATTAGAAGTATGATTAGTGAGTGATTTATTTGATTTAAACTCTTTTTAAAAATCCAGTCATGTATTTGAAGGCTATACAGTAATGAGAATTATTTTTTCTAAAACAAATACAAGTCAAAAAGTATATATCTATTTAGGGTATGCTTGAATATTTTAAATCTATGTACAGAAAGGGTATACATACATTTGGAGAATTAGTGTAGAACGAAGCTCCTTAATTTAACAATATAAATATAATTTATTAGACTTTTGCTTATAATTTAGACTCATTGTTTAACTGGCATCGTATTTTTCTTATATCCTGTACTTCGGAAGTTTAATTGACATCTTGTGCACGCTTATGTGTTCTAGCCAATATAATAAAATATAAACTTTTTGCAGAAGAGAGCATTTAAAAATATTTCTCTTTCTATCTCCATGAGTTCAATTGTTTTACTTTTTGTTTCCACAAATGAGTGGGAATCTGTTAAGAAGAATCTCACTGTAACACCACAGTTCATCTAAAATTATGACATAGCGTAAAGTCTCAGCGTTCCATAGTACTCTAAAAAAATGTTTACTTCAATGTTTATATTTTAACAATTGAGGCAATTTAGCAAATTGGTAAAGTAATAATTGATAAAATGTTAAATGTGCAAAGGTGATAGAGTTCTAAACTTTTATATACTTAATAGCATAGCCTCAAAATAAGTAAAGCAAACATTGACAAGATGACAGCGACAATTTTAAAAATCCTGTGTGGCCTAGCGTATTGGCTGGTCATGAATTATTCATTTACATTTATTCTAAATCATAGAAATGTAGCCAGGCACAGGTCCTGTTCTCAATGCTGGATATTGAAGCCATTTGACTAATGATAATTGGTAACCAAATGTGAGGAGCAGTGATTTGTACTACCTCTAGGCAAATAATACAACTTCCATCATGCCCTTTCCAGCTTTCTTAAACCACAGCAAAATAGACATGCCACAGTTTCTACAAATTTTTTTGGTTCCCACAAATTCACTTTCTAATCCTTTCCTTAGGAAGACTCATGGGTACACATATTCCTTTAAATTTTGCATATTTATAACTGATTTTATTGTGCCCTTTATTATTGAAGGACAGCCTAACTGAATCTAAAATCCTTGACTTACATTTTTCTTTCTTTGACTATTTTGTAAATATTATTTTCTTGCCTTCTGGCATAAAATGTTGCTGTCAGAAATTTGATGACAATCTGATTTTCTTACTCTTAGGAGAAATTTGGGAAGATTTACTGAGTCTGTGTCTTACTGTTGAATATCATGGGCTGATTTCTCATTTACACCTTCTGCCTTCTTCTATGCATGTTCAATTATTTTCAGTAAGGTTTTAGATAATTACTCTCTTAAGAGCATATTGTGTCCTATTTCTCTGCTTTTCTGTTTTGGGGACTCTACTCCATTTTATTAAAATCCATTTAGAACCAGCTTCGTGGGTGTTCAATCAATGCAATTTTGAAGAAACCCATGCTTAGAAGGACCTCGTACTTGGCATTTGGCTGTCTTTGATGTCTTAATGATTCTGTGTTTTACTTTGTATTGAATAAGTGAAGTCAGACAGGACAATGAAGAATGTATAGGGCCCTTGAAGCCTCAGTTGACTCCCTGGGATGGGTTCTTGGCCATCAGCTTCTCCATCTTGCTATTTCCCCTGCACAGCCCAGCCATCTCTACCCACACACCAAGTGACTGATGCGGTCCCAGCACTTAGCAGGGGACTAATCAGACAGAGTAGGATCAGGGAAAGTCAGCATCAGAGACATGCATCTCTGGATCTTGGAGTGTGGCAGGACCAAAAACACCATGGGGCATTGGGCAGGCAACTGGCTGGATAAGCCTCTTGCCAACCCTTCCAAGTTACCCAGTGAGTCTGGCAAGGTGGTAGCATACTCTTGCATTAACCCCTCTGCTACCAGTTAGAATGACTGGTTATGGGGAAAAGTGATGTCAAGTTGGATTTTCACTACCCACCTAGGCAGCTTATTGGTTCAGTGACTGGAAAGCAGGGGACCCCACCCAATGGACCACTATCAACAAGGTGCCTGATGGCTGCCAGGCACTGTGAGGGTCTGCTCTGACCTCACCAGCATCCCCATGCCCAGGGGAGCATGACATTAAGTAGCAAATAAAAAACACCATCACTGATTGAGAGAGACCTCAAGAGAAATCATAAAACCTTCATGTTATAATACCTGTAACAGTAATTTTTTTCCTACTTTGTGAACAAGGATGCTATATTTTCATTTTGTATTGGGCCCCACAAATCATGTAGCCAGTCCTAATACAACCTTCTTTGGCCATCTTCTACATCATCGATTTTTCACCCTGAAGGCTTTTCATTTATTTTTTGCTCATGCTTATTTCCTCTACTTTTCTATTCTCTTTTAGTTACCTCACTTTTTATGCTATAAGTTTGATCTTTATATGCCTTTTAGTTTCCATTTATGAAATGTTGAAATGTTTTCATTTCATAGTTTTCCTCTGAGTATATCAGTTTTCCTTTAAACAGATGCTTCTTGTCTCTGAGCCCTTTTGTTTTTGTTATTTGTATTATTTTTCATTTCTCTTAGCTTTTTGGTAAAATTAGTTAAACATTTCATCTGTTTGGTTTCACATTCTTCTTGTATGTTTTTGTCAGCTATAGAAGGGTTATATGACAATTGTTTATCTCTTCCCATGCATTACTAGGTGCCTTTATCTGGGCACAAGAGGAAATGCAAGAGTCTCCTGTTTCAGTGTTCATGGCTCAAGTGCTCTGTCCTCTGTTAATAAAGGCTCTACATTTGGTCTCTCTGGGTAGTCTGTTCTTTTTCTGTCAGCCCTCAGCCAGCTTCAAGGAGACTTGTCCAAGCCCTGTTTCTCCAAGAGAACCACAATTCCTACTTTCCAAGGCACTGCTTACTTTTAGATATTTTATTTTGCCATTCCACGACTTTCTGAGATCTTCCTCCTCTGACCTTCTCAGCCTCTACCATTTGAAGATTTTGTCTTTTTTATTCCTAGTTTCTCTGCTCTGTTAAATCTGGGTCTTACCGGAAAAAGATTTTCTTCAATTTAACATTTGGTTTATTTGAAAGGTGATATATAGTAGTTGGTTCTCAAAGTCAGATTGCATGGATTAAAAAAAATTTAAAAGAAATTGAACACCAGCATATCAATTTAATCATTAAAAATGAAATAAGCATTTAAAAATACAAACTACACTCACAACTGGTCACTTTTACAATACAAGAATATCTATGTTCTTGTTCTTCAGTCGGGGAGCGGGGAATCGTTCCCATCTGCTAAAATTGTTCTGGATACTTGCAAAATAAGTAGTGTTACTAACATCAAGTTCTTTACAATTTTAAGTCAGTTCTTCAGATTCGACTTACCTCTTCATTATTCAATATGGTCTCTAGCTTGGTGCAGATAATAAAATATTCTCTGCTTGTCTCCTAACTTTCTGGCCATGATCTAAGTACAAAGTACACAACCATGTTGAAGTTTTTGCTCCTATCCAAAACAAGAAATAAAATGAAGATAAATAGCTGTTTGAGGATTATACTTTTTCAATACAATAGACTACCATCTTCACTGCTCTGTTGACTTGTGACAGAACTGACTGTGGTACTGAAAAGTGCAGAAGGAAGAAAGATGAAGCAATTTCTATTTAAGGGCAACAAAGAGAGGAAGAAACTCCGAATTACCATCTAGATGGTGTGGTTCTTTATGGCAGCCCTTTTGCACAGTAAGGGAGATATGTAAATCTAGTGTTTTTAAGTCAGAACAAAATTTTATTCACAAAGCACATTGCTATAAAATGTGATAATAGATATAATATTTTATGTCTCAAAGTTGAACAATGCACTAACTCTTCAAAAATAAATAAAAAATTCCAGTAGTCTTATTTATTTCCCGTTCATAAGCTCTAGTTTTTTTAATTTATATTTTTAACTGACACATAATAATTACACAGACTTACGGAGTATAGTGATATTGTGATATTGTGTACAGTGATCAGATCAGGGCCATTAACATATTCATGATCTCAAACTTTCATTATTTTTTGATTAGGAATATTTAATATCCTCTTTCTAACTACTTGAAGCTATCTTTTCTGGCCTTAAACTATTTTTATATTAATATTTTGTTAATGCAAATTAATATAAGCTTGTATATTATTTAAACTTATATATATTATTTGGACATAAACACAAACCTATTTACAATTAATTATTAACAATGTCACTGACTCTAGACAACTCATACATGCAAATAAAATTTAATGAATGATGCAGTCATAGAGACACAATGTGGTAATAGCGACTGTAACACACATCCACTTGAGTGTGATGTAACTAGGCAAATACTTCCCACTATTTTTTTATTTTTTTTGCTTGTACTGCTCAGCTTTTTAGTTCATAAAACTCATCTTTCCCAAGGTTCGCTCCAAGCACCTACAGAATATAAGGAGGCAGATAAGATGTAAGCTTTTAGGTTGACTCTTAAAGTCATTGTGCATATTCTCTTTGTCAGGTTAATATGTATAACTCTCTTTCCCTCATCAGTGGGAACATTGCAGTAAAGGTGTAAAGCGTGCCTCAGGCATTAGGGGGATTTCTAAATCAGTATCATAAACACTGTATTGAGGAGAAAATTCTTCAATATTGTATATGGTGAATTTGTTTCTGAAATACCTAGTACAGCTATGGAATTATTTACAATCTATACGTTGTCCTGTATAATTTGTTGAAAATTTAGTGGCAGATGATTGATTATCTTATCTGAAAGTCAACTATTTTTTATGGATTAATGTGTTTAATAATATTGGAATTAGGGAGTTTTCCGGGAAAAAGAGGTTTAATGGATATTTGTAAGGTGGAATTAGAGAATGTGCATTATCTTACGGTGGGTACCCCTGCACACATTTTGCTGTGGGAATAGAGAACAAAAACTAGTTTGAATATAGCAGGTGTATGCAAAGATAAATTTTTATTAATTTTGAAACTTTAAAGAACCAACCTCAAACCTGTACATTCAGATCAATCTTTCAGAATTCACTTCACCTCTTCTCTGAATCCTTCTCTGCGTGCCGGTTAGCAGATACCTCATCTATATTTAGACATCTCTGTGTGCATATTATAGTCCTGAGCAAACTGAATTATAATTATTGTTTCACTTTTCTGTTTCTCTCTCTCCGACTAAACAAAACCTGCATCCTAGTGCTTACACCATGCCTGGAATATAGAAATGCTCAACAGAACCTATTGATGAATAAGCAAATGAACGAATAAATTAGTTATCTTGAAGTTGTTGGAACAGTGCTATCCATCCTCAACACAGTAGCAGCGCATGTGACCTAGAATTAAGTGCAATTAGAAAGTATGTTCTCAGAACCAAGTAGAGGATGAACCTTAACATGTGCATGAACAATAACAAATTTGGACCCTTATATATTAAAAATAACCCCTGGCCGGGCGCGGTGGCTCAAGCCTGTAATCCTAGCACTTTGGGAGGCCGAGACGGGCGGATCACGAGGTCAGGAGATCGAGACCATCCTGGCTAACACGGTGAAACCCCGTCTCTACTAAAAAATACAAAAAACTAGCCGGGCGAGGTGGCGGGCGCCTGTAGTCCCAGCTACTTGGGAGGCTGAGGCAGGAGAATGGCGTAAACCCGGGAGGCGGAGTTTGCAGTGAGCTGAGATCCGGCCATCGCACTCCAGCCTGGGCGACAGAGCGAGACTCCGTCTCAAAAAAAAATAATAATAATAATAATAATAGCCCCTATCTCCTGCCACTTACTCTTCTTTTCACCTCCCCTAAGACTTCTGGGCTGCTCAGGCTTCATAACCCTGTGGCCTGGTTGGTGCGCTCCCAAACTGTCCTCAACTCTTTCATTCGCCTCGGGCCTTCCTCCAAACTGCCAGTCACTCCTATGAAGTAAGTACTCTTGACAAGGAAGAAAAAGGGTGGCTCAGTTCTGACCATTATAGTTTTGTCAACCTAAGCTTCTCTCTTTGGCATATTCTGCCCATTTGCCTTGACACAAATACATATAAAACAATAAACTGATTTGGAGCTTTAAATTATTGTTTCAGTGAAATCTTTGATGTTAAGTCTGTATACCATAATGAGGAGAAAACTAGAACTTATTTAAATTCTCCTAATGAGTCACATAATTAAAAATACACCCAATTTAAAAAGGCAGATATTGTTTTTCTTGCACACTTGTTATAAAATAAGCAAAGATGAGACATTATCTTTTTGAAGGACTGACTGGAAATATATTCTTCAAATTTATTATCAATTACTTTAAAACAATTTTGGAGAATAGCAACATATTCAATCTTAAATTAACCACAGGAAATATGAGCATATATACGTATAAGCAACATGTAGATATAGCAATAAATAAATACAATATAATTGATATCTAAAGTCAGCTATTCTCAGCATAAAAGACCCATAAGGATGATCCTTCGCAGATGCATAAAATTGCCTTAACGACCTATTTGGAAAGTAAATTTTTAGTCATTTTAAAAGGTTGTCACGAAGATTGTATAGCAGTTTTTCAAAAGATCACCAGAAACCAAGTTAATAAGTTGCCTGAGGGGTGAGCCTCTTAATGGATGAACATTATGTGTATTCAAATCCAGAGTAGAAATAATCAGGACAATTTGGCATTTCAAAACAGACAAGCTTATTGTAACTGCAACAGTGAATTCAGATTAGGAGGACAAAGCGATCTGCATTCTGCAATAATTTAGACGAAATATATATGAATATTTCTCCAGTAGAAATGACTTATAGTAAATATTGGGAATATGTTGTTGCTTTTGTTATTTTATTAACACCTGCCACAAATTAAAGATGGAATATTGCAGAAAAATTGGCACACATAATTAGGCAATGTAATATTTTTTAATAGTTGGCTTAGAATTACCTTGTCGACTGTTTTGTGATTGTATTTATGTGGCATGAAATTTCAAAATGGATATCCTTCTTTCTATTGTCATCCAAAAATAACATCAGTGCTAAACCCCTGACCCACAAAAGAAGATCCTTGCTTTTTTTAGAAAAAAATTACTCTTAAATCAATGATTATTCCATCAAGCATGATTGTGTGGTAGTTACCATGTGGTATATCAGACAGTTATAATATATACTCCCTTCTGTGTTCAAGGAACTTACAATCTAGCTAATGAGCCTTATGGAGTTTATCAGAATATCAAATATTATTTGGAAAATGCTAAGTATCCCAGGAAAAACAAATATCCTTTGATGGGAAAATTAGGCTAAACATTGTGCAACTCCTTAACACAATCACTGCAAGTATCAAGAAGCTACAGTCATATACATGTACTAACTTTACAAAATATATGTAAAAACCTAATACTTAATATTTTAGGAATAGCATCATTGTTTAAAAAAAAGTTTTTCAAAATATCAGGATTTTTCAATACAGCACTTATAAGAATACAAATATTTTGGTGCAATAATGACCAAGGAGTAATAAATAGTTCTTTAGAGATCCAAAACATTTTATAGTCCTAAATCAGTGTTTGGAAAATTACGGCTTATAGGGGTCTCTTTTTGCAAGTAGTTTTATTTGAACACAGCCTTGACAGCCTGTTTATGTTTTGTTTGTGGCTGCTTTCATGCTACCGCAGCAAAATTAAATTGTAGCAGAGATAATATAATATCACTGTGATGCCTACAATAGTTACTATCTGTGCTGTTACTTAAAAAAAAAGCCTATCCCTTTTCCTTTCCTAAATCAATATAGTGTATACTAGGGGAACAAGAACAGCAAAAAGAACTAAGGCTGAATTATAATGCACTGCTGTATCCATCAAAATTTTTACAAGAATAATTTCATTTATAACTTATATTGGTTTGTAAAATTTACATTCCTACTGCAGGCTGAACATTTGTCTCTATGTGACAAGCCACTTATCAATGTATTTTAGGTGTCCTTTGATTATGAGTTTTTGGATATGTGTTGTCAAAAGTGGGGTTCTAATGCTTAAAATATATATACTATTTGTCATTTTATCCCCCACATTGCCTTTTTAAATATACTGAGGACATGGAATTTTATTTTAGGTGTACCTTGTGAACAATATCCTACTTTAGGAAAATGATATAAGGATCTATTCTAAAATAATAAATGATCTACTATTTTAAATTTCCTAAAGTTGCTGAAAACTGGTCTTGAGAAAATATAGAAAGTTAGAAAATACATACTAACCTTGACTAGCCATCAATGGGATTCCCTACAAACCTGTTCTCAATGGAGAAGAGATTATCATGACATACAGGAAGAAGGGTTTGATAAAGTAATACAAGATGCCCCAACACATTCTTTCTTACTCGAGTTTAAGAGTCAAAAAGAGAATTCTATGGAGAAAGCTAAAACTGATTTATACACAGGGGAGAGGAAGAATGTGCCAGGCTGGGTATTTATAAACATGTAGTTGCTTGGTTTGGACTTTTAATGAGAAGGTTTTGCTGAGAAGAGAAAGACAAATAAATGAAGTAAAGTAGGCAAGAAGCAAATCTCAAGAAATTCGATTATTATTAAATATCAATAAGAAAGAGAGACCCAGAAAGGAAAAGTGATGTGGAATCATGTGTTCTTTCGTGACGGGATACATCTCGTGTTTGGGGACACACAGATAGGTTTTCAACAGTAGAAAAGATTTGATTGAGGAAGAAAACGCTCAGATCTATATACGTTCATGAATTTTCTCCAGCAGCACTCAGTCCAGAACTGCTAAGTCTTAACAAAGCCTGTGTACTCAGTGTTTACCATTTTCTTCCTCAGGTTTATCTAGTAACAATTTCATAATTATTTCTAATATATATCAGAAGATTAATTTTAATTAGCCAGTTTGTATATTCTGAAATTTGCCTTCTATGAAGTTGTATTTATTAGTTATTTATTCCATTTTTATACCTTATTAAAAATCAGAAATGTTGCCCATTTTAATTGTTTTCTATGATCCTTTGGAAGTTTGAAAGTATTTCTCATTTTATTAAATGAAAGAGATTTAAATAGAGAAAGTAATAAACTCATTTAAATGATTCTTTCTAGTGTTTCAACAACCTGGCCTTCGATCACATTGTACCTAACTTTAATATGCCCTTTGTAAATTTGAGGTAACTGCACCTTTTCCAGGAGACAGAAGCTACATGGATGTTATTGGTTGTGTTCCCAGCAAATAATGGCTCTTTTTGTTATGTAGAGGAGAGATACACGATTTTTTTTTCTATTTCCTGTTAACTTTTCCTAAATTTCATATCATTAGTTAAGCTTTGAAAAAATAGCTTGGAATCTCTGTGCCTTACTCTTACATGTATGCTCCATTACTCATTCTTCTTCCAGTATATTACTCAAGCTTTTAAAAAATTATAGAATCCCTTGTGTGGACTCATTGGGCTTTTCATATTCATCTCACTTTCATTCATTACAGAGATTAATTTTGTTTATATTTTCTGAATTTTGCTTTTTATTGTATTTGTAATTATATCTTCTGACCCTTTATTCAGTTTTAAACTGAACCATAGAGTTATTCTCATTTGTTATCTAAAGTTTTTGATACCTATTTTTCTAAATTTAAGCAAAATGTCTGACTAGACCTTGTGTTTTCTTTCTAAATTTTCATCAGATAATCATCAACCACCGTCTGTGATTTTCTTCTTTGGGACTGAAGCACTTATGATTCTTAGAGCCCGTGTTTTCCTGTGTATGCTCGTTGTTGCTTGTTCTCAGGTCTGTACTCAAGTACACATGCTTGCCTGTTGGGCTGCTAGTGTACATGGGCTGTTAGAGCACACTCTTCTTTTTGTTCTTTGCCATATTCTCCCATTCACTTGTGACACTTACATTGCCTGATGATCCAAGTAAGTTAGTCAGGTTTGCTTACCACAGGCTTTCTAAGAGCTTTCGATGTCTTCCTGTGCAAAAGGCAGACAGCACATGTCAGAGCATTTCCAAATGAATCTGAAGGGTAGCTCTCTCTGAGAGAAGCAGATTAGCGATTAGTGTTTGCCAAATTCCACTCTGAGAAAAGTGGATCTAGGTGTTCTTCTGGAGTAATCCTTCTCCTAAAGCTAATCATGGCAGATTTGCTGAAATCTAAAAAGTGATCATTTAGAAAGGTTCCATTTGGGGGTCGTCTTTTAGGAGCTATGTGTCATTCTTCATTATTGTGGTTTCTAAGTTTTCTATGAAGTTTTTACATTAATTTTATAATTACCAAAAAAACTTGCTTTATGAACATCAAAATAACATTAGTATAAGGAAACATTTCTTTATGATTTCTTTTTCGTTGTACTTGGGATAACTTCATTATTTTCACTAAGTGTGGTGATGCATTCCTAAAGGACAGCCCTCCTTCTACCAGGAGAATGTTGCATTTATACGATAAATAATGGTGATGACTTCCACGACCCATCAACTCAACTCTACAAAATGCAACTTCAGAAATTATATAACAGATCTTAATTACTTTAGAAGCCTCACTTCTTCCAGAAAACAGAAAATGAATCTGGTCACTTCAGGGTAATACACAATGAATTCATGAATTGTCTTCTCTTTTTTTAAAGTTACTGAAAGTTTAGCTATGCCAACTAGAATTTTCTCCACAATCATTCCCTTCTCAGAATTGATCCCAAGCTTCATGAAGTGGGAAAACTTAGCCAATGGTTTTGAATTGCTCTGTATGTCTGCTGAGTTGTAAATTCCTGCCTTCTGAAATTTCTCTGGGACTATATTCATGTGGTTCTTGCCACCAGGATTAGGTCAGCCTCTTCTGCAAACCCACCCTCACTGTACACATTAAGTCGAGTTCCACTCTTTTGATTTTTAGGAATCAATAGGTTAGTGCTCTAGCAACCATATAATCATAAATACTCACAATCTGTTTTTATTCATGTTTATTTTAAACTGAGAGACAAAACTGTGTGTACTTACAGAGTACAACATGAAGTTTTGAAGTGCTTAGACATTGTAGAATAGTTAAATATAGCTAATTAGAATATGCATTACTTAACATATTTTTATAATGAAAATATCACACACTGTTCCTGAAACCCAATGGAAGAATATTCTTTTTCTTCATATTTGCCTTATTACTAGTCCCCATTCCTTCCTATGACCATCTCTCTGCACATGGTGTCTTCTGAGAATTATATTGTGTCTGACTCTCATCATTGTTTTTAGGGATAAACGCTCTTGATTATTGTTTAGGAACTCCCAGATTGCCACTTACTGTGTGCCAACACTTTTCCCATTGACAGGAGTGTGACCCATTAGTTCTATCTTTTCTCCTTTGATTTCTGCATCCTATATTTAAAGCCATGAACTCATTGGGAGATTGACTATAGAGATCATAGCCAGATCTTATAGGACAATAGATCTCTGACACACCACCTCTGTAGCCAGTCTAGGAAGCCAAACAAGACCTCTGTGACAATCAGCTCCCAATTAGCCACCAGGGCTTGAGCAAAACCAGCTAACTTCCCTAGTTGTTACCCCTATTTCCAACTTATCATCAGAGAAAACAAAATACACAACTCTAAACAGTCACATAATTTGGCCGGCTCCTGTTAGATAGCCCATCTCCAGCTTCCCCATGCCAACACCTTGGAATCAGGGCATGCTTAAAGCCTTCACTTTTTATTACTTACCTTTAGAACTTCCCCACTCTCCTGCCTGCCACTGGGTCTTTGTCAAACTGAAGTGATTGTGGCTGACTTCCCTGCTTTAGCAAGCTCCTAATAAATAGTCGTCACTTGTTGTCGTGTTGGTGTTCTTTGTTTACTCCCGCATCACAGTTAATATTTCAGCACCTCACAAACTGATACTAATAATGGGAAACCATACCAGTCTAAGTAGCAGTGACTGCAAATCAGCTCCACACTGTTTTCCTAATTTGCTCTCTTAGTTCCCACCTACCTTTATTGGTCAAGTACTTGCTTTATAATGCAGTTTTAGAAACTTGTGTCTTGGTCTGAAAAGGTTGATGTTTGATTCTCTTTTATGTCCTTGTTACTTCAGGGCTGGGGTTGTGTTTTGTCTCCTTATAATCACAGGGACTGGCATTCAATCTGAGTTCCATCTCAAGTGACCATATTCAATGGCCACATTTTGAAACTAACTGCCTGATTACTTTGGATTTAGGAAATTACTTTTTGGTTTTTCCCTGGTACCTTCTATTACTAACTGCCCTCTTAACTTAGAGGTGTGGCTACATTTTGAACATTTAGATCTGATTATCTGTTTTTCTGTTATGGATATGTCTAATTTTGTACTGATTTTAAAACCAACACTTTAAGGTTTGCTCTTTAATCATTTCCATTTCCATTCCTATTTTCTGGTTTAGATTCTCAGGCAACTCTGAATATCTGCTACCTAAACAGTGACATTTGTCTGGCCATTCCTCACTCCACAAATATTTACCTGTGCAATGAAAGGCTTCAACCTGATTTTAAATATCCTAAGACCCTGTATTATTTCAGAGAATTGGTCCGTTACTTCTCAACCTTATGAGCTTATTACTCTAATACAAAACTATTCTTTCTTCATGATTAACTCTTTATAAGACACATTGTTAGTCCTTTATTCAATTGCTACTATTGTAAGGCAAGCATTCTAAGTATTGAAAACTTATTTTTTTAACTTCAGAATGAAGTGGCAGTTCTCATGCCAGCTATTGATGACATTCTTTATTTTTAAAAATAATTAAGTTTTTTGCTATAAGACTCCTCTCACTGAAGTTGTCATAGAAAGGTAAACTCTTTTTGAGAATTTATAATATAAACACCCCAAAGTTGTGATTTTGTCAACAAAGTCAACAAAGCTAAATATAAATATATTCTCTGTCATTTATCTTGCCAAGTGCTCAACATTCGTGTCTATATCACAACATAAACATGTATGAAGACAAGTATGTGACTTTTCAGTACCGAATGCTGATTTCAGGAATAATCGCCCTAATATGACTCCCCAAATGATTTTCTGGATTGTGTTACAAAGTTTGTTAATGCAAAATATAAAGTTTCTGACAAATCATCTTTCTCTTAAGACAGATTGTAAAAACATAATGTATTCAATTTATGATACATGTTAATAGTTATGTGGCATAGACCACCTTAACTTGGTAACTCCAGACATAAAACAATAACTATCACAATAATAATTACTTTAATACTATTGTCACAAATAATGACGATGACCCAATCATATGGGGGTTGAATAAAATCAATTTCTCAGTACATACAGTATCAGGAAGGGAAATTATATGAAAATGACCTCTTTGATTCAACACTCCCTTTCTTTTTCTCAAAGACGCCCATGTTAAAAAATTAAGCATCACCATATTATTATTAACTCATTGGAAATAGGATTTAATATGTAACTACAACTTGATACTTTGGCCAAAATTAACATTGTTGCATATCAATGGATTTTGTACATTCAAAATATATTTTAGACAATGAAAAACATTACCTAATGATAAAGACTATAATCCAGAAAGAAGACTTCATTGTCCTAAATATATATGCACACAACTTTGGAGCACCCAGATTCATAAAACAAGTTATTCTTGGTCAATGAAACACATATACTTACACAATAATTTTGGAAGATTTCAATACCCCATTGATAGAATTGGACAAATAATAAAGGCAGAAAACTAATGAAGAAACTCTGGATGTAAACTTGAACAATTGGGCCAAATATACATCTACAGAACACTCCACTCAACAACTACAGAATATACATGCTTCTCATCTGTACATGGAACATATTCTAGGATCAACTACATGCCTGGTCGTAAAACAAATCTAAATAAATTAAAACAAATAGAAATCACACAAAGCACACAGTCAGAAAACAGTGCAATAAAAATAAAATCAATATCAGAACGGATCTCCTAAAACTATATAAATACATGGAAATAAAATAACTTGCTCCTGAATAACTCTTGAGGAAACATTAAAATTAAGGAATGAATTTTAAACATTCTCTGAAATACATAAAAGTAGGGACACAACTTACCAAAATTCTGCTAAAGCAGGGTTGAGAAGAAAGTTTTATAGCCCCAAACACCTTCATCACATCAAGAAGTCAGAAAGACTTCAGATTAACAATCTAATTTTGTGCCTATAAGCACTAGTCAAAAAAGAAAAAAAAGAACAAACCAACCACAAACCTACCT
Source organism: Piliocolobus tephrosceles (assembly GCF_002776525.5). Classification (NCBI taxonomy): domain Eukaryota; kingdom Metazoa; phylum Chordata; class Mammalia; order Primates; family Cercopithecidae; genus Piliocolobus; species Piliocolobus tephrosceles. Next base: position 11,337,022 of record NC_045451.1, read on the forward strand.
GAAGAAAAAGAAATCATTAAAATTAGAAAAGCACTTAAAAATCTGAGATGCAAAAGACTCTTCAAAATATCAGTGAATCCAAGAGCTTGTTCTCTGAACAATTAAACAAGATTAGACCTCTCAATAGATTAACAAGGCAAAAAGAATAAAAAAGAGAGACGATCAAATAAGCACAATCAGAAATGACAAAGGTGAAATTACAACTGGTCCCATAGAAATAAAAACGATCTTCAGAGAATATTATGAGTAACTCTATGTACACAAATTAGAAAATCCAGAGGAAGTGGATAAATTCCTGTAAACACACAATCTCTCAAGACTGAATGAGGAAGAGATAGAAAGCCTGAATAGACCAACACTGAGCTCTGAAATTGAATCAGTAATAAAAAAACCTACCAACCAACAAAAAAGTCTAGACCAGGTAGATTCACAGTTGAATTCAACCTCTTTAGTTCCTACTGAAACTATTCCACAAATGTTGAGATGAGACTCTTTCCTTATTCTGTGAAGTTAGCATCAGCCTAATACCAAAACCTGGGAGAAGAATGACAAAGAAAGAAAACTTCAGGCCAATATCCCCAATGAACCTAGACACAGAAATTCTCAACAAAATATTAGCAAACTGAATACAGTAGCATATCAAAAAGTTACTTCACCACAATTAAGTAGGCTTATTCCTGGGATGCAAGGTTGGTTTAATATATGGAAGTCAATAAATGTGATTTACCAAATAAACAGAGTTAAAAGCAAAAACATATGATGATCTCAATAGATGCAGAAAAAACTTTCGATAAAATTCAACATCCCTTCATGATACAAACCCTCCACAGAGTAGACATTGAAAGAACATACCTCAAAATCATAAGAGCCAACAACCAGCATGTATAGAAATTAACTCGATTGATTAAATATTCAAATGTAAAACCTCAAACTATAAAAATTCCAGAAAAAAAAACTTAGGAAATACCTTTCTTCATAACAGCCTTCACAAATAATTTTTGGCTAAATCGCCGAAAGCAATTGCAACAAAAGCAAGAATAGACAAGTGGTACCTTGTTAAACTAAAGAGCTGCTGCACAGCAAAAGAAACTATCAACAGAGCAAACAGAAAACTTACAGAATGGGAGAAAATATTCCAAATTATGTATCCAACAAAGGTTTTATATCCAGAATCTATAAGGAACTTAAAGAATTCAACAAGTAAAAAACAAAAAAAGCCTATTAAAAATTGAGCAAAGAACATGAACAAATACTTCTCAAAAGAAGACATACAAGCAACCAACAAACATGAAAAATGCTCATCATCGTTATTCATAGGAGAAATGCAAATCAAAATACAATGAGATGTCATATCATATGAGTCAGAATGACTCTAATTAAAAAGTCAAAAAGCAACAGATGATGGCAAAGATGCTGGAGCAAAGGGAATACTTAGGCACTGTTGTTGGGAATGTAAATTAATTTAGCCACTATGGAAGGCAGTTTGGAGATTTCTCAAAGAACTGAAAATGGAGCTACCTACCGTTCGACCCACCAAACCCATTACTGGGTATATGTGCAAAGGAAATGAGATCATTATACCAAAAAGACACGTGCACTCGTATGTTCATTGCAGCAATATTCGTAATAGCAAACACATGAAATCAACCTAGTTGCCCAGCAATGGTGAATTGGATACAGTCCATGTGCTACATTTACACCATGGAATATTAAGGATCCATAAAAAAGAATAAAATCATGTAATTTGCAGCAATGTACATGGAGCTAGAGGCCGTAATCCTAAGCAAATTAATGCAGCAACAGAAAACGAAATACTACATGTTCTCACTTACAAATGGGAGCTAAAGTGTTCAGCAAATATGGACATAAACATGGGGACAATAGACACGGGACTACTAGAGCACTAAGGGTGGGAGGGGCCATTGGTCAAAAAAGTACCCACTGGGTGCATGCCTACAACCAGGATACAATATAGCTGTGAAATAAACCTGAAGATGTATTTTCTGTATCTAAAATAAAAGTTGAAATTAAAAGACACACACACACACACACACACATACATATACTTATTTGCTATATAGAATGCTTCCTCAAGGGCTTTCTGTGGAGGTGGTTGGGTTGGGATAAAGATTTTTTATATCTGTAAAAACTATGTGTGTGGCTTTCAGAGATAGTGTTAATTTGTAAATCAGTTATTGTTGAATGTAAATTAAAAACCAGATTGTTGATAGTAAATTATAAAGCAGATGTATTTTTTAAATAATTGACATTTGTATGTAATGGAACTTGTGCCTATAGACATTTATGCACATTTTTAGTTTATATCAAAGTATCTTAGCTTGTAAATCTCTATAATTATAAATCTTGTTAAAATTAATCACCAAATTATTCTGAAATACATACTTTCTGTTAATTCCTTTTTAACAAAAGTACTGCTTTTTATCTGATGGCAAATAAGTGATTTTTCATTGAACAGTTTCTCAAATAGTATGCATTATACTCAAATATAGAAAATTACAGATGCAAATAGATTGCTTTCTTATATACTCATTTTTTTTTGTTTTATAAGACAGTTTCAGACTATAAAATTAGCACAGTTTGAAGTGTCTGTATTTTTTTTTCTGAGGTTACACAGGTTTTCTGCTATGCTCACCTAGTTTTAAGTTTCCTAGATCTTAATCATGATCAAGCACCCTCATATAAATATGTTGACTTACAGTTTTTTTTTTTTTTTTTTTTTTTAATAAATGAGAATCTTTATGATGACATCTCAAATTTAGGCACATGGCCTGACGTGGCAAATCCTAAATACATGTCTATGAAATGAAAATAATGACATGTACTCTAAAAGTAATACTTTAATATATTTTCTATTTATTTTATTAATTGCATATGATGAAATATTCCCCTATATTTATAAAGACTACCTTTTTCCTTTTATTTATATTTGCTCAGTCTGTAATTATGTGTTTTATTGGTGCATGTAAATCATTACTTAGATGCCAAGAGCACACAGAAGAAATTTCATTCAGGAAAGACATATCAACTTTGACTGTAACTTAGAAATTATACAGTAGGATTTTGCTAATAACTATATATATACAACTATATATATAACTATATATATAACTACATATAACTATATATATAACTATATAACTATATATAACTGTATATATAACTATATATATAACTATATGTATAACTGTATATATATAACTCTCTCTCTATATAAAGTTTTATAAAGGTGTAAGTAGCAGAGAGTGTTCTATTATCTGACCCAATGTAAAAAGCATGTACTTCAAAAAAATCTTGAGCTTACCATGCTGGAGCAGTAACACTGAAGAGGGAAAAAGAGAGAGAGAAAGAGTAAACTCCATGGGAGGTGTCACATAAGAGCCTCCGTCTTCAGATTTGTTCCAAATTTGTCCGAAGTTCACTTTGCTATTCTTTTTTTTTTGGTCATAAAGCAATTTTAGACCTTAAAGATTGACATAAATTTGAATTAATAACAACTTTATACTACTTTTATTTTGCCTGACTCAAGTATCTCTAGGAGAATAAGAAAAAAATATACTTTAGACCTTATTTTTCTAAAGATGTGTAAAGACAGCATCAGAAGCAGCCAGACAGATTTGAAGCAACATGAAATAAGAATAACTAGATGTAGGAGGGAGGGGTTCAAAATTTACAAAGCAAGGAAGCAGGAACTAGAAGGACTGTGTAGAAACAAAACACAGTTCGGATTGCAAGTTTCAGAAAAAGGTGTCATTATGGAGTAAATCACCTAAACTCCGTATGTTTTGTGATGAAATAAACTGGAAAATTACCAAAGTTCTCTTCATTTTGTTGTGGGTGTACACACATTAACTCACTATTGGTAAGCAGATCTTTTCTAAAATTACTAGAGCTCACAAGTTTAATTTGTTCCTGAATAGAACAGTCTACATCAACCTCATTCAGCAGCAAAATGGCATGATCTGATTTGGTAGAAGTCAGGTAGAGAAGCCGACCTGCCCTCCCTCCAACACTATTTCTCTCTCCTTCCTCCCTCCCTCCCTGCCTCCCTCCCCCTCCCTCCCCCTCGCTCCTTCCCTCCCTCCCTCCCTTCCTTCCTTCCTTCCTCCCTCCCTCCCTCCCTCCCTCCCTCCCTTCCTCCAGTCTGTGCTTCCATCATTCTTTGTACTCTATCATATGAAGTACATACTTTTGCTTGAATTGTACACTTTGGATCACAAGACGTGGGGTATAGAGCGACAGAAATTGAGAAAAGGCATGTATGAAGAAGGTCAGAATACTACAGAAACACAGTTTGGATATTTGGCTCAGGATTTTCATCCTTTTAATCAGTGTCTTCAATTGATGTTTTTTTCTTTCATCCTTATTTTATCATTTGTCTGTTCCATTAGGTAAATTTTCTATACGTGAGGTTTTTATCTTAATCATTGTCAGGTTCCAGATACGTTTGAATTGTGTCCATAACACATCAGTGGTTTCAGGGACTACTATGTGCAAAACATATTCCAAGGTTTTATGAGAAACAACTACAAAAAAGTGTGAAATTCTTTGAATTGTCCTTAATTTAGCGAAGGAGACAGACAGTCACATAGCACAGGTGGAAATGCTTGGGAGTTCCACGATTCTCTCTTTTCCTGAGGACCCTTAGGATCTTCACTGTATCTAGAAACACCCGTAAAAGCCAACATTACTGTACTGTATATTTATAAAAATTATAGAATTGACCATCAGCATAAATCTCGATGCCACAGAGCTCCTTGCAAATAGCTAATTTAAGAAAAATGCCTAAACTTTGAACCAAACCCAGCACATTATGGTACTAAGTTACTTGGTTGTGTTCTATAGATTTACACTCTGAGATCTGAGTGACAGAAAAGTACTACTTGCACCTGTAATTTCTTTTCAGAAAATGAAGAATTCATTTAAAAACATTTGTCCAGAGCTAGAACTAAATGTTTCTGTTTTTGTTTTTACTTTCAGCTAAGATTAAAATGGCTTTGAGTGTAATAAAACTTTAATATTATATATCTAAATGCATGACTTTAAAGCCATGTTCAAAGTAATGAATAAACATTAAAGAATATAGACAATAAAACAGTGGAAATGTGGAACAGTAGCAATATCATTATGCTCCAGCTTTAGTCTTTGAGAAAACATAAAACAGAAAGTACATGTACAACTTATTCAGAAAACCTAAATAAAAGTTTGTTTTCATGTATCTTAGGAATTTTAAAATTGAATATCTAATATTTTGATCATTTCATCTGTTATATATTTATATCTTTATATCTGTTTGTAATGCGATGGCATGGATTAGGTATAAATAAAGAAGAACATTGAAAAGTTGTGTTAGTAATTTAAAATTTGTATTTTGCTGAATAATAAAATTGCATAGGTAGGCAGATATGCACAATGTATTACCTTTATATTTATTTTGATTTCATTACCAGTTGCATTATGTCTCAGATCTATAATTCAACTTTTACATTAACATTTTTTTCATAAAACTAGCTATCTAGAAATAAATGCCGGAAAGACAAAATCTGTGATTTATAGAGAAACCAAAATACATCTATATTTGGCATTTATTTTCCTTTGAAGTTTCAGGTTTTGAGCTTATGACCTTTATTTTTATGCCATTTGAGATGGTTACTCTTTGAAATGTCTTGAATGAATAAAATAGTTTATTTTTAAGGGCTTTCAAAAGTGAGGCTGGACACTGATATTTCAGAGAATGTAAGTTGTATTTTATAAATGTACATTTTAAAGGTTATCTCAGCTCTAGCTTTATATCCACTCATTCAACAAATATTTTTGATTACATAATTAATAGTAGAAGCATGCCAGTGACAGATTCTGGATTTATGTTCCTTATGTCTCATAAAAAGAGAAGATGTACAATAATAAAAATAACCAAAAAGGGATAAAGACCAGAAACAGAACAAGCCCTCCTTAAACTCACCCTTTATATATATGATCGCTAAATTCAGTTTCTCAATACCGTGAGTAGCCAGATAAACTAGTAAGCTTATTGTTGTAGAAACAATATTAGGGGAACATGTCAAATTCCACACTAAATCTATCCCATTTTCCATGTGAAATATATAGACGATCTGGGATTTTTGACAAGTCAGAAAACCCAGCTAGAAGTAGCTTGAACAAATGTACGTGTGTGTGTGTATTTGTTTTGTTTTATTTTAAATAACTGATAATGGCCGTGCTGGATCCGTGTACTAACAGTTTATTGTTCATTATATTCTTGTCTGGCTCTCACTCTTACTTTCTATCCCTTCAATCTAGAATCTGTCCCTGTTCCTTTCTGCAGGACGGTCTTATCCTCTCTGCAGAAAAACTTTCCCAAGGTGTCAGCAAACATAATTGCAAGTTTATGTTATCCCACTATAAGACCTCAGTGAAGACAGCTTATTTTTCCACTAACCGCAAAACATAAAATCCCAGAGAAAGACTTAGTGCTGACCTAGATTAAGTTATATGTTTAATCCTTTGACCAATTACTTTGGTTTATTACCTGGGATTTTATTAATGGCTAGTAATAGGCTGAGCAACCTTTCCTGTGGCCAAAGAGAATGGGAGTGATGTGATTAGCAAAACAAATGACATATGTAATGAATAGTTTCTCAAACAATACAGGTAATTTGTCTTATTGTGATAAAACCGTTACGTTTTAAATTGAAACGATTAGAAACCGAGTCTGCGATAAGACCCTGGGACCCTCGATTTTGTCATTTATCTGAGAAAGTATTAATTAATATTTTTATCTGCAAAGGCAGATGGGCCATAACAAATTGGGCTTGTGACCAGGATGTCTAAACAATGACCAATACCACAGGTCTTTTTCCCTTGCGATTTGTGAACCTGTCCAATAGCAAGCATGAATTTTGAACTGCTGTCTACTGGGTGGAGTGTGTTTGTGCTATGCTTTGTGATGCATTGTTGAGTTCTACCAAGTCTCTGTTCTAGATTTAGCCAAGTGAAGTCAGCAGTTTTGATAGTTACATGTCATTTAGGTAAAAGATTCTGACCAAATTGCTATAAAATAGACATCAGAGCTGCTGGAGACTCATTCACTGTGGATGCTTTAGCAACCTCATGCCTCATGATGTCCATATTTGTCCATTGGCTTCTGATACAAGAAACTTCCTTTCTTAACTCTGGCCTACACCCCATTACTGTGGAAACTGATGGCCACATCCTAGGCTTCCCTGGAAATAGAGTCTCATACAGACCCTAAGCATGTCACCTTCCATGTCCAGAAGCACATCATGCCTTTGGTCATCTAAGCAGCAACCCACAGTCTCAGTACAGCTTCTGAGTCCTCCTTGCCACAAGGTGGAGGCAAACCCAGGCCTTCTGTCACCCCCAGTGCACAGAATGGGTGGCCTCTTCTATTCTCAGTCCCTTGCCACATGCTGACAAGCCACAGAACATCAACCCACTCCCAAAACCCCTGATACCAGGGGAAACCCGTGGTGTCACCTGCATTGGCAGCAATGGCAGTTTATATACTTCACAGACACTGTTGTTACTACATGTTATTGAACTCAGTGGGAGCTCCATGCTTTTAATCTTTTGACCAGGATGTCCCTGATAAAGGACTGGGCCTAGGGGTCAACACAGTCAGCCAAACTTCAGGCAGTCATTTCAGCACTGGATTCTTCAGTCAACAGACAGCCCTGACTGTTCATTTTTATAAGCTCTTGGGCCATTGCCCAAAAGATGTTTTCCTTCAGGGTAAATAATTATAAGAATATTTTTCCTCACCAATGTGAAATCGAGGTTTCACGTTTCCACATAGTGTAAGGCTACAATTAAGGCTTCACCAGGTGTATTAGTCCATTCTCACACTGCTATAAAAAAATACCAAAGACTATATAATTTCTAAAGGAAAGAGGTTTAAGTGACTCACAGTTTTGTATGGCCAGGGAGGCATCTGGATACTTACAATTATGGCAGAAGGCACCTCTTCACACGGTGACAGGAGAGAGCATGAGTGCCCGGTGAAGGGGCAAACCACTTATAAAATAATCAGATCTTGGGAGAACTCACTCACTATCATGAAAACAGCATGGAGAAAACTGCTCCCATGATTCACTTTTCTCTGCCTGGTCCTTCCCATGACATGTGGGGATTATGGGAACTATAATTCAAGATGAGATTTGGATGGGGACACAGCCAACTGTATCATCAGGGTAGTCCGTATTCACTCCAGATTTTCAGATATCATCGATGGTGATTGAAGCACTCATTTCACTGCATAGAATCCACACTACTGAACTTCTTTTTTCTTGAGACGGAGTCTCGTTCTGTTGCCCAGGCTGGAGTGCGGTGGCACGGTCTCAGCTCACTGCAAGCTCCGCCTCCCAGGTTCAAGCAATCATTCTGCCTCAATCTCCCAAGTAGCTGGGACTACGGGCACCCTCCACCACACCCAGCTAATTTTTTGTATTTTTAGTAGAGACAGGGTTTCATTGTTTTAGCCAGGACGGTCTCGATCTCCTGACCTTGTGATCTGCCCGCCTCGGCCTCCCAAACTACTGAGCTCTTGACCAAGGCATTCAATGGAACTTTTACCGGTCTTACTGGCCTCAAGATGCAGGCTGCATAAATTGCCATAGTAAATTAAATACATTCAAATGCAATGAAATACATTTTAGTGATCAAACATTAGGAGTGAATTATGATAGATTCTGACTCTCTTTTTTGATATCTGGCTGATGCCAGGTTTTAAGCCTCATCTCTCTCACTTCTGCCCCACATCTGTGAAAGCTGGGTGCTCCTTCCTTTGCCCCCATGGGAGATTCAAATCATGCTAACCTCTCCTGCCCAGGAACTTTTATTCTGGTCTCATACCCTGGCCATAACAAAAATTCAAGCCAATTTCCCTTTTCTGCTCTCTCATGCCATTGGAGACCTACTCCAGAGATTTGCTTTGCTCTCTCCAGAAACCTCTATTCTGTAACTGTTAACCTCTCAGACCTTTTGATATGTGAGATGTATCTTTATTCTTTTCTTTTCTTTTCTTTCCTTTTCTTTCTTTTTCTTTTCTTTTTTTTTTTTTTAAGACAGAGTCTTGCCTGGTCACCCAGGCTGGAGTGCAATGGCACAATCTCGGCTCACTGCAACCTCTGCCTCATGGGTTCAAACGATTTTCCTTCCTCAGCCTCCTGAGTAGCTGGGATTACAGGCACCCACCACCATGCCCAGCTAATTTTTGTAATTTTAGTAAAGATGGGATTTCACCATGTTGGCCAGGCTGGTCTCAAACTCCTGAACCTGTGATCTACCCACCTCGGCCTCTCAAAGTGCTGGGATTACAGGCGTGAGCCACCACACCTGGCCTTCCTTATACTTTATACCTAAACAAAACCTTATATAGAAGTCCATTGGTGTATGCAGATAATTATAACAGAGAGGATCCTAGAATGTACAGGTATGGGAGTAGGAAAATGAGACAGAAAGGGAGTGTAGAACATGTATGACGTGCTAATTAGCAGAATACCACTGCGGCCAACTGGATCTCTTGCTTGCTTACAACATACACACAACCATGCAAAGTATCCTCACAGTTGCACCAACTAAGTGTGAAAGAATCAGGGCTTTGTCCACTAACTCGAATGTGCTGTTAGGGTTGTTTTCCTAGCACTTTCAGCTTGTCCTCCACATCGGAGGAAGCATCCTTCATGACCAGAGAAGGCCCTCAAGCAGAGTTGCAGATACTCTTGTCAAAGACTTTTACTGTGCACAGGTATGGTGCATACTGAGGAGACAGAAGATGGGGTACAGCATTCTTCACAGGAAGTGATATTGGTCAAAAATAAATCAACTCCCTTTACACACACACACTTTTACACTATATAGCTGATGTAAAGAAGAACCCAGCTGGGCGGACGCGGTGGCTCACGCCTGTAATCCCAGCACTTTGGGAGGCGGAGGCGGGCAGATCACAAGGTCAGAAGATCAAGACCATCCTGGCTAACATGGTGAAACCCCATCTCTACTAAAAATACAAAAAATTAGCCGGGCGAGGTGGCGGGCGCCTGTAGTCCCAGCTACTCCAGAGGCTGAGGCAGCAGAATGGTGGGAACCCGGGAGGCGGAGCTTGCGGTGAGCTGAGATCGGGCCACTGCACTGCAGCCTGGGCGACAGAGCGAGACTCCGTCTCAACAAAAAAAAGAAGAACCCTTAGAACCCTTAGGAGGGAGATTTCAAATAATCTGACAGACACACATTCACATTCATAAAGCTCACTTCAGCTCACATCTTTTAAGTGTTACCAGTAAGATCCCAACAGTTTATCTTTTTATTATCTACGAAACACAGTTATGATTAATTGCCTCCTTGCGTTTTTTTTTTGTTGTTGTTTGTTTATTTTTTTTTACCAATTATGGTCTCCTTGGCTAGCATCTAGCTCAGAATCTTTCCTTAACATACCAGTACCTCTCTGTCAAATTGAGTGTGAGGTTATTACTATCTCTAGCTAGATTACATACATTATAAAGAGATTCATTTGCACTGCAGAATTTTAGCAAAAAGTCTCCAAAGTACTTTACCCTCCCCTTACAACCATTTCGTTAATGCACAGTTCCAATGGCAACCCTCACCAACTTTAGGAAGATGAGACCTCTTTATTTTATATCCTCATAAGTTCACCCAAATTACCAAGGTTAGTGGAGTGATTCATGAATTACTTTCAAGGAACTTTGAGTATCCAGAATTTAATAATTTATTTTGGAACTAAAACTTTTATTTTAGATCTTTCTGTAGAATTAGCCACATTGCCTCTTGTGAAATCAAACCAAGGATGAACACCTTTTTTAGTGAAATGTTGGTTTATTATTTCTGTTTCCTAACATTGACTACAGGACCTGGCTCAACAAGCTGTCATTCAATATATGATGTATAAATTTGGGGATATCTTAGGATTCTGGGTGAATCCTCAATTAAGGATAAATGCAATTAACCCATCCCAGGTGATTACTTTTGACAAATTGCTTGAAGCAAATTTATACGATTTGGTGAAAAACCGTGGCCGTGAGAGATAGTTCTTGGCATATAGTTATAAATACTTGGAGGGGAGAGCTATAAAACATTCCACGAAAGAACTCAAAGTGCTTTCTCTCCATTCTTCTAGTGTCACCAAGTTGTGCAGAGAAACTAATGGTGCATGAACTGGGAAAGGATACTCATTAGGGATAACTGCAAGGAAGAAACTGTACTTGTTACCACAGTGCTGATAATGAAGAAACCTGGTGTGAAGAGCATTTGTCCTATAAAAATAGAATGTGACCAGAGGCTTGTGTTAGGAATTCTTACCTGAGGGAATGTCAAAGCTCCTGAAAAAAACGCTCCTAAATATGCAGAAGATAGGTGTGGGGGCTAAAAGGCATCATTTTCCTGCAGTGAATATGGGATCTGAGAAAACGTGTGCAAACAAAAGAATGCTTTTTTTCTTCCTTTATTTTACTGTGCTTCATTTTGCGTGTGTGTGTGTGTCTGAAGAAAATTCACCTTAAACTTTCAGGAATATACAGGTTATGGAATATATCAACATATAATAGGTTAATGCAATAGATTGACAATCTAGAAATATATTAATACATGCTTTAACTTAGAAAAATTGGGAAACATTATGCTAAGTAAATAAAGTGAGACACAAAAGGTCACATATTGTATGAGTCCATTTACATAAAATTTCCAGAACAGGTAAATCCTTAGAGACAGAAAGCAAATCAGTGGTTGCCAGAGTCTAGGAGGAAGGAAGTTTGGGGAGTGAGTACTTAATGCGCATGATAATTCCTTTCGGAGGTGAACATGTTTTAAAACTACGCAGAGGAGATGGTTGCACAAAACTGTACATACGTTACATGCCAATGAGTTGTACACTTTAAGGTGGTTAATTCTATGTTGTGTAATTTTTTCCTCAATTAAAAAAGTACAACTATCACGCCTGTAATCCCAGCACTTTGGGAGGCCGAGGCGGGCAGATCACGAGGTCAGGAGACTGAGCACATCCTGGCTAACATGGTGAAACCCCGTCTCTACTAAAAATACAAAAAGTTAGTGGGACGTGGTGGCGGGCGCCTGTAGTCCCAGCTACTCGGGAGGCTGAGGCAGGAGAATGGCGTGAACCTGGGAGATGGAGCTTGCAATGAGCTGAGATCGTGCCACCGCGCTCCAGCCTGGGCGACAGAGTGAGACTCCATCTCAAAATAATAATAGTAAAATAAAATAAATTAAATTTTAAAAAGTACAACTAAAGAATGCAGAAGAGAGTCAATGTGTAATGGGAAGACCAACCTGCAGTAGAGAAAGTGGATGTGAATGGACACCTGTCATTAAAAATTGTAAATCTGAGTTATTTGTAAAATGATGGGTAGACTGCTTCACCAATAGTAACTGCTCAAGTGTTGAATTATTACTGTAAACTTTTTAAATAAAAAGGCATTGATAGTAGTAATAATAGTTTGTCTCTGATAGCATTTCCTAAATATTCAAAATAGAAAACTTTGCCTGTTCTTTAGAATAACAAAGAATGCCAGAGTTTAGAGGCCAGATGTTTGTTTTGCATCATGGAATTCTTAAATGGTAAAAAACATACAAGTAATTTAATCATTGTAGGCCTTTATGTCCACTTCTGTAAAGTTAAATATTGCGTTAGGGGAACAATTTGTTTTCTCCTAAAAGTAATATGATAGGATTAAATCCTATAAACTACATGATAATTAATTAAGGAACAATTCCTGTGATGTAAGATTTGATTTCCTAAAAAGAAGGAAACAATCAGGGAGGGAATATTACCTTTGAGGTCAGAGATTATCTGGGTTATTCAAGACACATACAAAATAATTTGTGTCTCATGTCCCAACTATAGTTGATAGGCAAAAGCCATTGAACCTGGAGAACTGTGCTGGAAAGGACTTTATTACATATTTATTAATAGCAGAAATGGTGCTGTCATCAACTAGCAGTATCTGTCATGACTGGTAGAGGCAGTGAATGGGGAACAGGCTGAGAGGAACTGGCCATGTGCAGGTCATACATTTGGTTTCTCTGATTGGAAAGAAAAAATGGGTGCAAGAAACATTACGTTACCTATTCACATAGATCAATCATAATATGTTGTACCTTATTCCCAAAATTCACTTTAATGAGAGTCTTATTGTGAGAAATTCTAAGACAAAATATAGATTTTCTGTTTTTATTATAGAAATGCTAGAAACTTTATCTGGTTATTGTTTTGTTTTTATCTCTAAAGAATACAAAATTTCATGCTCATCAAAATGTTCTCTCATTTCTACCACTTTAAGATTTGAAAGTGAGTATGTGTGCTCGTGTGTGTAAGATTTGGATCTGATTTTTGATTTTTTTTCACTCCTGTGAGCACAGCTTAAATCCAATAAGACTCAGCAGGCATGCCGAGTCATCTCTAGTTTTTCTTGCACAGTTTGGTGTTTAATCAAAAGGATGGTTGGCATTATGCAGATCAAAAACAATTTTGAAAATGCCATGTGGCAACCCCTGCTAAATAAAGGTTTGAACCACAGTGGGTAACAGGATCTCCTCAGTCAGAAAGGAAAGAAATGTTAATCATGTTTGGGGTGATGTGAAAGTTGGGGTGCAATTAGGTGAGAAAACCAAAATGGTGTAAGAGTTGGGAAGAAAGATACAATAATTAGGGAACCTCCCAGGTGAGAAGAATTCTCTGATGTGCTACTTTTCACAAATGTTAAAGAGCCAGGTGAAATTTGTTGGTGTCACAGTAGGAGTAGGATGTATCAAATTTTCAGGCTCTTTCTAACATCGTAATTTATAAAATATTTTATTTTTTAAATATAGGCAAGGTTTGGTAAATTAAGCTTTTTTTCAGTGGTCTATTTACTTTCTTAAGGTAAAATTACATGTAATATATTTAAGTTACAGAATAGAAGATTTAAAAGTCACTGGGGGCACCGTAAGATGCAGTTGTATTTCTGCTAGACTATTAATGGTCCCCCTAATCCTGGCCTTTATCTTTGCCACAGCCAAAGTGAGATGTTCCTCCAAAGAGAAACACAAGCTCTGAATTTCTATTTCGAGCAGGGATAGAAAGAGTTTGTTTGTTTGCCTCAACCTCAGGTTTAATAATGACTTAGGAACTCATGAAGAACTTGACGGCTAATGATTGGAAACCTTTGAGCATGCTTTTGTGGCTTTAGCTTGAATCTTTGGACTATTTCCCATGCAATGTTTACTTTTTGGCAATTTGACAGCTCCAGATAAGGCATGCCTGCCTGCAGTTGTGACATCCTTTGTTAGTGGAGTCAACACTGAGGCAAGACATAATCAGTAATACTTCACATCTTTTCACATTATCTAGTAAAGTTTCAAAATCATAAAAACCAATACACAGTCAACTTTAAACAATAAATGCATACATACATAAATAAATTGGAGCTTATCAAAATAAGAGATCTCGTTTTTATAATTAAAAAATCAATTTAAATCACATCCCATCTGGGGAAAGAAATTCAACAATTCTGTTGACTCACCTACATGGTCTTGCCCACTCCACTTGAGAGCAGCAGTGTCCATTATGGCTGGCATGGTACTGTGGTCTGTAATCATGTCATGCTCCCCACTCTAGTGAATTTCAGTGTCAAAGCCAGCCACTAGTGTTTTTAACACCTTTCCTGCAGTATTATTCCTTCATCGGCACATTTCTATTTTTAAGATGATAAATTGCATTTTAAAAATTTTAGTTTTTAAATAATTTCAGCTTTTATTTTAGATTGAGGGGGTACATATGCAGGATTGTTACAAGGATACATTGTGTGATACTAAAGTGTGGATGACAAATGATGCTATCACCCAGACAGTAAGCATAGTATCCAATAGGCAGTTTTTAGCCACGGCTCCCGTCCTTCTCTTCCTCCTCTGGTAGTTTACAGTGTCTGTTTTCTTCACCTTTATATTGTTGAGTTCCCAATGTTTAGCTCCCACTTATAAGTGAGAACATGCAGTATTTAGTTTTCTCTTTCTGCATTAATTAACTTAGGATTACTCTAGCTGCATCCATGTTGCTGTAAGGACATGACTTCATTCATTTTTATGGCTGTGTAGTATTCCAAGGTGTATATGTGCCACACTTTCTTTATCGAATCCACCATTGATGAGCACCTGGGTTGATTCCATGTTGTTGCTATTATAAATAGCACTGAAGACAATGAACATATGAATGCATGTGTCTTTTTGGTAGAATGATTTATTTTCCTTTGGGTATATACCCAGTAATGAGATTGCTGGGTCAAATGGTAGTTCTATTTTAAATTCTTTGAAAAATCTTCGAAGTGTGTTCCACAGTGGCTGAACTAATTTACTTTCCCACCAACAGTGTGTAAGCATTTCATTTGCCCCAGGATCCTCACCAGCATCTGTTACTTTTTGGCATTTTAATAATAGCCATTCTGACTGGTATGAGACCATATCTCATTGGGATTTTGATTTGTGTTTCTCTGATGATTAATGAGGTTGAGCATTTTGTTTTTTCATATGCTTGGTGACCATTTGTATGTCTTCCTTTGAAAATGATCAGTTCTTGTCATTTACCTACTTTTTAATGGGGTTATTAGTTCTTTGCTTGCTGAATTGTTTAAAAGTTCCTTATTGACTTTGAATATTAGAGTTTTGTCATCTACATAATTTGCTATTTCCTCCCATTCTGTATGTTGTCTGTTTACTCTGTTGATAATTTCTTTTGCTGTGCAGAAGCTCATTGGTTTCATTATGTATCACTTATCAATTTTTGTATTTGTTATATTTGCTTTTGATGACTTATTAATTCTTTGCCAAGGCTGATGGTAAAAATTATATTTCTTAGGTTTTCCTCTGAGATTTTTAGAGGTTGAAGTCTTTCATTTAAATATTTAATCCACCTTGAGTTAAATTGTGTATGTGGTGAAAGATAGGGGTCCAGTGTCATTCTTCTGCACATGGCTAGCCAGCTTTTCCAACACCATTTATTAAATAGGAAATCCTTTTCCTATTGCTTAGTTTTGTCAGTTTCATCAAAGATCAAATGACTGTAGGCATATGGCATTATTTCTGGGTTCTCTGTTCTGTTCTATTGGCCTATGTGTCTATTTTTGTACCTGTGTCATGCTGTTTTGGTTACTATTGCTTTAGATTGTAGTCTGAAGTCAGGTAATGTTATGCCACATTTTCCACTAAAGAATGTCATTAAAAAGTAGAATAAGAATTGTATTCATTTGACAAAAAGATATAAATACTCATTGGAGAGATTTTATAAATAACTGACATTTTTATTGTGTTCTCCCAGCTTGTACAATTCACTCAAATAAATGATTTCATTGATTGTCAAAATCATCTATAATATAGTGGGGTTGGTGTAATCACTTATCACATGACATTACGCATATGGGTTTCATCATGAGGCATCCTAGGATGTCAGGAATGATAGAGGATAAAGGAACTTAATCAGGACTAAAGTAAGTGCCCCAGCAGCTATAGCATCAATTCTCTGGACAGCTTATTAACTCGTAGTCTAAGTTCCAATATCTGAGTGGAGCTAGCTTTTACTGTGAACAGTGTCATCCAATAATTACAGATATAGTAACTGGAATTGTGCGGAAGTCTCTTCAAAGTAATAATATTCAAATCAGATGCAGGACATAAAATACATCTGATGGGCCATTAATTTTGATAAAACAATCAATGATAAAAGGTACAGTATCAAATCATCAGGCAGAGTGACTGTTCAAAAGTCGGTTGACAAGGCTATGGCTAAGTGGGCAGTTTTCAGAAGTTATGTATATATGTGTAATATGATATATAATTTTATATGTATATGCACATATATAATATATATGTAATTATTTATATATGATTATGTGTATATATATGTAATATTTGACATAGTAAGCATTCAATGAAGCAACTGAAACACATATTGAAAAGCAAGGTAGAGCCCCAGTTATGTGAATTGAACAAATATGAAAGAGATTATAGAGAGGCTGAAACATACTGAATAGGTAGAAAAAAAAATTAATTCAAATAGACCTCCTCTGTATCAGTTACAAAACCCTCTAACTAAAGGGGTTTAACTTTCTATTCAATACATTCAATACCTTAGTAAGAATTGGCTTACAACATGATAAACTGTAACTCTATGTATTCCAATGTATAATGTACATATTATGATACAGATGTTTTGAAAATGGGATATTTGATACAACTTTAAAAAGCCTTAATATTTTTATTATTTTTATGAGCCTCATTTTTTCTGTGAGATCAACTCCTTTTTAACTGCTTTCCTTGTTGAAAATTTTGTATATTGGGTTCTTTTTATGATATAATCTTAAAAAATATCTATCTAATCATGGTGGATATTAGCAATCTTAATTTTATTGTCACATTTTGTATGGATTCAATTTCTATTTTTATAATTTATATGTTGGTGAAAATATGAAAATCATATCTATCACATAACAGAATTACACCCATCCTTCTAATTGCACTTCCTGATTCTCTTGAAATCACATGGTCATTTATGATTGACGGTACCATTTATAAAATGTGAAACTTCACATCCAGACAAGGAGAGTTAAGTATTAATATCTTTTATTTTGGACAAAATATTGTGAAATATTCCATTTGTGAAAAAAAGTATATAGATGAAATATTGGTAATATTTTTGCTTATTTCAGAATTTCTAATAGTGGAATTAACTGATGGCAAGAAGCCAGCACTGACTATAAAAAGGCAGTATTCTTAAAAACTGAGATTAAACCTATGTTGAAACTGGATAGTATGCTAATTTGTAAAAAACAGCTGTAGAAGCAGAATAAGCCTATTTTCATATCTTGACAATTGCAACAAATTAGCAACAGAAAATTAACTCAACCTCAAGGTATAACTTATTTTAAAATGGTACCATATTTCTAGAGCCTTCAGTACTAGACAACATCAAATCAAAATCTTCTCTGAATAACGATACCTTCATTCTAGATCTCGAACAAACTCCGCCAATTATTTTTGTAGGACAAGGAACATCAATACATATTTATATTTACCCACATATTTTCCTCCTCCCATTACTCTTTATTCCTTTCTCATCTCCCAGCTTGTATCTGGGATTATTTTCTTCCCGCTGGAAGAAACCCTGTGGTATTTATTTCAGTGAGGGCCTGTTGCTTATGCTGTAATGTGAGTCTGCAACTCAGTGAAGAGTGTGGTATTGACGACACAGACAAGACTACTATTGAAAAGATGTAATATATGTTTAATTGGGTTTTCAGATAGAGAAAGAAGTGGAGGAAAAGAATGGAAGTATTCTTTGTAGATACAGGGACTAAAAATGTGTAAAATCTCATGAAAGATATCAACTTACATTTTCATAAAGATCTACAAACCTTACTAGGAAAAATAAAAATATATTTATACCTAGGCACAACATAGAATATAATATGGACCATAGGCATATGCCCCCGAAAAGTAGCAGCTAAAAATATTTTCTAGACATATGGTATTTTCTATAACTGCTCTAAGTTTCTCCTTTTTTTGAATTCACTTTTATTCCTATTCTCATGCTCCTTTAACACTTGGTTCTTAAGAGCTCATGCTACTCTGATGACCTCTAAATTCGATGATAGTAAGTGTGAATTACACTGATGAGGATAGCAACAAGGTTGTAAAATTATGAAGAAACACAACAATCATTAACAAAATACGTATCTGGATACGTAAATATATTAAATGTGTTCTGAAAAGTTTATTTTATGAAAAGAAAGATGAGAGATACCTACATAAAAAATATTCATGTCAGAATAGTATAATATATCTAAAATATGACACCAACACAAATTCAGTTCATTCTCGACATATTTTTTTGCATGGTTTTAGTATTACATTGATATGGGAGGGAGGCAATGAAGCGTTGGGTAGATAAAGGCGGGGTCCCTAGCAAGAGCTCCACCCTCAGGCCTGTGCCCAGGACCTAAGTGAGGACAGGCCCTCCTGTTTTTGTGCCCAAATGTTACATTTGCCAAGACCAATCTGGCTCGCCGCAACCCCCATCCTGTGCCCATAGAAACCCGAGACCCTAGTGGGCACACACACAAGCAGCTGGACGTCAAAAGGAGAGAAGGGCACACCGACAGATGCCACT
The DNA here is from genome assembly GCF_002776525.5 of Piliocolobus tephrosceles. Classification (NCBI taxonomy): domain Eukaryota; kingdom Metazoa; phylum Chordata; class Mammalia; order Primates; family Cercopithecidae; genus Piliocolobus; species Piliocolobus tephrosceles. The sequence goes on from NC_045451.1 coordinate 11,356,223, forward strand.
AGGCCATCTATGGTGGGAAGATGTGGAATTCTGTTGGGGGCGGTCTGAGGAGAGTCTGGCAACGGGGCAGCTGGAGTCAGGGCAAGACCACCTTTCCACTCCATCCCCCTTCTGGCTCCCCATCCACCTCACTGAGAACAACTTCCACCACTCAATGAAACCTTGCACCCGTCCTCCAAGACCACATGTGATCCGATTTTTCCAGTAAACTAAGGCACGAACCTAGGGTGCAGAAAGCCCTCTGTCCTTGCGATAAGACAGAGGGTATAGTTGAGCTGATTAACACAAGCCACGGGCAGATAGCAAAACTGAAGGAGCACACTGTAACACACGACCACTGGGGCTTCAGGAGCTGTAAACTCTCAACCCTGGAGGCTGCCTTGGTGTCAGAGTCCAAAAATGCTCCTGAGGACCTGCCTGTCTGCATGTTCCCCTTAGGAGTTTGAGCAACTGGGCACTGAAAAAGTGAGCCACACCCCTTTTGCACACCTTGCAAAGGGGATAAGGGAACTCCTCCATTTTCAACATTATTCGTGTTCTCTCACAATTTCTGTCCAAATCGTATTACACTTGCTTGATTCTCTTTCTTTCATTTTTAGTACCAAATTGTAATATTAATATTTAATCAGAATTTAGCCCAAAATTTTGCTTCAAAATATATTGGGTTTTGACCTTATTTGCAAAGTTTAATTAGATCATATAAAAATAAATTGCAGGTAATAAGAATCGTTTTGTATCTACAAGGTAAGATTTAGAAACAGATAAGGAGCCGAGTTGAAATGTCTCAAGTTCCAATAGAGCATTTCAGGTTTTTGCCAATCAAACCAATATTAAGTTGTTCAAATATCAACATATTTTCAGATAATTTGGCCACAGCTTTTACCCAGGACTTCACCAATTTCTCACCATCCCTTAGCACACAGGACACACCTGCAAATGTTAGGAGACTGCCAGAGGCATATGGGGCCTTTAGAGTACTCTGGATGGAGACAGATGAGCTCTAGGCTATGCGGGTCCTTTTTATGATCTCTGTTTAACGTCGCCCCCATTTTGCATTAACAATTAATCAAAACCCACAGATTGGGTGGTTATGAACAGCCACAACTAAGTTTATTTATCAATGAAATTAATCGTATTTGTAAAACAAGGGCTAAATATTATACATTGCTTTAGGTATCTTTTAAATTATACATAAATTCATACTCGTAAAGCTGGAATATAAGAGATGATTAAGGAAAGCATTTAGAGAGATATTTTTGTGACTTTAGTTAGGAAATGTGATTACTATGTGAAGCACAACAAAACTGAAGGGAATCATAAAATGTATCCTAGCCATGCTTAAAATACTTGCAGGGCTCCCACAATCTATTAACAAATCTACTGTCTATTGATTAAGTAGATAAGAATGCAGCTCACCCAGGTTTATCGGATGATAAATAAATCAAAGTATTTTTAGAAGAGATTTGTCCATTGACTATTTCTCCTGACTGTGGTTTTCAAAGCAGTGTGCATATATATCACAGATGACACACATAGAAGCAAAAGACTGCCATGTTCTAGGTAGGACAGGTCCTAAGGACAGAAATAAACACCAAAGGCGTTAGGGTTTGACAGCAACCTAAAATCAAAGCTACCTAAAGATTCGTTTCCTGGATAGCTTCTCGGGCCTAAATTTCCATTAAATCTGTAATCATTTAAGAAAAATAAATATGACTTTTGGAAAGTTTCATTTGAACTAGGTATGAGTTATCTGGGTGCATTTTCGGCAATATTAGTTTTATTGTTTATATTATGTACAGAGCCATTTGGGTACTGAAGAAATAAAATACCAGGGAAATAAGTTTTAAAATATATTTAGGCTATGTGGTGCCCAAGCTTCCTGAAGACTTTGAGTTAGGAGCAGTTTTGTAAGGAGGAATTCTTGGGGAAGGTAATTGTGGTGTTTGAAAAATCATTAAGGAAAAGTTGTATTTATTACATACATACATTTCAGAAATATACTGGAAAGTGCTAAATCTGCTGAATTCTCACAAATTAAAAAATAAAATAAAATTAGATATTATCGTAACCTGAACACTAGTGTACTTGTAACCAACTTGTATATTGATTTTACTTTATGAATTATGCATGAAACTGTGAACATTTTATTTAACAGAATCTAATGTTAGTCAATGATTTGTGTGCCAATGATATTTTCTCAAACTGAAATTCAGTAATCAATTATTATTTCAGAGTGACTAAAGATTTAAGTTCATATACATCAATTACATAATACTGTTTTGGGAAATTACACATCATTTATGAATTGCTTCTTTAATAACCTAACAATTTTTTTTCCTTGTGTCAATTGAAGAGTTTAAAAACTAGCATTCTCCATCAAAAAACATGATAAATATCCTCTTTATCAGTTTGTCTTAAATCATGTAAATTTAGATATGCTTCTTCTCTAGTACATCTGCTATATTTAAACTGACTCTTAAAATATACTTTTTAGGCTGGGTACCGTGGCTCACGCCTGTAATCCCAGCACTTTGGGAGACCCAGGCGGGCGGATCACGAGATCGGGAGATCGGGACCATCCTGGCTAACACGGTGAAACCCCGTCTCTACTAAAAATGCAAAAAATTAGCCCGGCGTGGTGGTGGGCGACTGTAGTCCCAGCTACTCGGGAGGCTGAGGCAGGAGAATGGCATGAACCCGGGAAACAGAGCTTGCAGTGAGCCAAGATCGCGCCCCTGCACTCCTGCCTGGGTGACACAGTGAGACTCCATCTCATAAAAAAAATAATAATAATAATACTTTTCAGTTGGGGTGCTAACCTGAAACTGAACAATGTAAGGGTAAAATAATGTCCCAGATTAACTTTAAAATATTTTGATTTATTTTAGATTTAATGTTATGAACCTTTCCAACACTTACAATATGCTATTAGTAAACAGTAAGATGTATAATGCAAATTCAGGAAAGTTTTTTTGGCTTATACCATTCAAATCAGTATCTGTTTTGCTGTCCATAATTTTATATTCCAATTGTGATGTATTTTTCAGGCAAAACAAATTGTCCACTAAATAGCCATTTTTGGATGAGATTAAATAGGTACTCTTGAAGTTTTTAGGAAGCATTTTTTACAAGAATTTTAATATGCAAAGAACAGTATTCTAACATTAATAAAACTACAAATATGTTATTCAGTCTTTTAGGTGTATAAAAACTGACAAATCATATTTTGTCTTCTAATTAAGGAAATACATATTGTATAAAATCAGAGAAAAGATGGTTTTAAATCTTTCTGTTTATCCTTTGGTTTATAATTTTTAAACTTTGTATTCTAGAGTCCAAATAACCACAGCAATCCTAAGCAAATGAACCAAGCTGGAGACATCATGCTACTCAACTTCAAATTATGTTTCAGGGCTATGGTAAACAAAACAGAATGGTACTGGTACAAAAACAAACACATAGACCAATGGAATCCAATAGAGAACCCAGAAATAAGACTGCATATCTACAACTACCGGGTCTTTGACAAACTTGACAAAAACAAGTAATGTGGAAATTATTCCCTATTGAATGCATGGTGCTGGGATAACTGGCTAGCCATATGCAGATGATTAAAAACTGGACCCCTTGCTTACACTATATACAAAAAATAACTTAAGAAGGATTAAAAACTTAAATGTAAAACCCAAAACAATAACAACCCCTGGAAGACAACCTAAGCAAAATCATCCTGGACCTATGAAGAGGCAAAGATTTTATGACAAAGATACCAATAGCAATTGCAACAAAAGCAAAAATTGACAAATGGGATCTATTTAAACTACAGAGCTTCTGTACAGCAAAAGAAACTATTAACAGAGTAAACAGACAACCTACAGAATAGGAGAATAGTTTTGCCAGCAATTGTACAATTGCTACAAAGAGAATAAAATACCTAGGAATCCAACTTACAAGGGATGTGAATGACCTCTTCAAGGAGAACTACAAACCACTGCTCAAGGAAATAAGAGAGGACACAAACAAATGGAAAGACATTCCATGCTCATGGATAGGAAGAATCAGTATCATGAAAATGACCATACTGCCCAAAGTAATTTACAGATTCAATTCTATCCCCATCAAACTACCATTGACTTTCTTAATAGAATTAGAAAAAAACTACTTTAAATTTTATATGGAACCAAAAAAGAGCCTGCATAATGAAGACAATCCTAAACAAAAAGAACAAAGCTGGAGGCATCACGTTACCTAACTTCAAACTATACTACAAGCCTGCAGTAACCAAAACAGCAAGGTACTGGTACCAACATAGATATACAGACAAATGGAATAGAACAGAGGCCTCAGAAATAACAATACACATCTGCAAACATATGATCTTTGACAAACCTGACACACACAAGCAATGTGGAAAGGATTCCCTATTTAATAAATGGTGCTGGGAAAACTGACTAGCCATATGTAGAAAGCTGAAACTGGATCCCTTTCTTACACCTTATACAAAAATTAATTAAAGATGGATTAAAGACTTAAATGTAAGACCTAATACCATAAAAACCCCAAAAGAAATCCTAGGCAGTACCACTCAGGACATAGGCATGGGCAAAGACTTCATGACTAAAACACCAAAAGCAATGGCAACAAAAGCCAAAATTGACAAATGGGATCAAATTAAACTAAAGAACTTCTTCACAGCAAGAGAAGCTATCGTCAGAGTGAACAGGCAACCTACAGAATGGGAGAAAATTTTTGCAATCTATCCATCTGACAAAGGGTTAATATCCAGAATTGACAAAGAACTTAAACAAATTTACAAGAAAAAATAAAAACATACCACCTCATTAAAAAGTGGACAAAGTACATTAACAGACACTTCTCAAAAGAAGACATTTATGTAGTCAACAAACATATGAAAAAGATCTCATCATCACTGGTCATTAGAGAATTGCAAATCAAAATCACAATGAGATACCATCTCACGCCAGTTAGAATGCTGATCATTAAAAAGTCAGGAAACAATGTATGATGGAGAGGATGGGGAGAAATAGGACGCTTTTACACTATTGGTGGGAGTGTAAATTAGTTCAACCATTGTGGAAGACAGTGTGCAATTCCTCAAGGATCTAGAACCAGAAATGCCATTTGACCCAGCAATCCTATTACTGGGTATATATTCAAAGGATTAAAAATCATTCTACTATAAAGACACATGCACACACACACATATGTTTATTGTGGCACTGTTCACAATAGCAAAGACTTGGAACCAACCCAAATGTCCATCAATGATAGACTGGATTAAGAAAATGTGGCACATATACACCATGGAATACTATGCAACCATAAAAAAGGATGAGTTCATGTTCTTTGCAGGACATGGATGACGCTGGAAAACATCATTCTCAGCAAACTAACACAGAAACAGAAAACCAAATACCAAATGTTCTCACTCATAAGTGGAAGTCGAACAATGAGAACACATTGACACAGGGAGGGGAACATCACACACTGGGACCTGTCAGAGGGAGGGGAGGCAAGGGGAAGGATAGCATTAGGAGAAATACTTAATATAGATGACAGGTTGATGAGTGCAGCAAACCACCATGACACATGTATACCTATGTAACAAATCACGTTCTGCACATGTATCCCAGAACTTAAAGTATAATAAAAAAATAAAATAAATGGAAAAAGGCTTAAGCATATATGATTTTTGGATCGTAAGGAGGTAGTAAAGAAAAAAAACGATACAGAATTAATGACTGATAATTTATTTTTAGAGATATTTGAAATAATTCTGTAGGAGCCAATGGGGACCTAAACACAGGAAGAGAGATTAGCCATAGACACAACCATAGGGATAAAGAGAATAAGATGGTAAATAGCTACATATTATGGTAATAAATAAATGAAACAATAATAATGGTGACATTTATGACATGCCTGCTGTCTATATTATTTTTGAAAATAGTTTAAAATATCACCTGTATTTTATGCATATTATAACTGAGGCCTAACAAAGTTGAAATAGCGTATTGTATGGAATACAGTTGAATTCAGAACAAGCCAACTTGATGTCCTTTTTTTACAACAGCCAGGATATACTTTTTATTTGTAGATTTGAAGATTCACAAGGCATGGTTATCTTAATAATTTATTTTCACCTTGTGAAGTAGGTGAATCAATTTGCTGACTAAAAGAGATGTAGCCTGAATATGAAGAGTGGAAATCATGATCAATGGAAACATAAACTCCTAAGTACACATAATCATCCTACTGAGAGTTTGGTGATTATCAATTTATAATGGGATATTATTTCCTCTAGAAGCAGAAGTAGATAAAAGCGTATAGAGAGAACAATAGGTTAGAATCATCGTATTTTTTATCCCCAGAATGAATGAGAAAAAAATGGGACCAAAAAATTAAGACTATTGGCAAGACAGCAGTTGAAAATATAGATCATGTGATCCAGGTTTACAGAATCATGTGTTCAGGTAGCTTAGGGAAAGGTCTGAAGAGTGGAAGAGGCTAATGGAGAAAGGATGGAGTTAAAACAAAGGCTCAACGGATGAACTTTTCTAATCTGGCTGAGTAGAAGAAGTGTAACTGAACAAGTAAACAGGAAAAATAAAATAATGGAAACAATAAGAATAACAAAATGATAGCAGTAACAATAATAATGTTAAATAATATTATAAGTGACTGACATCTCTTTGTAAGTGCAAAATTGTCAAAGTGTTCGTTATCTAAATTGATAATTTTACATGTAGAGCAACTCAGTTCATAGTAATGCAGTGAAGGATGTAGAAATGACGTGAAAGACAACAGATTTTAGGAAAGCAAGGGAGAGAAAGTCCAGAATATAAACTGTTAATAATTAGGTACATTGAGGTTTGCTTAAATTGTACTAGGATTTGTTGGGAAGTGGAAAACTGGTTACCATTGTCTTCAAAGACCAGAGGTCAAAGGCTGTTACCAAAGTCAATGGGTCACCATTCTGTAAGAAGCTCTGGTATCATACTTGTCCATTCAAAGAATGCAATGTTTCCCCACAAATATTACTTTGGGTTTATAAAATAAGGCAAAATTAATTACATAGCAATACAAAACTTTTGTGTTGTTATTGTCTAAATTCAGAACCTTATTTAGAATGATAGTCAAGATTTAAATACAAATCTTCAAATATATGAGAAAAAATATTTTGGAAAGATAATTTATGCATGAATGGAAAACAGTGAAGTACAGGTGCCATATAGAATGACATAGTTGGTAACTCTAATGTATTCTCCCTAAATAATTAATGATATATTTGACAATGACAATGAGTAGCTATTGTATTAATTCTTTCCTGATAATATCTATATTCTCTTCTGCTATCATTGTTTTTTGTAATTCATTTTTCTTCCTCGGTTGCCACCAATCTCTGTCAGACCAGGTAGTTAATTGTTTTAGGGCATTTTTAGTAGCTGGTTATTTGTAATCTGCGGTTGTTCAATGAGAAACTTTAAATTTATAGGTCTTATCTACTCTTTATACAGCTTCAGCTAATGTTGTTTCTAATTGCCCACTGGTACAGAATGTAATGCAAAATCTTATATTGGTTTACTCTTCTCCGTTTTATTCTGTAAAAATTGCTACAAATGGCTTTTACCAGAAACACCTCTAAATATTAAGATGAAAATATTGATATGTGCAAATGAATAGTTGTTACCTTAAGAGAACAACTTGTATACTAACTTGAAATTATCTCTTCCTATGCAAAGGCTTTTACTCTGCGTCATCTTATGTAACATTATCAACTCGCACACCTGTATGTAGTCACCTGTTTCATGACCATTTGCACCATATCACTTCAATTTCAAAATCTAAAACTCAGTAGAAACAAAATCAAATGTTAAATCCCTTCCCTTCAAACCTCCTCAGACCTCAGACTTTTTCTGGTCAGTTAACAACCTTCAGATCACATTGTCAATTACATAAAAATCCTAAGGCTCACCTCATTTCTTGTTTTACAGTAAACATGATTTTCAAAACAAAGACAAATTCTGTGACTTTTTAGATACTGGCACTACCTCTTCTTCCACTACACTAGTCACCCCTCCATCAGGCCACTCCCAGATTCCTCCTAAGCTCTCATGACCTTTCTAAAGCATCACACAGGCAAGTTCTTAGCAGGGCACATCAGATGATGCTACCATCATTTAAAAATTCTGGAGCAATTTTCTATTGCAATTGTTTATACCATGCTAAGTAACAACTCATGATTACCTCTCTTATGTCTTCTGTAGTAGAATATTTTCTTTCCCTTAAACAGGGAATGCTTGTCCAATTCTCAGAGCTTTGCACAAGCTGGATCGATTGTTTGGAACTCTTTTTACCCAGATCTCATATATAGCTTATTTTCATTATTCAAGTCAGAAATCAAATGACACCTTCTCATGATGCCTTCCAAATGCACAGAAATTAATTTCATTCATCTTGCTTTTAGTTATTTTTTGTTTGACTCTATTTTATTTTTTATAGATTTTATCATGAGAAATTATATTTTTGTCCCATTTAAAAAATTTTAAGTTCCAGGGTATATGTGCAGGATGTGCATGTTTGTTACATAGGTAAATGTATGCCACAGTGGTTTGCTGCACCTATCAACCCATCACCCAGGTATTAAGTGTGGCATGCATTAGCTATTTTTCCTGATGCTCTCCCCACCCTCCATCCTCCTACAACAGGCCCCAGTGTGTGTTGTTCCTCTCCCTGTGTCCATGTGTTCCTGTTGTTCAGATCCTAATTATAAGTGAGAACATGCAGTGTTTTGTTTTCTGTTTCTGTGTTAGTTTGTTGAGGATAATGGCTTCCAGCTTCATTCATATCCCTGCAAAGGACATGCTCTAATTCCTTTTTATGGCTGCATAGTATTCCCTGGTGTATATGTACCACATTTTCTTTGCCCAGTCTATCATTCAAAGGCATGTGGGTTGATTCCATGTTTTTGTTATTGTGAATAGTGCTGCAACAAACATATACATGTTGTTTATATAATTATTGGCTGCATATTTCCACTAGAGAATGGCTATGATTATTGACTTTTTCTGACCAATTTATCACGATCTCACAAACGTGTACAGGACTTATCATATAGTTAAATGTTTTCACATGGATGATGAAAATATGTTTCTGAGCTTGTGATTCAGAAACTAAATAATTTCAAATAACCTTTATATCATACAAATGTCTTTTATAATGAATATATGTTTTACTCTTTCAAAGTTAAATACAAGTTGTATACCATATATAATAGTGCTGTCTTTAAAATAAAATTTTATGATATCATAATTACTCTTCTAAACTAAAAAAAAATTAGGCATTGAACTATAATTAAAATGATGACTGTGTATATAGAATGTTTTCAAAATCATACTATATTATCAATTTCCTTTTGCTTGACAGGTACTAGGACTTGAAAGTTGGATGTGTTTTATTGTAATATAGACTATAAGTTTGTAGGGATGTGTTTCACTTCTAAAATATGCATAACATTTTCTGCCTTGTTATGGTGATGACATGAGTTAGGATATTTTTGTTTCCAAATGGACACATTTTAGTTAAAAAGCAGTTTACAGTCTGTTTAGAAAAATATCACTTAAATATTTATGAAACCATAGAGGATTTTAAAAACTTGTGGTTAAGAATTTTAACTATTCTTTTTATGATGAAACATTTCAGACATAAGAGGTATGATGCATAACATAGTAAATACCCATGATAAACACTCATCTTAAGAAAACGATTATGTGAAGAAAGTCATTGGTAGCTTGATGGAGACGGCAATGTAATACAAAAATTAATTCAAGATGGATTAACGACTTAAATGTTAGACCCAAAACCATAAAAACCCTAGAAAAAACCCTAGGCAATACCATTCAGGATATAGGCATGGGCAAGGACTTAATGTCTAAAACACCAAAAGCAATGACAACAAAAACCAATATTGACAAATGGGATCTAATTAAACTAATGAGCTTCTGCACAGCAAAACAAACTACTATCAGAGTGAACAGGCAACCTACAGAATGGGAGAAAATTTTTGCAATCTACCCAGCTGACAGAGGGCTAATATCCAGAATCTACAAAGAACTTAAACAAACTTACAAGAAAAAAAAATCAAACAATACCATCAAAAAGTGGGCAAAGTATATGAACAGACACTTCTCAAAAGGAGACATTTATGCAACCAACAGACACAGGAAAAAATGCTTATCATCACTGGCCATCAGAGAAATGTAAATCAAAACCACAATGAGATACCATCTCACACCAGTTAGAATGGCGATCATTAAAAAGTGAGGAAACAACAGGTGCTGGAGAGGATGTGGAGAAATAGCAACACTTTTACACTGTTGGTGGAACTGTAAACTAGTTCAACCATTGTGGAAGACAGTGTGGCGATTCCTCAAGGTTCTAGAACGAGAAATACCATTTGACCCAGCAATCCCATTACTGGATATATACCCAAAGGATTGTAAATCTTCCTGCTATAAAGACACACGCACACATATGTTTATTGCGGCACTATTCACAATAGCAAAGACTTGGAACCAACCCAAATGTCCATCAATGACAGACTGGATTAAGAAAATGTGGCACATATACACCATGGAATACTATGCAGCCATAAAAAAGGATAAGTTCGTGTCCTTGTAGGGACATGGATGCAGCTGGAAACCATCATTCTCAGCAAACTATCTCAAGAACAGAAAACCAAACACCACATGTTCTCATTCATAGGTGGGAATTGAACAATGAGAACACTTGGACACAGGAAGGGAAACCTCACACGCCGGGGCCTGTCTTGGGGTGGGGGAAGGGGGGAGGGATTGCATTAGGAGATATACCTAATATAAATGACGAGTTAATGGGTGCAGCACACCAACATGGCACATGTATACATATGTAACAAACCTGCACGTTGTGCACATGTATTCTAGAACTTAAAGTATAATAAAAATAAAATAAAAATTTAAAAAAATGATATGTAGAACAGAAGCACTTTGTATGTATCTCTACAATCACAACATTTCCTTATCTCATGGAAAGTAGGCATTATTCTCAACTTGGTGTTTCCTTCCCATGTTAGCCTTGTAATTTTAGTACTTATGTACCTCTGAACTACTTATACTATTTTGCATGCTTTTAGATTTTCATGTTTATTTCAATTTGCTTTATTTTCTGCTAAAATTTCAATGATTCATATTATTGATAGAGCTATAATCCATTCATTTTCACACATCATAGTGTTCAATGCTATGCATTTAGCTAACTTTATCTAATTTTATAACTAAATATTAACGGACATATACATTTACTTCATTTTTCAATGTTACAATAATGCTGCTGTTAGATTTATTGTATACGTTTCAATCACATTCTCAAGATTTTCTGTAGAATACTAACTTAGCAATATCTTGCTTGATATTTCTGAGTTGTTCTCCAAAGTGATTCTAATTTACAACTTCATCAAAAAAGTAATAGATTTTCTGCTCCTCTACACTCTTGGGAAAAAAATGTTATTTTAAAGCTTTAAAAGATGTGCCTTCTTAAAATTTTCACATGTATCACTTTGTTAATTAATGTCTATTTCCTGATTACTAGGAAAGGTAAATACTGTATGTATGCTTACTGGCATCATATTTCTCCATCTATAAATTGTGTACTTATATATTTTGCTTAAATTTGAATTGATTTATATGCCTTTTATATTAGTTTGCATAAGTTCTTTATATGTTTGAAAAGCAACTTTTTGTTCATTAGTATCACAAGTATAATCTAATTTGTCGTGTATCTTTTAAAAGACATCTCTAAATGAATGGAAGTTTCCTCTTCATACAAGAAAACTAAGTTTAACAATGTTTTCTCTTATTTTGTATGTGCTCATTAAAAAAACACTTTTGTATTTGTTATCATAAGGATAAGTATATGAGAATATACTTGAAATTGATTTTGTCTGTGGTATGAAGTAATAATTCAATGTTTCCCCATATGGCTAATAAATTGTCCTGGCTTATATTCTCACCCATCTGCAACGCCTCTTCTCTTATATTTCAAATATCTACACTTATATATTATGGTCTATCTTGATGTCCTTTATTGTTTCCATCTGTTTATTCATTTATTTGTGCATCAACCACGGCTTTTGTTGACATAGTTATACAATTAGTCTTGATATCTGGAAGGAAATATCATGTAGCATGAAATTATGTTCAAAAATGTCCTGGGCATTTTGAGCTTTCTGCTCTCCCATATACATTTAAAAATAAACTTATCAAATTCCACCAAAACAAAACAAAAACCCTAGGAGGTTTTTTATTGAAATTTTATTGATTGACTTGGAAACAATGAAGTTTTGTGCTTATATTTGGCTTTCCTCTTTATTTAGAGATATTTAAAAATGTGTTGTTGTAGCTTGTATCTTTTTCTGAATACATTTCACACAGTTGTTTTATTTTATAAATGTAATATTTATGAATGTTAAACAGTTATAATTTATTTTTATATTAGTTTTATATTTATTTTTGTATACCAATACATAGTCTTTGCTGCCCTATCATTCTTTTTAAAAATTTGCCTTTATAGTCTTTTCAGTTTTGTGTCAATATCATATTTTATGTGATTAATTATTGCTTTTCTCTAATTTCCTAATGGTGACATTCAAACACATTGTTTTTTATTGTTATGCTTGATTATGATGCTAGCACACTGTTGAAAAGTAATCATGATATTAGATATGCGCAACTAATTACTGACTTTTCCGGTCAGTGTCTAACACAGTGCAACACAACCCACTGCAGTACAATACAATTAAAACAATATGTGTTATATTGTTTGGTAGCTTATCTATATCATATTAAATAACTTCTTATGTATGTTTTACTTTTCTTTGCTTATCATAAGTTGAGTTGGAATTTTATTTATTTCTTGTGTTAATCGCCATGATCAAATAATTTTCCTCCTTTCTCCTATCACTGTGGTGATCAATGTTAATAGATTTTTCTAACAATGAACCAGTCTTAAGTTTATATGATTTTCCCCAGTTTAATATTTATAATTTTTTTTAAACATTTCAAGTCACAAGATTCAATTTACTAACACTGTATTCAGAAGTATTGCATCAAAGATACTGAATAAAATTAGCTTGTATTTTTTTTAAATTAGCATCCCCTTGTATGGCTCTTATATTAATATTATGTGAGATTTATAGAATAAGTCAGTGGGATGGCCTCTTTATATTCAAACGTAGAATTTATAATAATTTGGACATATCTTTTCTTTAAATGGTTAGTATAATCATCTTGTAAAATTTTATAGACCTGATGTGTTTGCATGTCTGTTTTAATCTTTTCAGATTTTATACATCTAATTGAAGTTATTTTTTATCTCCCTTTTTAAAAAATATATCTTAATATTTCAATTTTAGTTTCTCAAAGACCCTGATTTTGGTGTTATGAGTGTTGATTTTATTGGGTTATAAAGTAATTGAGTTGATTCTTTATCTGGGGGTATATCTTGAGGCTTATTAAATGGTGTGTCCTTGCAGAAACTCTGTGTGTGTGTGTGTGTGTGTGTGTGTGTGTGTGTGTGTGTCTTTAGATTTTCTCACACTGGCAATTTAGCTTGTCTACTTTTTGTGAGTATATTTGTTTGGATTAAAGCTAACATGCTAGAGGGCAAAACTGGATATATTTTTCCATATCAGATTTATTTTTCCTTCACATTAGTGCTTAGACCACATCAGAGTCATTTCCTGTTATATTACATGGCTTTGGACAGATTCTGTAGTAAAGAAGTTTTTATTTGGAGGATATATGGGGAAGTATCTATTCTATTATTTTCATTTAATAATTGAGAAAACTAAAACTCTGTAAAATCAAATGACTTATTCAATATAAATAGCATGTTGTGGTAGAGCCGTACCTGAAATCCAAAACCAGTGATATTTCCATAAACATGTAAAGCTTTTTATGCTAAATATATCTTTACCCAGTCAAACTACCTCATTCAATGACTGTATGCTATTAAATGTAAAGGTCTGTAGATCTCAGTATGCTTTAGCTGATAAAACAAAACAAAAATTCCTCTTCTTCCTTTTATTAAAAGGTGCACTCATTTTATTTTGTTTTAAAATCTATCTTTAAACATAAAAAGGTGATGACACCTCCAAAAGAAAACAATAATTTTGCAGTAACAGAGGATAATTATAAGTAAATAAATAAAATGTCAGGAAAAATTCAAAATAATAGTCTTTTGAAATCTCAGTAAGCTATAAGAACATACACATAGACAAATCAATAATATCAGAAAACAATTCATGATTTGAATGAGAAACTCAAAGAAAAGATGCTTTTAAAAGGAATCAAATAGGATTCCTAGAACTAAGGTATTATATAAAATATACAATTGAGAGCTTCAACAGCACACTAGACCAAGCGGCAAAAAATTTCTAGGCATAAATACAGGTCATTTGAAATAACACAGGTAGACACCAAAATAATAAAAGAATGAAAAGAAAGTCTACAAGATTTAAGGGACACCCTTAAGTAAACATATGTTTACATTATGAAAGTTCTGGAAGGAGAAGAGAAGGCAGAGGTTTGAAAAACATGTGTAATGAAATAGTCGCTGAAAAGTCTTGGAAGAGATATCAACACCCATTTTTAGGAATCTCAAGAGAAAATAAAATAGATTCAACCTAAACCTGTCCTCTCCAAGGCACATTATTGTCAGATTGTCAAAAGTCAAAAACAAAGAAAGAATTCTAATAGTACCAAGAGAAATGTGATAAGTCACATTAAAAGATCTTCATTAGACTAAGAGTTGATTTCTCAGCAGAAACCTCACATGCCAGTAGAGAATGGGGTATTCAAAGTACTAAAAAAAAACAACAACAACAACAAAAACTGCCAGTGAAGAACATTATATCCAGGAATGCTATAACGTAGAAATGAAGGAGAAATAAAACTTTTCACACACCAGCAAAAATAAAATTTATTACTGGGATTAGGGTTGGGGCCAGGGTATTAAAAGTAAGTATTAAATATTTAGAGGCAATAAAGTACTGAGCCAAATTTATATTAATAAATGACTACATCAAAAAACTAGAAAGATTTCAAATAACCTAATGATCCATGTTGGGAAACTAGAAAAGCAAGAACAAACAAAATTCAAAATTATTAGAAGGAAAGAAATAACAGCAATAAAGTAGAAATAAAATAGAGAATAAAATATTTTAAAAGATCAACAAAACTTTTTTTAATTAACAAAACTGACAAACCATTAGCAAAACTCAAAGAAAAACAGAGATTTCATTAATTCACTCAAATGAATAAAATTAGAAACAAAAAAGGAAATATAATAATGAATACCGCAGAAATACGAAAGATATTTAGAGACTATTATGAACAACTTGTACAATAATAAACTTGAAAACCTAAAAGAAATGGATAAATTCCTGAGTACATACAACCTATCAAAATTTAATGAAGAAGAAATAGAAAACCTGAACAGACTAATAATAGGTAATGAGATTGAATCAGTAATAAAGTCTCCCCAGAAGAAAAGCCCAAGACCAGTTGGCTTTATCACTGACTTTTACCAAACCTTTAAAGTAGAATTAATACCAGTGCTTCACAAACTATTCCAGATAATTGAAGCAGAGAGAATTCCTTCTAACTCACTCTATGATACCAGAATAACCCTGATGCCAAAACTAGACAAGGATGCAGCATAAAAGGAAAACTAGAAACATAGAAATGGACACATAGACCATTGGAACAGAATGGAGGACCCAGAAATTCATGCATATAACTACAACAGATTGATTTTTGCAAAGTTGCCAAAAGCAGTCATCAGGAAAAGTACAGTCTCTTTAATAAATGATGCTGAGGAAATTGGATATTCACATCAAGAATGAACGTAGGTCCTCACATCTCACCTTATGTAAAAATCAACTTAAAATGGATAAAAGACTTAAAGTAAGACCCAAAACTATAAATATATTAGATGAAAACTTAGGAGAATTACCTCAGGCCATGGTCTGGGAAGGAATTATGAAGAGGACCCCGAAAACATAGGCAACAAAAGAAAAAATAAAGATAAACAAATGAGACTATATCAAACCAAAAATATTCTGTACAGCAAAGGAAACAATCAGCAAAATGAAAAGGCAACCTACAGAATGGGTAAAAATATTTGAAAACTACTAATTGAACAGGGAATTAATATCCAGAATAACAACTAACTCAAACATCACAACAGAAAAAAAATCTGATTTTAAAAATGGGGAAATTATCTAGACATACATTTCTTAAAGAAAAGATAAAAATGGCAAACAAACATAGGAAAAATTCAGCATCCCTAATCATCAGGGAAATCCAGATAAAAACCACAGTGAGGTATGATATCACTCCAGTTAGGATGGTTATTATCAAAAAGATAAAAAATAACAAATGCTAGTAAGGATGTGGAGAAAAGATAACTCTTATACAATCTTGGTGGGAATGTAAACCAGTACAACCACTATGGAGAAGAGTATGGAGGTTCCTCAAAAAATTAAAAATAGAACTTCATACGACTCAGTAACCCCCATACTGGGAATTTATACAAAGGAAAGGAAATCAGTATATTGAAGATATATTTGCACTCCTGTGTTCACTGCATCACTATTCACAATAACCAAGATATGGAATCATTCTAGGTGTCCAAGAACAGATTTATGGATATAGGAAAAACACACACACACACACATACACACACACACGCACACACACACAATGGAATACTATTCAGCCATGAAAAGAAAAAAAATTGTCATTTGCTGCAACATGGATGCAATTGGAGAACATGGTCAAGTGAAGTAAGCCAGGAACAGAAAGTTACGAATTGCCTGTTCTCGCTCATATGTGGAATCTATAAAAAGTTCATCATAAAATTTAAAAATAGAACAGAGGATACCATAGGCTAAGAGAGCCGGTGGGTGGAGGACAGAGATTTGTTACATGATACAAAATTACATCTAGATAGGAAGAATAAGTTCTAATTTTCTATTATCTTGTAGAATGATTATAGTTAACAATAATATATGAAATAGTTTCAAATAGTTAGAAGGAGGATATTGAATGTTCCCAACATAAAGAAATAATAAACGTTTGAGATGATGGATATGCTAATTATAGATGTATTGAAACATAAAGATGTACAATTATTATGTGTCAATTTAAAGAAATGTTAAATGGATATAAAGATATGAATAAACCAATTACAACATGTATCTAAAATATAATTAAATACATTCTACCTGTCAAGAGAATTATTTCACATTGTATCTCACTAAGCCTATAGTATAAGGAGCTGCCATATTAAATTTTAAGTTCGCTAGTAGTCTTCATTTGTAATGACAAAAGACACTTTAAACTATAAATTATATATAATGGTCCTCAGTATGTGACCACAGAAATAGATGTATTTCTGACCCCCTTGGTTCTATGTCTGCCTTACTGTCAGGCTTAAGTATTTTCAATCATCCCTCAGCTCAAACTAATTCTCAGGAGAAAAAACAAACAGCAAAAGTGTAATGAGTGATGAGCGATGTTGTATTGGTGGGGCCAGGGGAGAAATAAGCCCCGCTTTAAAAATACCACAAATGTTTAGCGCTTGTCTTACGGGTACAAACCTTTTCTTTTGGCGTGACGGTAGAGATCAGTGTACGAAGAATAAGCTTCAGCTCTTTGTAATTTAATCTCTGTGTCATATTCCAAATTCTGTGCCCTCAGTTTTGAAACATAATTCTGGCATTTCCATTTCTCCCTATGTCTATGTCTATAAAACAACATTACTTCAGGCCGGGCGCAGTGGCTCACGCCTGTGGTCCCAGCACTTTGGGAGGCCGAGGCGGGCGGATCACGAGGTCAGGAGATTGAGACCATCCTGGCTAACACGGTGAAACCCCGTCTCTACTAAAAATACAAAAAACTAGCCGGGCGAGGTGGCCGCGCCTGTAGCCCCAGCTACTCGGAGGCTGAGGCAGGAGAATGGCGGGAACCCGGGAGGCGGAGCTTGCAGTGAGCTGAGATCCGGCCACTGCACTTCTTCCTGGGCGGCAGAACAAGACTCCGTCTCAAAGAAAAAAAAAAAAAAAAAGAAAGAAAGAAAAAAACAACATTACTTCCAACGGGTAAGATCCTTTTCGTCTCTTCTCTGTGAAAGCAGGGTTACCTGAATGAGTGACACATTTTGTTGTTGTTGTTGTTGTAGCTAAGCATGCTGGCTTATGTATCTAAAATCAATCTATGCTGCAAATGTTTACAATTCAGACATTTCAGTTTGACATAATAAAACTTAAATTCTCCACACATCATATTAAAATTAGGAGTAAAAATAGCTGAGGAAGTTAGGATCTAGTTACATACCTCTTATATACTCATGGGAATCCTAATAGTAAGATTATGAGAATAATAAAAATAAGGTGAAGCAATAAAATTAAAAAGTTTATATTTTTACAGTTTTATTATTATGTATAAGACTTGTGTTTCCTTAAAAATATAGAATATTGTTATTAATTATAATTGATTAGGCTATAAAAGTAGTTATTTGATATACCCAGAACAATGATTTCTAAAACTAACTTGTCTAATATGCTTTTTATGAGACTTCAAATCCCATGATTGTTGAATTTGCAATTCTGCTTTCATTTCACTCTTACCTGCCCTTCTCCCTTCAGATCAAGAATAACCTGTTTATTCTTAAAGTATAGCTATCTACTCATCTACTAGATAGCATTGTCAAGATTGTGGAATAAACTTGTATGTCCCAGTACTCTCTACATTATAATCCCACTTAGGGAATCAGCTAGCATTTGCATAAAATGTGGTGGTATTTCATACGATATGTCTGTTCTATTCTTTTTATGATAAATTTCTTCTTGTAAGGGGAATGACATTAGCAATAATTTATTTCTAGTTGAGGAAGATATAATACTTTTCTTCATACAGCTTTTTGGTTCTTTATTCTTGTATTAAAACATAAACAACAAAAACTATAAAAATACATTTGAGGAATCAATGCTACATCATCTAAAAATAAATTAGTTTAGTCAATATAATAAAGTCTATAAAACATTTCTCTGGTGAGAAAAAATTGTAGCTGAAGCTTTGGTATTAAGTGTTAGAAAAAAAATTACAACAGGACACAATTCATGCTACACAATAGTTGAATGAGTCATTTTGACTTAGTAAACAGATGTGTTCCTTACCTGTATCCTTGAAAACCTTTTTTTGGGTGAATGTTTGGAGCTTTTGTAAACTTAGAGGCATCATTTTAAGTTTAAAAATCTCCTTTTTTTTTTTTTCAAGTTATTGTGTAAGTCCAGTTTTGTTGTCCTTGTATATTTTCATAAATATGATTAACTATGTCCTTCCAAATTACAAAGTCATTCACTACATTCATAAAGTTTTAAGTAAAGAAGGAGCTAGAAGTGGGATATGTAAACAGATAAATTATCGGGCAGAGCTATTTCCGTAATGGAAATGCAAAGTTGAAGTGTTTATGCTGTGGGCTTTCAAAGATGAGTTAGAATTTGACGAAAAATGATAGAGTTTTCTTGACGGGTGCGGTGGCTCATGCCTGTAATCTCAGCAATTTGGGAGGTTGAGGTGGGCGGATTACCTGAGGTCAGGAGTCTGAGACCTGACCAACGTGGTGAAAAGCCGTCTCTACTGAAAATACAAAAATTAGCTGGGCGTGGTGGTGGGCACCTGTAATCCCAGTTACTGGGGAGGCTGAGGTTGGAGAATTGCTTGAACCCAGGAGGTAGAGGTTTCAGTGAGCCGAGATCGTGCCGCCGCACTCCAGCCTGGACAACAAGAGCGAGACTCTGTCTCAAAAATAAAATAAATAAAATAAAATAAAGTAAAACAATAAAATAAAATAGAGCTTTCCAGACACACCAATAAGTGTGTGGTTGAAGACGTTTAGAAAGGCATATCATGTTCAATATGAGGGAAATACTTAAGAATTTCAGTGTCTATGTAACTTCAGGGGCAGTGGTAAACTGAAGATTAGATCTATGTATATATTACCAAAATGAGTTGCCAAACTTATTTTTAGTACACAAATTACCAAGAAGCAAATATTTTAATCTTTTATGCTTATTAAACATAAAATATAATACATCACTGAAATATGTATCTCGATAATATGGAAAGGGGTTCTGCCCCACAATTTTTGTATTTATAAATATTAGCCTAAATTTCACTTCCAAGATGTATGATATCCACATCCTCTAACCTTACTACACAACCATTTGTCTCGAGATACTAAAAGATCATTCTATTTGATTTTCTTCCAAGCTCCTGAAACCCTTTCTGCAATTTTTGATGCTGCTGCTCTTAAGTTAATGCATGTACAAGCAGTGGCATCTTCTCAACAGAGCATTAAAAACACCAATTGTTAAACAGATCCCAGTTTTATCACAGGTGAGAGAGCTTTCTTTCATTGACAGTTGGCCAGTAAGTGATTCAACTCCTCATCTTATTCTTGGACCACTCCTGAAACAACTGTCTTGGTGAAACGGGACAAGTTTCCTTATCCCCCTCACAGTGTGCAATGGGGGTGTGGCTTGCTTTTTTTGGTGCCCCTCTGCTCAAACCTCTAGAGGGAGCACGCAGAGCGGGCAGGTTCTGGGACTCCAACCGCAGAGCAGCGCGTAGGGTTGAGTGGTTCAGCTCCTGAAGCCCCAGGGGGCATGTGTTAGTGCTCTCTTCAAGTTTACCCCTCCACGGGCAGCTCGTGTTAATCAGCTAACTTGGACACTCTGCCTTATGGCAAGGACAAAGGGCTTTCTGCATCCCCAGGTTCTTGCCTTAGTGTACTGGAAAAATCGGATCACTCATGGGCTTGGAGGGTGGGTGCAAGATGTTTTATTGGGAGGTGGTAGCTCTCAGTGAGGTGGACGGAGGGGCCAGAAGGGGAATGGAGTGGGAAGGTGGGGTTTTTTCTCCGTGTTGTTTTCCTGGTGAATGGCCTGCCGCGTCTGCTGGAGCCTGTCAGTGTGCCCTTCCACTGGTGTATTCCTCTTGACATCCAGCCACTTATGTCTCTGCCTGCTAGGGTCTTGGGGTTTTGATAAGCACAGGATGGGGGTGTGGTGGGCCAGGGTGGTCACAGAAAATACAACATTTAGGCACAAAAGCAGAAATGCTTGTCCTCATCCAGGTCCGTGGGCACAAGCCCAGGGATGAAGCCTTAGCCAGTGACCCGCCCTTCTCTACCCAGCACTTCCCCTGCTTCCGTATCATTGGTTTGAGTTCCCTAAACGTAAAGCCTGTGTTGAAGGTTCAGGAACCCTGACTAGCCTCAGTTGATCCCCGCAGAACTCTGGAACATGAATCGCTCCAGAATTGGTCTCATTCTCTGGCAAGTTGCTGGTCTTTTCTTGTCCCGTGTCAGTTAGCTGAAAACTGCCCCAGGAGGGGTATGTGTGTGTGTGATAACCTCTGGGTGATGTGACCACAGAAAGGGAGAGCTGAGAACTCTGAGAAGCCAGCACTCCCAACAACTCAGAGTCAGTGCATAGGCTCAGAAGAATGGGTCTAGTGAGGCCACAACAGTGTCCTTTGCCGTGAAGAAATACAATTGAGGATATATAGCATTATTTATTGTGTTTAACAGACTTTATCCATATGAATATTCTTGTCATAGCAAGAATTTTCAGCTATAACAAGCTGAACATTCAGACTGTAATGTAACTATTTTAAAGTAAAACATAGGAGAAAAAATATGTACTTGTTTTGACATAGAAGAAACATGAGCTAAAAGATAGATTTCTCAATGGGATGATTTTCATTAAGTTGACAATTTCCCTGAAAGTATTTGAGAAAATAAGTATCCCAGAAGAAATACTGTTGACCCTAATCTTCCATTGGTAAACTGTCTTTAATTTTTCCCTTTTGGATATAAAAACTATATACATTACGGTTTTATGCTGTGTTTCCCTGATAACTAATTATGTTTAATGATGCGTTTTGACTATGTTTCTAATACAATGCTTACTGTTTTATTTCTTAATTTTTTAAATTTTTTATTTCTAATTTTTGTGGGAACATAGTGGGGGCATATATTTATGGGTTGCCTGAGGTATCTTGACACATTCATGCAATGTGTAATAATCACATCAGGGTAAATAGGGTATCCATCACCTCAAGCATTTATCATTTGTGTTTTAAACAATTTAATTATACCATTTTAGTTATTTTAAAATGCACAATCAAATTATTTTTACCATAGAGACACTGTTGTGCTATCAAACACTAGGTATTATTTATTCCTACTGCTTTTTTCTACCAATTAACCATCCCCTCTGCCATGCTCCCATCCCCGAGCACCCTTCCCAGCGTCTGGTAACAATCCTTCTACTCTCTATCTCCGTAAGTTCAATTGTTTGCCTTTTCAGCTGCCACAAATAAGTGAGAACATGCAATGTTTGCCTTTCTGTGTCTGGCTTATTTCATTTAGCATAAATGACCTCTAGTTGCATTCATGTAGTTGCAAATGACAGGATCTCATTCTTTTATGTACTCCATTGTGCATAAGTATTACATTTTCTTTATCCATTTCATCTGTTGATGGATACCTCGGTTGCTTCCAAATCTTGGCTATTGTGAATAGACCTGCAACAAACATCAGAGTGCAGTTAACTCTTTGATACACTGATTTTCTTTCTTTTGGGTATATACCTAGGAGTTGGATTGCTGGATCATACAGTAACTCTATTTTCAGTCTTTTGAGTAACCTCCAAACTGTTCTCTACATAGTGGTTGTATTAACATACATTCCCACCAACAATATATGAAAGTTTCCTTTTCTCCACATCCTCACCAGCATTTGTTATTGCCTGCCTGTTTTTATGTTTGTTTGTTTGTTTGTTTGAGGCAGAGTTTCGCCCTTGCTGCCCAGGCTGAAATGTGATGGCATGATCTTGGCTCACTGCAACTTCCACCTCCCAGGTTCAAGGGATTCTCCTGCCTCAGCCTCCCAAGTAGCTGGGACTACAGGCACCTGCCACCATGCCCGGCTAATTTTTGTAATTTTAGTAGAGACGAGGTTTCATTTCACTATGTTGGCCAGGCTGGCCTAGAACTCCTCACCTCAGGCGATCCACCAGGCATGAGCCACCATGCCTGGCCTTACCTGCCTTTTTGAGTGGGGTGAAATACTATCTTATTGTAGTTTTGATTTGCATTTATCTGATGATCAGTGATGTTCAGAACCTATTTGTATACCTGTTTGCAACTTGTATGTTTTCTTCTTTTGAGTAATGTCTATTCAGATCTTTTGCCCACTTACATATTGGAATATTAGATATTTTCTATAGAGCTGTTTGAGCATCTTGGTTATTCTGATTACTAATTCCTTCTCAGATGGGTAGTTTGCAAATATTTTCTCCATTCCTTGGGTTGTCTCTTCACTTTGTTGATTATTCCCTGTGCTATGCAGAAGCTTTTTAACTCGATGTGATCCCATTTGTTCGTTTTTGCTCTGGTTGCCTGTGCTGTGCCTGTATTGCTCAATAAGTCTTTGCCCAGTCCAATGTCCTGCACAGTTTCCCCAAAGTGTTCTTTTAGTAGTTTCACAGTTTGAGATCTAAGATTTAAGTCTTTAATCCATTTTGATTTGATTTTTTTGATTTAGTGAGAGATAAGGATCTACTTGTATCCTTCTTCATATGGATAGCCAGTCTTCCCAGCACCATTTATTAAAGAAATTGTATTTTCCCCAGTGTGTATTCTTGGTGCCTTGGTCAAAACATGTATGGATTTATTTATGGGTTCTGTATTCTATTCCACTGGTCTATGGGTTTGCTTTTATGCTAGTATCAGGCTGTTTTCATTATTATTGCTCTGAGGTACAATTTAAAGCCAGAATGTGATACCTCTTGTTTTTTTCTTTTTGCTTAGGAGAGTTTGGGATATTCTGGGTCTTTTGTGGTTCCATATGAATTTTAGAATTGTTTCTTTTATTTCTGTGAAGAATGTCCCTGGTATTTCCTAAGGATTGTATTACATCTATAGATTACTTTGAATAATGTGGCCATTTTAACAATGCGTTCTCTTCAATTTATTTCATCATAGTTGTACAGTTTTCATTGCAGAGATTATTCATTCTTTTGGTTAAATTGATTCCTAGATATTTTATTTTATTTGTAGCTGTTGTAAATAGGATTACTTTTTATTTCTTTTTTAGATTGTTCACTGTTAGAATATAAAATGCTACTAATTTTTGTATGTTGATTTGATATCTTACAACTTTACTGAATTTGTTTATCTTTTCTAGTAGTTTTTAGTTGATGTCTTCAGGTTTTTCCAAATATAAAATCATGTCACCTGCAAACAAGGATGACTTGCATTCTTCCTTTCAAATTTGGATGCCCTCTATTTATTTCTCTTGCCAGTCAGTCCAGGTGGCGGAGGTCAGTCAGTCCAGTTTTGCTCTCTGTTGTACAGGGCAGCACCGAATTCAACGCAATGTCTCACAATTGCTGTGCTCTCCCTCCCCCAAGCACAAAGATTCTCTTTCTGTGCCACCAGCTGCTACTGGGGAAGGTGAGAAGGTGACGTCAGGGATTCAAGACTATTTTTTTGTTTGTTTCCTCTTCAGTGCCTCTTTTAGTGATATGAAGTTACAACTAGGTACTGCGAGTGCTCACCTGATTTTTGGTTCTTATGAAGGTGTTTTTTTGTGTGTAGATGGTTCTTAAATTGGTATCATTGTCAGGGGGACAATTGCTGAAGCATTCTATTCCACCATCTTGCTCTGCCTTCATCTATTATTTTCCTATTGATTGGAGAGTTTCTTTCTATATTTTGAATACAAATACCTCTTTGCTTATATGTGCTATAAACCTCTTACCTCAGCTCCTGGTTTATCTTTAGTTATGGTAAAATTTGATTAACAGAAGCTCAATCTTAATATATTTATATTAATACACTTGTATTTATTATTCATTAATTTTTATTTTAAACTTTGTTTAATCCTATGAAATCTCTTCCTACTCAAAGTTCAGAACATCAGTACGTATTTCTAAACCTTTTAAAGTTTTTCTGTCATATTTGTAGAATATTTTTGTATGACTGTAAGTAAAAACAAATTACCACGTTCTTGTGTAAAGAAAATTAGCTACTCCAACCATCCTATAGTAAGTAATTCTCTGTAACATTTATCAAATTTCCATTTACTTATTGGTCTGTTTCTGTACTCTCTAAACTGTTCCAAAGTTCAATTGGTTTAACTTCTAATAGTGCTCTCCTCTCATGTGATAACACTAAAATTAGATAATTTGGTGTCCAGTGGGAAATGCAACATTTACTTGGAGGTCACATAGATACTACAACCAAAATTGCTGTCAAAGATAACTACAAATGAGGGTGATTAGGGTTCTTCTAATTTTACCTGACTTTCAAATTCATTGAGTAAACCCTCCTTTCTTTTCAGGCCTTGTATTTTTACCAAAGGTTGGTACATACAGAGAGTTTTATTTCAAAGGATACATCTTTAGTCAGGAAAGCAAAGATCAAACATACTGCCAGAGACTCAAGACCCTTCTTTACAGGAACTTGCAAATCCTCAGTTTTGACTTGTACATCTGAAGCAGAGCAGGTCACAAGTACTACAGGATCACTAAGAATAGGTTTAGAAAGAGTTTCTGTTGAGTCATTTTTGCTACTGGTGTAAAAGCAGAAGAGGCGACTTAAAGCACCACAGTAAATAAGGTTTTCATATTTTGCATAATATGATGGAGCTATTGAGGAGAGAAAATAGTAATAACAATTTGGTTGCTGAATAGCATGTTAAATTTAATAGTAGTTTTACAAGTTTTACAATTTGGGAGATCCTAGAAATGTAGTTCTCTATATAATATATTGAATTCTAATTAAAAAGCAGAGTAGCAATCTCATCATAACACTGTTTTATTAAGAGTATTTTCTCACAAAATATCTCAAGACTTTGGTGTCTGGTATTTCATTTGAAGTTTAAATTAACTTTATACCAATATTTTGAGCATAATTAAGATAAAAATGACATACAATTTACTGTCTATACTTGACTTTTATAATTTGATAATTTTTATATAAGTATACTTTCAAAAAACCCCTGCCACAATAAAGGTAACGAACATATCCATCAGCCCTAAAGATTGCCTGTGTCCCTTGGAATCACTCTCTTCTTCAGTCATTTACCCCACATTCATCTTAAGGAAAATATCAAATGCTTTCTGTCAGTAGAGATTAGTTTGCATTTTCTAGGAACTTACATTAATGAAATCCCACAGTATGTACTCTTTTTTTTTTATTTGTCTAGCTTCCCTCATTTAATGAAATTACTTCAAAATTTATTCATGTTTTACCATACTTTAAAATTTATGCATGTTTTACCATGTATTGATAACTCATTCCTATGAATTACATAGTAATATTCTATTGTGTGAATATCTCACAATTGGTTTATCCTTTCAACTGTAAACAGATATTTAGATTGTTTACAATTTTGAAATACGACAACTAAAACTTCTATGAACATTTGTATAGAAATCTTTGAATGGGCCTTCTTTCATTTCTTTGGGAAAATACTTGGAATTAAGTTGATAGATCATACAGTATATTAAGAAATTGCAAAACTGCTTTCCAAAGAGGGCTTACTCCTGCCAGCAGTATATGGGAGTTCGGTTCCTAAATAGCCTCAATGACACCAAACATGGTGTATGTTTTTAATTTTTAGTAGATAAATGGGTACACACGGGATCTTGATGTGCTTTGAAATTAGTCTTCTCTAATGACTAAAGACGTTGACATCTTTTCATGTTCTAATGTACTACAGGTAAAATTTCTTCTGTGAACTATCTTTTGCCCATTTAAAAAATTTCATTGACAAATACTTTTTATTATTGAATTTACAGAGTTATTAATATATTTATCAAACAAGTCTTTTATCAGATATTTTATTTAACATTTCTTTTTCTCAGCCTATGGAGTATTTTTATTATTTAAACTATGTTCTTCAAATAGCAGAAGTTTTTATAAAATGTGTTGATTTTAAGCCCAATATTCCTTTTTCTGAATGGATTGTTTTGGTGTCGCATGTAACAAATGTTTTTGCCTAATCCAAAGTTTTTTCTATTATATTTTTCCATAGATATTTTAGGTTCTACATTTAGGTAAAATCAAGTTTGAGTTGATAATTAAATTATGATGCGAGGTGTAAATCAAAGTTTATTGTTTTAAATAAGTGTATCCAATTGTTCAAGCACCATTTATTGAAAAGGCTATTCTGTCTCCAGTGAATTACCTTTTCATTTACTCCCTGTTCAATTTCATTGATCTGTTTGTCTATCTTTATGCCAATACTACGCTGTAGTTGGCTGTGACTTTTTAACAAGTTTTAAAATCAGGTAGTGTTAGCTCTTCAAATGTATTCTTCCTGTTCAAAGTTTATTTGGCTGGTCACTTTGTATTTCCATAGGAACTTTAGAATCACCCTGTCAATTTTTTTCAAGAGCACCTTCCAGAATTTTTATTAGGAATACATTTAATTGACTGATATATTTTTGGGAGAATTGATATCTTCAATAGAATAAATTGTGCCCCTCCCAAGTTCATGTATTAAAGCCCTAACCCTCACTGACTGAATTTGGAGATAGGGCTTTTGAGGGTGTAATTAATACTAAATGGTATCATCAAAATGGAGCCATTATCTAATAGAATCAATGTCCTCAATATGAAAAGGAAGAGGCATCAGGGATCTCTTTTTTTAAATTCCACAGTTCTCTCTCCACACACACAGTTCAGCAGAACTAAGTACATTCACATTGTTATGCATCTCTCACTGCCATCCGTGTCCAGAACCTTTTCATCTTCTGAAGCAAAAATTCCTTATCACGTGAGGATACAGCAAGCATGTGACATCTCAATCCAGGGAGACAGGCATTACTAGAAGCAATGGTGCAGGCATCTTGATTTTGGACTTCAAGCCTCCAGAACTGTGAGAAAATAAACATCTCTTGTTTAAACCATTTAGGCTGTAGCATCTTTTTACTGCAGCCTGGTCAGACTAATATAATATCTAACAATGTTGAACCGTTTAACCATGAACACTCAGTTTTTTCACTGCATTACTTGTCCTTAACTTCTACAGATGTTTTATAGTTTCCAATGCATGCCTTTTGCATCTCATTATTAGATTCATTCTGAAGAATTTCATTTTTATGCTACTGTAAAAGCATTTTAAAATTTCAATATCTATCACTAGTACACATAAATAAAACTATTTTAATATCATTTTTCTTTAATCTTACAACTTTGCTAGATTCACTTATTAGTTTAAAATTTTTTACAGTATCCCTCAGATTTTCTACATAAACATTTATTTCACTTGCAAATAAAGATTATTTCTTCTTCCTTTTCAATCTGGATGCATTTATTTCTTTTCCATGTCTAATTGCACTTGTTAGAACTTTCCAGTGCAGTGATAGAGGATTTAAAAGAAGATATCTTGTGTTATTCCTGACTTCAGGAAAAAGACATTCAGTCTTTCACCATTACTTATGATGCTATATCTAGGTTTTTCACAGTTGACCTTTACTAGGTTGAGGATTTTTTTTTTAATTCCTAGCTGGTAAGAATTTGTATCAACAGTGGATTTGGGATTATGTCACTTACTTTCCTGCTTGTGTTGAAAGGATTATATGGATTTCCTTCATTAGTTTGTTAAAATTGTGAATTATATTGATTGAACTTTGAAGTGTAAGTCAACATTCATTTCTGTAATAAACCCTATTATATCATGACATATTTGTATATGTTGATGAGTTTGATTTGGTTTTTCTTTATTTGAATACCATCTTTATGTTTACATTTATTAGAGTTGTTGTTCTGTAGTTTTCTTAATAACGTCGTTGTCTGGTTTCAATGTCAGGATGATTTTGAGTTCATAGAATAAATTGAAAAATATATCCTCCATTTCGATTTTCTGGAAGGTTGTTAAGTGTTAATATGTTATGTTTAACTTCATCTTTTCTCTTTTGGTTTCTCTTGTGACCCATCATTACATTATTTAAAATAGGTTATTTAGTTTTCAAATATATATTGTGAATTTTCAGATACATTTCTGTCATTGATTTCTCACTTATTTCCGTATAGTCAAATAAAACAAATAAAATAGCTTGTATAACCTGAATCATTACAAATTTATGAAGACTTTTCTTAAGGCCCAGAACACAGTCTATTTTGGAAAACCTTCCATGTAGATTTGAAGAGAATGTGCAGTCTGTTCTTTTTGGGTTGGAGCGCTAGTCTGAATGTCAATTAGGTAAAGTGAGGTGGGCATTTTGTTTAAGGCTTCTATGTCCTTACTAATTTTCAATTTATCCTGTCAATTATTAAAATAGGGAAATGCAATCTTATATTAAAATTGTGAGTTTTGTTTTAGTTCTAAGAGTTTTATATTCAAGTGTTTTGAAGTTATGTCAATAGATGCTTTTTTTTTTTTTTTTTTTTTTGACGGAGTCTTAGGCTGTTGCCCAGGCTGGAGTGCGGTGGCGCCATCTCGGCTCACTGCAAGCTCCGCCTCCTGGGTTTACGCCATTCTCCTGGCTCAGCCTCCCGAGTAGCTGGGACTACAGGGGCCCGACACCAAGCCCGGCTAATTTTTTGTATTTTGAGTGGAGACGGGGTTTCACCGTGTTTGCCAGGATGGTCTCGATCTCCTGACCTCGTGATCCGCCCGCCTGGGCCTCCCAAAGTGCTGGGATTGCAGGTGTGAGCCACCGCGCCTGGTGTAGGTGCTTTTAACGTTAGATTAGTTATGTCGTCTTGATGGATTGACTGCTTTCTCAAGATAGCTTTTGTTGTTGTTTTGCTGCTTTTATTGTCAAAGGCAGTATTTTTGTTGCAAAATATCCTGTTTTCCTAATATTAATATAGTCACTCTAGCCTACTTTTGATTGTGTTATCATGATATAACTTTCCTCATCCTTTTTTCTTTTTAAATAATTTTAAAGGGCAATTAAAAGTTGTATGTATTTATGCTGTACAATATGTATTTTGATATATGTATACATTGTGGAATGGCTAAATTAAACTAATTCATCCTTTTGCTTTTAAACTATTTGTGTCTTACTAATTAAAACATGTTTCTTACGTGCAGCATATAGCTGGATTTTGTTTTGTTATCTAACCTGATAATCTCTACATTTCACTTAGGGAATTTAGGCCACTTACAGTTCATGTGATCATTAATAGAGTAAATTTTAAATTCATATTCTTGCCATTATTTGTCTTTGTTCTTTGTCCCATCTTTCTAATTTCCTATCTTCTTTTGTATTAATCATACATCATATATGATTCCTTTTCATTTCTTACATTGCCTATTTAATGATGCAATACTTGTAGTTGTAGCATTTAAGTGGTTGGTTTAAAATTTATACTATGCATCTTTAACTTATTACAGTCTGCCTTTTATTAATAGTGTGCCTATTTACACACAAGATAAGAACCTCACAACAGTATATTTTGATTTTCATCCCCCTGATTTTATATTATTGTCATCATACCTTTATTTATACTTATGTTATACATATCATAATATATTTTATAATTTTAAATAGTAATTTATCTTTAGATAGAGTAAAAACAGTTAAAAAAATTCATATATCTGCCAGTGTATTTCACATTTCTGGGTCAATGTCAACATTTTACATCTGCTACAACCTCCAAAGCAGTGATTTGGCTCTGATGGATTGAAGATAGCCCCGGAAAAGTCCAATTATAGATCCTTTCGGTTTGTCCAGTTATTTTGCCGTGTAACTGGATTTGTTGATCTTAGGATTCCTAGGCTTTTCAATTTTGTAAGTAGTTCTAATTCTACGTTACGTTCCCAAACAAAACTTAAAAATCATTTGTCTTTGCTTCACTTCTGTAAGAACTTAAACCCCAGTAATCCTACCTAAGTAATTTTGGCTCAAAATTTATTCATAAGTCTTTTTCTCTAGTATTTACAGTACATAAAAAACCATATTTCTATATTCAAGCTATGTATTATTTCAGGGTATCAGCATTCCATGGGAAAGGTTGAATTGCTGAGCAATTCATTTTAAATATTTATAGCTTAAATAGAAATTAGTCTTCATTTCAATACGTAGTAGTAGGAGATGGTCTTCCTAAAGGGAGAAGTGATTGTTGCCCAGAATCTATCCAGAGCTTAATGTAGGGATTTTCATTCATATTCTAAGAATTGCTTTTGCCTTCTTTGCCCAGCATATCCTGTCCCATTTATTAAAGTCTTTTAAACATTTCCTTTCAATATATCAGTAAGATACAGTTTTATCTTGCTGTTAAAGAATCCTCTGTTCATTAGATTTTAATAAGGTAATTTAGTACTAATTTTAAAATTAAATCTATGGAAGTAAATAGATACATGAGAAATGATGGGATCATGTAGATAGAGCTAGGTTGGAATTTTGACAAAAGAGTTACTAAAGTAAACCATTTTTAATAATCTCATTGCTCTGAATATGGAAAAATATTTTATACGAATCCTTTAACTATATAGTGTATTCAGTTTATGATTAATATTCGCTGTGAGCATATTGTAGTTTCATATGTAAAATTTTTAGATGCAAGAGCAGCATTTCTATTATCCATGACTCACTTTTGAAACTAATGTCCAGTGGTTCTTGAATAGCATTGTAAATTACTCAGCAAATCACCAATAAAAGGATAGAAGATAACTTCATAGACATAAATTATACATTTATGATATTTCAAATATGTATCGGTTACCTTATATGGGAGACTTTAATATTAATACATTTAAACAAAAAAAAAATGGAGTTTTCTCCATGCATATAAATTGAGAAATTACTTTTTAACACTTCTAATTTACAGGAGTCCTGGCATAAAAGTGAGAAATGAGAATGTCTCTTTCTTCCCACTCTTGAATCTACATAAAGATTAATCTTCCTGCTAAGTAAGGTGGAGTTATCAATCATTCATGCCTCCAAATGTCATATGCTAAGAACACAGCAGACAATAAGATTAGATTATTTTGTTGTTTAAAATAAAATAAATTTCATATTTTTGTAAAAAGAATAAAAGAGAACTTTTGAATTACATTTCTTATTAGAAATTATTTAATAATAGAATAATTCCAAAGATGATTATGCAATTCCTTCTCCAAAAAATAGATTTATCAAAAAATGTATAGATGGATTAGTTCTATTTAGATGATGTTTTGTTATACAAAATTAAGTTTGAATTTTGATTTTCAGATTATTTGCACATTTGGTTGATCATTCTCTTTGATCTTTCATTTCTTTACTTTTGTTCACATTACTATAACATGTATATATTTAGCTCTCTGATCTTACCTGGCAAATATTTGTAAATATTTGCAAATATTCCTTCTGTAACCAATGGTGCTGGCTAGTTTTATTTGGGCCTTTTACATAACTAAATAGAAGCTCACCAGGAATTTAACTTTCTATAGATATATAAGTTCAAACACCTGCTCTTTCCCCTGTCCTTATGGACTCCTGTTAACAAGGGACTTAACTTTGATAAGGCAGAAATACCAAGATCTTGATTATTCATGGAGAGGTCACTGCACTGTTCACTAGGAAACAATAGTTTGCTAAATTTGGCAACTTTAATATGAATAATTGCTTTCTCTTTTAATTTCTTTTTATCAGTCTCAGTATTATGAGGTATTGTTTATTTGCCACCATTTTTAATTTAGATATAATCTTATGTAATCTATGCCTAATATTTTCTGTATTTTAGTTATCTAAAATAGATTGGTATAATAGACTATGAGTTTTAAGATGATCTAGATTCTGTTCAAATTCTGTTAAAATCTTCTTTTGTTGTTTTTACAAATCTTGGTAAATAAAAAAAATCCGAGTATAGTATCATTTTGTACCAGATTATCAAGCAACCTAAATTGCTCATATTTAGTTTCTATCTAAAATGGAAAAATTCTGATTGGCAATTTTCAGAGTTTCAAATTGACAATAAAATTAGGAAAAGTCCAATGCACACATGATGCTTTCAGTTTCGCATTACGGAATCAACCCGAGTATGATACAGCAACAATAAGCTCTTACCTCCTATAAGAGTGGACAGCTGGTGTGCCAGAGACTTATGCAAGAATTATCAATCCAAAAAAGAAACAGAGCCAGAATAAATGCAGATATCTCGACAATGGTTTTCTTTTTATGCTAAACTCTTATGGCATGTCATGCATGCAAATCAATCTGATTGTCAGTCTTAAAACAACCACAGTCAAATTCAACAGCTAGCAGAAGACAAGAAATAACTAAGAT
Source organism: Piliocolobus tephrosceles (assembly GCF_002776525.5). Taxonomy (NCBI): domain Eukaryota; kingdom Metazoa; phylum Chordata; class Mammalia; order Primates; family Cercopithecidae; genus Piliocolobus; species Piliocolobus tephrosceles. The sequence continues at coordinate 11,389,641 of NC_045451.1, forward strand.
CAGAGCAGAACTGAAGGAGATAGAGACATGAAAAACACTTCAAAAAACAATGAATCCAGGAGATTTCTTTTTTTTTTTTTAAAAGATTAACAAAATAGCTAGACCGCTAAACAGACTAATACAGAAGAAAAGAGAGAATTAAACTGACATAATAAAAAATGATAAGATATTACTACTAATGTCACAGAAATACAAACTACCATCAGAGAATACTGCAAACACCTCCACATATAAACTAGAAAATCTAGAAGAAATGGATACATTCCTGGATACATACAGCCTCCCAAGGTTAAATCTGGAACAATTCAAATACCTGAACAGACCCATAGCAAGTTCTGAAATTGAGGCAGTAATTAATAGCCTACCAACCAAAAAAAGCCCAGGACCAGACACATTCACAGCTGAGTTCTATGAAAGGTACAAAGAGGAGCTGGTAGCATTGCTTCTGAAACTGTACCAAGTAACAGAAAAAGAGGAACTTCTCCCTAACTCACTTTATGAGGCCAGCATTATCCTGATACCAAAACCTGGCAGAGACACAAGAAAAGAAAATTTCAGGCCAATATCCCTGATGAACATCGAAGAAAAATCCTCAATAAAATACTGGCAAACTGAATCCAGCAGCACATCAAAAAGCTTATCCACCATGATCAAGTGGGCTTCATCCCTGGGATGCAAGGCTGGTTCAACATACGCAAATCAATAAATGTAATCCAGCATATAAACAGAACCAAAGACAAAACCCACATGATTATCTCAATAGATGCAGAAAAGGCCTTTGACAAAATTTAACACTCCTTCATGCTAAATACTCTCAATAAACTGGGTAGTGATGGAACACATCTCAAACTAATAAGAGCTATTTATGACAAACTCATAAGCTGCTGTGTTATTGTTAGTGTTAACCTTCATGATGATATAAAAATTGACTACTCACTTCTGCTTCTTTCTTCTCCCATGAGGAATCAGGCTTAATGCTGTTTTACCTGTCCTACCTTTCTGCAGGGTCAACATTGCTCATGCTACCAACTCTTCAGCCAATCTCAAGGTCCAGGATTCCCAACCATTCCACCTTGTCAACTGACATGATTCCAGGATTCCCCTGCCTTTACGTTAATCTATTGGAATACCCCTCTCTTAACTGACACTGCAGTACAACCTCTTATTCAGGCTTCCTGCCACCATTAAGCATGAAAGGGAATCCAGAAGAAACACAGAGCTATTTTTTGCATATTTCTCAATGGTTTTAACTGAAGGAGATTTGGTTGAACATTTTTGTGTGTTTACTATTAGACAAGTAGTTATTGGACATGCATTATACATAAGGCACTGTGCTATATAATGATTAAACAAAACCGATATGCTCCTCTTTTTATGAAGCTTATAATTTAGTAGGGAAAAACATTTTATAGAGCATAACTTTTCATTATAAAACAGGAGCTTCAAATATAAAGGGAATTCAGAATGTTATTCACTTCTTAAGTGAAAAATTATGTTGTAATATTGAATAGGATGTCTTGTTTTGCTTGTTTTCATGCAGAGACCTTTGCCCTCACCTACTCCCTTTGATGAAACATAGCTTTTAACAGTCCACCTTGGCAATTACTGTAATTAGACTGTGGTTACCTCCCAGGCAAGGGGATAAATTTAACCATTATTTTATATGCCACCTCTTAAGTTGTTGGAAAATAAAGTTGCCCAGAATTCCTCCCTCGTTTTAAGTGCTAACAACTGAAGAGTAACATTAAGTATTTGTGACCATATTAAAAGTCATAATATATAACTTAAATCACCAAATGGATTTGATTTTAACAGACAGGGTTCTTTTCTGGCACTGTATTTATTTCAACATTTTATTCATGATGAAAGTAAACATATATAAAAGAAAACACTTTCAGAAAATGAACTGCAAATAGGTAATATTGAACTAAAATTATATTTAAAATTCCTTAAGCTTAAACATTAATTGATACTATGCATAAGTAAGACCAAAACCTGGTAAGTGAAAACCAGCCTAAACACTAATGTTCTGCATTAAACACTAATCATGACTACAATTAGCATAAAAAGTGATTTTGGTAAATCAACCTTCATATTTCCCAAACTGATGGAGTTATAGATCAGACATTTCAAAGTTTACAGAACAAACTTTTATTCATTGAGTAATAATCACAAATCCAGCCTTAGCACCAGAGAGCTTAAAAAATTGTGTTTAGTTGTAAAAATTATGCCTTTACCATTTAATCATGACATGACTTTAAAACAATAAACATAATTAAAAATTTGAGTGAATTTATAGAAATATACATTAATAAAAAAAGAAATCTAACTCAAAAAGTACACAAGAAATACAACTAAAAGATATTGACATATTAATAGACACGACACAGTAGGGTCATGCAAAATACACAAGGTAGAGTAATTTTGGAAAGATAATTAAATCAAAAATGAATACATGGGCAGAAGGACTTTATGGTCTCTATTGTTTAATGTAGAATCTGATTATTCATAATAGTCTTATGGCTATAATATTCACTTATTAACCATGTGATGTAGCTTCAAGATATGGAAATAATATTATTAGAAAAACAGATGAAAGTAGACATAAACAAAATAGTTGTGAGACAATTAAGCATATCTTCAGTCGTTGACAGAGTAAGCAGTGAATCCACAACCAAATGGACTTGAATGTGATGACCTGTTTGTAGATAAGAGAAGCCTCTAGCATAGTCTGCATTGTCCAAATTGTTTTGCACAACCGTTTTCAACATAAAAAATGATAATTAAAAAATTATAGTTAATGAAACCAGAAATAATAAGACTATAATTTTATTATTAAAAGATCAGTGAGTCTTAATACTAACTAATACATATAAAGAGCAAGCAAGAGCAACAAAAATAACAAGAAATATCCTGATCATATAAGAATTTATAAAGTAATTATTTTGGATCAGAGAGAAAAAACACATAATTAGAGAATATTTTGAAATTAATAATTTGGATACTACAAATGAAAATGTAGAAGTTCATCTAACAGACATCACAAAGGTCACATTTGTTGTAGCAAATAAGTATATCCATAGTAAATTAAATACTGAGTCAAATTACATGTAATTCAAAGCTCTATGTCATGCCACTTTCCTTCTTCAGTGTTTACCTTGTTTTTGTATTGATTTTTAAGTTTAAAAAACACAAGTTTTTAAGCAAATAGTTAAAATTGTAGGAAGTTAAAAAGTCAAATATATTTGGTTTCTGTTCAGAAATGTTTTAATCGACATATGTAATACACACATAATGATATTACCTAATTCATGCACTTCACTGTGTAAATTTCAGACTCTATCCTGCTAAAATCTCTTCACAGGTATAGAACCTGAAATCAGCACAATTCTGATTATTTAAATACAACAAAAAGAATAAATACATAAAGATAATTTCAAGAGGCTTAAAACTGTTTCAAAGCTCACTCTGATTTGAAAATTTGAAAATTAGTTAAAATACACTGAAAAATTAAATTAAAAGTGTCATATTCTGAGTGGGAGATCTGAGATACAGGAATTCATGAGCATATTTTGGGAAACAGAAAGCCATGATTCCAGCAAAATCATTTCGAATGTCAACAAGTAGAGAAACGCATACTGCAAATTCACTTGACTACTGAAGTGAATTTCATACAAATGAATAACAGGAATTATTTTATAAATGCCATTCAGAAATCAAGAATGAGAATGTTTATGGTGATCCCTTTTAATATTTCAAACTTAACAAAGATAGCATTTTTACTAGACTTGGATTAACCAGTGAAACAGCCTATTAGTGTGCCATCAACATTTAATTCTTGATTAAATCATCTAATAATATATGGCCATTATTTAATTATTGATACTTTTCAAAGGTACTTGTTAACCCAGAGTGAGTTTCTGAAATTGAATATTTAACAACACAAAAATAGACATTTTTATATTACATCTTGGGAGCTTGTCTCCCAAACACTTCATTATTTCTGCAGTATTTTTCAGTACCCTGGGCTTATCTGTTTCTTTCTTGATTATTTTTGCTTGCTTTTTAGCACTGGGGAAATAATTTCTCTTCTATTTACAGCAGTACAAAAAGGGTGACATATAAGACAGTAGGTAAAAGGGGGAAAATAAAGCTTAGAAAAGTGTATTCAATATAACTATGTAGTGCTACATTAGAGAACAAATAGTAAAAAGTGTTATTTTATCTATTACAAACTAAAGAAAGAGAACCATCCTTTAAAATTATCTGTTTTTGCTAGAGAGTTAAGGAAAAGCAGAAGTTCTCACATGGGACACAGAAGTCTTAAATTATTTTAAGGTTTTAGTTAATTTATTATATAAAAAAAGGTTTTTAGCTCTATTCTTGGACACTCCACTCATAGATAAAATTTCAGCAGTGCCTTGGTGTCAGCTCAAATATTACCTTCACAATGTTACATCATCGTGGCAATTATTTTGTTTATTTTTAGAACTAGTATGTTTATAATTCTATATTTTATTGTGTTTTTGAGCATATTAAGCCTTTCTATTTAAAATCATACTTATAATATGCTTACAGTGTGAGCACCCTATGGGTGGTTTATATTGCTTGTCATTTGTCCAAGGTTTTATGTTATCTTCTCTCTTCTATGCCTGGTTATTATTACTTTGGTGACTGATGTTATGAAAATAATTTTGAAGATCACTTCAGATGTAGGATAATTTTTCCCCTAGTTCCATAGTTTCTATCTGTCAGCTGGAGCAACTTGGGTCATGGTAACAAGCTCACTGTGGTGTCACAAGATGCTTTCAGCTTTTGCAAGGAAGAGCAATTTCTGACAGGTGCAGCACACATTACTAGTTGGAGTTAATTATTTCCTTAAACATTAAATCTCACTCAAGAGCTTAAATGGCATATTACGTTTGTAAAGCTTTTGGCTAGTTGCCATGAAAAAAGATAAGCATTGTACAAAAATCAGTGTGAAATGGGAAATGAATATGATGACATTTATAATGACTCCAAGTTTTAAAATGTGCTGTTCCCACAGGAAATACCATCCAATTAGTATATAATATTGTTTATTTAGAAGTGATAAAATATAATATATAATTAATTAAAATGAATAATTCATGAGAAAATAAATTATTTTTATAAAGTATTTTTTATTTTAAGTATTCTTTTTTCAAATGAATATTTTTATTATGGCATACATTTTTAAGCTTTTAGGATCTAACTGATAAATAAGTGAGACTTTGAGGTATATATTTTGACCTAGGGGAAACATGAAATAAAAAAATAAAAGTCAAACAGTAAGGATTCTCTGAAGTAAAAATGCTTGGGAGCCTTTGCTCTAGCACTTTTAGTCTACCAAAATCTCTACTCAAGATACTTCAGTGAGCAATTATAAACACACTTGGAAAAATAACAAATTAGAAGCTTTCAGCAAAGAATGAATAATTCTCAGGAAAGAAATAAAAGATATAAAATTGGACCAAATCAAAATACTATAACTGGAAAAGAAAACAACCTAAATAAATGCTGAAAGGATGGGCTCGACAGTACGATAAATGGGATAGAGGAAAATATCAGTGAATTGGAAGATAAAGACATTAATATGATCAACAAAGAGGAAATGGGCTAAAAGGATGCACTGAGCCTCAGGGACATGCTGGACTTTAACAAATGATCTAATGGTTATGTCACTAAATTCCTAGAAAGACAGGAGAAAGAAAGCAGGACTGAAAAGTTACTTGAAGATATAATGGCTGAAAACAAAATTGAAAATTTGGCAACATACATACACCTACAGTTTCGAGATGCTGATTGAACCCCAACAGGATACATACAAACAAACCATGTCAAGACAAAACATCATAAAAATTCTGAAAAGCAAAGCTAGAAAGAAAAAAAGTTTGAAAGCAATCAGTTAAAAATAACACCTTGTTTATAGGGGTTAAAGAAAAATGTGAATGAGGATTTCTCAGGGAGGAAGGAAGGAAGCAGCATAATATTTTTAAAATCCTGCAATAATAGAAATGTCAATCCAGAATCTCATATTGAGTAAAAATATCCTTCAAGAGAGAAAGGGAAATCAAGACCTTCCTACATAAAGGAAAACTATGAGAATTTATCACCAGCACATCTACTGTAAAAGAATGGCTAAAGGAAGCTCTGTAAATGGAAAGGAAACTACAGAAGAGTAGGAAGAAAGAACTAGGTCAACAAAAGCATTGATAAATACAGAAGGCATATCCTTCCTACAGTTTTCTAAATTATGTTTGAGGATTGAAGAAAATTGTATCACTCTTTGGGTGTTGTACTGACTGTATGTAGAGGAAACATAAAACAACTATATTATAAATGGAGGAGAGTAAAGGAATGTAAAGGGAATTTAGATTTTCAGATTTCACTCCAACAAGTAAGTGGTAATATAAGTAGACGACCATATGCTATGCACACATAATATAATATAGAAATATAGATAAATAGCAATAGAAAGCTATCAAAAAATACACTTAAAACACTGTAGAGAAACCAAAATGTAAGTCAAAGAAAATTCATGTAATTGACAAGAAGACAGGAAAAAAAAACACACAAAACACAGAAATTAAGCATTAATTTACATTTCAAAGTAATACATTGATTAAAGAAGTTGCAATGCCAATTAGAAAATATTTTGAACTGAATAGTAATAAAAATGCGGGAAAGTAAAATTTAGAAGAAGCATCAAACTCAGGCTAGAGGAAAATCAATAGCATTAAAGGCATATATTAGAAAAGAAGAAAGACTGAAAATTGATTAAGAATCTATCACAAGTTAGCTAGCATTCATAAACAAAAAAACTAACTCAAAGAAAATGACAGTAATGAAAAGTCAATGAAATGGCAACCAAAACAAAAAGAGGATGATCAAATCTTAAAGTTAATTGTTTATAATTAATAAAATTGTTATAATCTTGGTAAGATTGATGAAGAATAGAAGACAAAATGCTGAAGTGATAAATGTCAAGACAAAAGGAGAGCATCAATAGAGAATCAATACACATTTTTAAAAATTCTGTGTTTAATAGAAATAATTCTGTCAATGACTATAAAATGTAGAAGAAACAGCCATATTCTGGAATAACACAAGTCACCCAACTCACCATACGGAAAATAAAAAACATGAATATTCATACGATTATTAAACCTGACATGTATGTAATTTAATATATTTCCAGACAAGTCATATTCATTTCAAGGTTGCTTTACCACTGATTTCTATCAAATATTTGAGAAAGACATAACATTTATGTTACATAAAATTATTCCAGAGAAAGGAAAAAAATGGAGATAGTTCTTAATTCTGGGAAGTCATGCCCTAGTTTACAAAAATATGACTAGACTTTACATTATAAATACAAGTCAGTGAACTAATAAATGGCATTGAAATAAAATCCTAAGGAAAACATTAGCTAATTTAGCAAATCAATACATTAAAAGGATAAACATAATTAATTTGTGTTACAGAGATACAAAATTGGTTTGACATTGAAAAATAAATAAATGAATAGAATATAGCAAAAAAGGATCCTCAATAGAGGCAGAAATGATATTTGACAGAATTAAATATTCATAATATAGTTGTGTAGCACATAATGACATTTCAGTCAATGATGGGCCATGTGGATGATGGGGGTCCCATAATATTATAATACTGTATTTTTACTGTACCTTTTCTATGTTTAGATATGTTTAAACACAGAAATTGTTACCATTGTGTTATAATGGCTTACAGTATTCGGTACAATAACATGCTTTACAGGTTTGTAGCCTAGAAGGAATAAGTTGCACCACCTAGCCTAGCTGTGTAGCAGGCTGTACCACCTAGGTTTGTGTAAGTTTATTCTATGATGTTCCCACAAGGATGGAAGCTCCTAACAATGTGTTTCTCAGAACATATGGATCTCTAAAATGCAATGCATGACTGTAAATGTTTATTTAATAAATGGTGTTTACAAAATTAACATAGAGCAAGCAATTATTTTTAAAGACATAGTGTGAAACTCCTCTGTCTAAACTCAGTAACAAAGAAAAAAATGCCTATTTTTATCATACCTTTTCAATTTTGTATTGGAGATCCTAGCAATTGCAGTAACACAAGAATGTCAAATAAACACAGATTCTGATTTGGTTGATTTGGAGAATATGTTGGGCATTGGAATCTACAAGAAGGGCTCCCCAGGGAATTCGACTGTATAGCCATGATCAAGATTCACTACACTGTCTACCATCTCTTGGGTTTTGGAGGAGCAGGTAGAATGAAACTGCGTGCCTCCCTGGTTTCCTTTTCTTCTGCCTATCCTATAGGATGTCTGTGGCTGCTGCTTTGATTTTATTATTAAGGATGCTCACCCTAATATGCTGATTAAAGTGCATCTGACAAAGCCTGGAGAGAAAAGCAAAAATTTGCACCCACCCTCTAGTTCATGTCAGTCTTGGTCTTTCTGAGAGTGCCACACAATTTTTTCTGTATTTGTGTTTTCCTTCTCTTGTTTCCTGAGACTGAACATCAGTCACTACTGATTCAGCATCTTGAGAGAAACATGAATATATTATTCAAGCCTAAGGTACAGAAATTATAAACTGTCATAGAGATGTCCCAATATTAGGTGTTCACCACAGTCAAGTCATGACATACCTATGCTATCTATGGAGTTTTCTTATTTTTCATTTGTATTTTCTCAACTTTTCTCTCATTCAAATATGTTTATATGTGGTATACTTTGTAAAAATGTAAAGACATCTAATTATTTATTTTAAAAATAAATGCTTTAGCTTAGATAAATTTCATTTCTTGATAGCAGAAAGGAGTTCTGCAAAGAAATTCATCTGAAGTGGTTGAAAAACTATAAAAAATACTTCATCTCCTCTATTCCAGACTATTTAATTGAATTATATTTATGGTGTTTCAAAATTACATTCAGAGTATAAAAGTATTTCATTCTAGCAGCATAAATGTTATCTACAAACATATCAATGTCAAATTATGATTAGCAAATAAAATATTACAAGTGATACATGTAGCATTTTTAAAATTAAGTGAACCCCAGAAGATAATTTTCCACCTAAGTGGGTTATTATGGATGAAAATGATTGAAATTTAAAGATTAAAAGTCCCATTAAAGATAATTTAACTTGTAATGGCCTACAATTTGAGAGGAAAACTAATTAAAACAAGAGATATTATCATCAAGATGCTTTTGCAGAAAGTTGATTTGTTCTAGTTGTTTTGACTCTGTTTATTTTAACCTTGCTTGGGATGATTTAAAAAGAGCAGTTATCTTCAAGCTGTTTGATAATAACAGATGTTTAAGTGTTTAAACCCTCAGAGAAAAAATACTAGATGATTAAATGTCACAATAAATTTCTTGGAAATGAGTGAATTTAAGTTCCATAGCTTAAAAACAAAAAAAAAATCATTTAAGGTGATTGAAATAATTATGTTATGATTTCAGTCTGGATTAGCCAAAATAAATCTTTGTATTTTTTAAATGCTCATTTAGTAAATCTAACATGTGCTTATTTTCTATTTTCTTCAGAGTAGGAAAAGGCCATTAGAAGGAACTGCCTCTGAAGAATTAGACCTCAGCCTTACATTGCACCTTTTAGACTCGAATGCTCTTGCAATGAGAATTTCAATGGGCTTTGTTAATAAGGGAAATGAATTTTCTGATCTAGAAATCGTACATTAAAAAGTAATAAATAAATTAACTCTTCCATGAAGCAGCTAAGCAGGTAGAATCTACACACCCTCTGATTTTCTTTCTTTGTCTTTCTTTCTTTCTTTCTTTCTTCCTTTCTCTTCCTTCTTTCCTTCCTTCCTTCCTTCCTCTCTCCCTCCCTCTCTCCCCTCCCCTCCCTCCCTCTCTCTCTCCCTTTCTCCCTTTCTCCGTTGTCTCTCTTTTATTTTTCTTTCTTTCTTTCTTTTCTTTTCTTTCTTTCTTTCTTTTTTTTTTTTTTTTTCTTTCTCTTTCTTTCTTTCTTTTTCTCTCTTTCTTTCATTCCCTCCCTTCCTTCCTTCCTTCCTTCCTTCCTTCCTTCCTTCCTTCCCTTCTTTTTCAGATGAGATCTCACTGTCACCCAGGCTGGAGGTTCCAAGCGATTCTCCTGCCTCAGCCTCCTGAGTAGCTGAAATCATGGTGCACACCACCACGCCCAGCTAATCTTTGTATTTTTCATAGAGACAGGGTTTCACCATGTTGGCCAGACTGGTTTCGAACTCCTAACCTCAAGTGATCTGCCCACTTCCGCCTCCTAAAGTGGTGGGATTACAGGTGTGAGCCAATGCATCTGGCCCACACCCTCTGATTTCACGTTACCTGCTCCTGAAGTTCACAGTACCAGGAATTACATCCAGCACAAGGTCAGGAGCCACGAAGGATCACAGCAGGTCTGGAGATTTCCTTTGTGTTTATTGGGTCCCAAAGTTAATAAAGTCCCATCAGCACCTTTGAGGTTCTGAGAGAACCTTTGCCATAGTATTCAGACCTTACAATAGATAAGTTAAAATAGTTTTAAAGAATGCCATTTCACTTTACCTGAAAATGCATCGGTTATAAAACAAAACAGGCAAATTAAGAGCCAAGTAAACAGTAGTTCTTACAATTAATTCAGTTATTTATTCACTTAACACATTTTTATTGACTTCACATAAGCCAGACCCAGGGCTATATGCCATTTTTTCTTTCATTTCAACTTTTATTTTAGATTCAGGAAGTAAAAGTGCAGTTTTGTTACATGGGTATATTTATGATACTGAGGTTGGGGTTACAAAAGATCCTGTCACCTAGGCACTGGTCATAGCATCTAATAGGTAGTTTTTCAGCTCTTGCCCCACTCCCTCTCTCTTCACTCGAGTAGTCTGTGGTAGCTATTGTTTTCATATTTATGCCCATGTGTACCCAATGCTTACCTACCATTTATAAGTGAGAATATGCAGTGTTTGATTTTCTGTTCTCGTGTTAATTTGCTAAGGATAATGTAATGCATACTCCTACTTCTTATGAAATGGCCTATGTGACATGATCTCTAGGGTTATCAAAAATGTATCATTATTTTAACAGCAAAAAGAAGCAACTAAAAATGCATAAGCTTAGATGCATGAAATAGTCTACCAAACATTATAAATTTATTAGTTTTAATATTTCATATTTACTTTTAAGTAGCTAGATGTCTTTCTACTTCCTTCCTTATAATTAATTGTGTTAGTAACTTAGCAACATTCCTCATGGGAAATATACCAATTTCAACTGTATGCAGAAGGATGACATGTATACGTAAGGAAATAAATAACCCAATTAATTCAATCACAGGCTTGATGATGGAACTAGATTTCATCATTTAACAACTAAATCAGCAGTTAGCATGTCTTGTATTAATACCATGTTTCTAGGCACACTGGGGTTGTTTTGGGGTTATTTATATTTGTCTATCCCATGGCACCTCAATCTTGGTACCTTCCAAACTACATTTACTCTTAGACTAAGTATGGCCCCACCTCACCTTCCCAGTTTTCATATCCTTTCTAATCAGAATGTGTCCTGAGTACCCACATCACGAGCATCATCAAGGTGCTTCTTTAAAATACGGGTTAGGTTTGTCCCAGGTCTAATATGTCAGAAATTGTAGATTATCCCAAGGTAATAAGTATGTACATGAAGGTTTGAGAAGCACCAGTGTATATGTCAATGAATGCTATGAACATTGCCCCACTTTATACACCAGAAATTTAGGTCTGTTCCATGAAAACTTCTCTTGCTTTCCTGCTTTAACTTCTTTTGATTCTACACATCAAATTCATTGTCTCCTCTCTCCACAATTGGCAAAATCTATTGTCTTCTTTATTTTAGTTCCATTACCATAATCCTAACTGAAGACAGGTCACATTTGCCTGGTTCCCAGGGGTCACTTTGATTCTACATTTTCCACTCTCTGAATTTCTTCTATACACATTAATCACAGTGTCTTCTTCAAACATATATCTCATTCCATCTCCTCCAGTTCAAAATATTTTAGTGTCAACCCATTGTTTATACGATTATGACAACAATTTACACCAGGCGTGGTGGTTCATGCCTCTAATCCCAGCACTTTGGGAGGCCAAGGTAGGTAGATCACCTGAGGTCAGGAGTTCAAGACCAGCCTCACCAACATGGTGAAACCCTGTCTCTACTAAAAATACCAAAAATTAACTGGCCGTCGTGGCGGGTGCCTGTAACCCCAGCCACTTGGGAGGCTGAGGCAAGAGAATCGCTTGAACCCAGGAGGCAGAGGTTGCAATGAGGTAAGATTGCACCACTACATACCAGCCTGGGTGACAGAGACTCTGTATCAAAAAAAAGAAAAGAAAAAAAAAAAACAATTCACAATATGGCCTGCGATAGCAAGGCCCAGCAGGATCCTGTCCCTGCAAATGCAAAATTTTCAGAGAGATTTTCTCTGGTTTCAAATATAAAATCCACAAACATACAAAATAATCCCTCCGGTACATTCTGTAGCAACACACTAAACCTTTATTTCCATATACACGAAAGGATTCATGATTGAGTATTTGTCTCCCACAGCAGATTGTAAACCAATGGCAGCCATGTGTCTGGTCTCATCATTTTATCCCCAGTGCCTTGCGTGAAGCACCCTCTGTCCACAATTTAGGCATGCAATAACTACATCTCTTCTCCATTCTCTTTTATATAATTTCAATTATTTTATTTTTCAACATCAGAGGCAGAACCCAAATATGTTTCTTATAACCTGACTATCCTACCAACTTTTCCTGGGGCTACATTGTAGTCCTGGAAGGACTGAATGGTTCTAAAGCATAATAGAGAAAAGAGATATATAGATACACATATATATACATACACACACACACACACACACACACACACACACACATTTTTACTCAAGTGTCCACTATCATCCAGGAAACCTGGTCTTTAATAAGCGATGCAAAAAAACAGGCACAAAAAAATGTATCAGCATTGACCACTGGAATCCTTCACTCTTGTTGCTCCCCCTATTACTTTATGATCAGCCTTGGGAAATCTGAATTCTTTGTTTCTTTGTTTCCAAGCCAAAGCATGACCTCTCTTTAAGGATAGATAAAGATACATAAAGTTTGGAATTATTATGCAGCCCTTTGCTCCCTTGTGCCTTGCTGGGGTGCCATCGGAACCCCCACTTGTGTCACTGGGTTTAGAACCTACACTTAACGTGACTGGTTTTGTTATCTCCCTCAAAGTAGACTGTAAGTAAGGATCAAAGAATCAAGTATCAGAGTTCTTGGACCATTGCTCTACAATTTACTTCTGTTTCCCACCTCTGTTCTGTCCTCTCCAGAACATCAGGGCATCGAGGAATCTTATCTTTCCCCTTCATCTGGGAAGTAGGTTCAAGCTGCTGTTCTCAAATATTCTGTTTATGTCTCTCAATTCCCCTTAGAACATTCAATTTTGGAAAACAAACATTAGTTTCAGACTTCCTTTCTCTCTGCTCTGTTATATTCTTCCACTGTTTAAAATAAAATGTCAACACAAAAACTAAAACACTGGAATGGCTTTCTGTGATTTGCAGAATGTCTCCTTAAGTAAGAAATGTCATTAAACCAGAAGAACATTAAATAACTTGTCTTAACCTCTGAGGATGTTCTAAATGATCTAGGGGGCTTTGTGATGGGGGAATTTCAGAGGACATTTTTCATTTCTCTGTGTTGGTCAGCTATGGGAGAAATCTCTGTATCCCAGAACACTCATACCCTGTAAACTGGCTTATTAACTGTATCAACAAGTGATTCAGAAGGCAAAGAATAGAACTCTCACCACAGCTCTCTTTTCTCAGGAGGAGACATTAGATGTGACATTTGTGTTGAGATTGTAACCTGATTTTTTACTGACATGTTCTGTTCATTCATGTCTGTTAACTTGAGACTATTCTAATTTTCATGTTCACTATAAAATGACCTCCTAAAACTGGGACACACTTTATTTAAAAATGCAACATATGGAAGCAAAATTGTCACATCTGTAATTGTTCACAATTAAAGAAACATGTTAACAGTGGCAAAAATAGAACCATATTTCATTTGATGGGAACTATATTAATAAATTACTATGACTTTCAAGATTCCAAATACCTACATGTAGTATATATGAAAATACACATATTTGTGTGTTTCTATAGCAGTGAACAATTCTGAGGCTGATCTTGATAAGGCTCTAATGCTAATGGATAACATATATTAAGTATCTTAATAGTAGTAAATGTTTCCATTTAAACATTTTATCTCCTTTTCTTTTTTATTGTAAAGGTTATTTTAAATTCTGCCCCCTGGGTATTTTATCTCCTTTTCTTTCTTATTTTAAAGGTTATTTTAAATTCTGCCGCCTGTATATTTGACTTCTTCTGGAGTGGGTTATGCTAATAAAATGTTCTAACTGTTGTAATTAGTGTCCAGTTGCCAGTGTAATGCAATAAAATGCTACTCTCAATTAGTCACCAGAGTTACACATTGTCCCCTTGAGTACACTGCATAAAAATCCAACACTTTGAGCTCTTTATTAAAAAATTCTCTAGGGTTAGAGAAGCATATTAAAATTACTTTATTAAAGGTGCTTTTAGTCTGCCTAATGTGTTTTGCCAATCTAAAATGCAAAGTAAAAAGAAAAAAAATTTAAAAACTTTATTTGCTTTTAGATTCATTAAAAATACAATAAAATGTAATTCAATTAATATTTATTTAGCAACTATTATACATAAGGGATTCTTTCAGGCACTGTATAAACTTTAAAAATGTAGTATTTTGTTTCTCATCTTGGAAACCTTATAATCAAATCGTGAAAAAAAAATAACTTAAGGAAGTACAGGCATGACATAATCTAAGTAATATCAAAAAGCCGTGGGGACTCAGAAAGTAAGATACATTCCCTCAGGGTGTACAAGAAAGCATCTCTACTACAGAAGGTTTTCTTTTCATTTTGTCACTGTTTTCTTTGCTTTTTCTAATTTCTAAAAACTACTGGTTGTAACTCATAGAGACTTTATAATACATTTTTCTTATGTTTTAAAAAATATACTTAAAAGGCAACAGATCACTCTGCTCTCTTAGAAAAAAATACTGCTGCATATTTCATGGGGACTTCATATTTACTAATATGAATATGCTGTTCAGCATACAGTGGTAGAATTATGTCTGCAATGTCATGTGTCATGACAATGCCATGCAGTTGGAAAGGAAAGGAGTGAGCAATTGTTTTCTGATACAATTACGTAATATTATACACACCCATGCTCATGCTGGCATATATATGTTGTGTAACTCTGAAAAATACATTTATATTATGCCTTCAGATAATAATATATCCTAATTAATGTCTTTTATACTATTTATTAGCCTTAAATATCCTATTATACATACCAAAATACTTCCAAAATTTGTGTCTGTATGTGTATGTGAGTGAGCAAAGCATTCATCTTCTTTACAAAATTAGATACATAGTACATATAACACCTTTTCAGAAAGGATTGGACATTTTAATTAATTATTATTAAGATTTACTTTCTTCCAAATATTTCAAAACAGTATTCATCTTCTTAATGTTAAAAGAACAACTTTAGATACATTAAATTTAACAGAGTTTATCTGAGCAAAGAATGATTCATGAATCAGGAAGCATTCAAAACCAGGAGAGGTTCAGAGAGCTCCACCTGGCAGGGTGAGCAGGGAGCTTTTACAGGCTGGATGCGGAAACAGAGCAGAGAAATCCGCTGATTGGCTATGGCTGGGTGATTACCTTATTTGGCCATTGTATGAAGAGTTGACTGCCTGTGATGGGCTGAAACTTGGCTGTTTGTTATACTCCTAAGTTAGTTAGGCTTGGGGTCATTTATGTACTAAGCTTGTAGTTTTGTTATATAGGACTTCCAAGTACAGAGGCAGCTTCAGGCTAATATTTTCCTGTTTATTTACTTTAATACTAATGTGTTTCTAATTTTAATGGATACTATCATACTTAATAATTTTTAAAGAACAACTTTCAAATTTTACTTAATTCTGACATTTTGATATAAACTGATTTAAAGTTACACTATTTATAGATTAGATATGTAAAATCCATGTAAGAAAAAGAAGCATAATTTTAGGAGGGGTGGGCATGAACTGAAGACATTCCCAGGCATGAAAGAATATTTTCTGGACCAGTACACAAAAGATGCTGTAAGAAAGCTACTTGAAAATGTAAATGGAATATAAATAACTAGAATAGGAAGTCCAGCTTTAAATACTTACAACAATGATAATTTACAATGGTATTCAGCATCTTACGAGGTCTGTTATAGTCCTCATTTCTCTTCACTAAAACTTCTTGATTTATAATATTGGGGACAATTATACTATTACCATATATTACCAGTATAAATGTAAGTCAGTGGCTAAACGAGGTTTGCCTTACAGAAAATTATTCAATAAATAATGATTCTGAAAATGTTCTACCAAATTGAAAACTATATTTATAATCACCAAATCACACAATCTTAATGTTGGAAAGTAACTAAAAATGAATCTATATTAGTCCAACGTGTCAAGTGCTAGACTCACGTCTATCACTCATGGCAAATGTGTTGATCATGTTTATTATTCTAAAGTCTGATTCACTCAATGCCCACACTGCCCCCCTCACTGCTCATCTCATCTAAGGCAGCACTGAACAGCACTGAATACAAGAGTTTGGCTTCCTTGCATAAATAAAAATTGGTCTCCCTCTAATTTCCATCCAAGAGCCTTTTTTGGTACTTTGTTTTGTTTGTTGATAATTCTCAAGTCAATATGGCAACAATGTAATTTGTTTTCTGTGGTAAATGTATATTTAATTTCTTATATTTTTATCACAAGGAAAGGGCAAAACAGCATTTTTATTCCAGCATCAACAAATATCTTAGGAAACTGCTGTAAAGAAATGCAAAGGGCTGAGTGCAATGGCTCATGTCTGTAATTCCAGCACTTTGGGAGGTTAAAGTGAGAGGATCGCTTGAGGCCCAGTGCTTGAGATCAGTCTGGGCAACATAGCAAGGCATCATCTCTACAAAAATAAAGAAAATTTACCCACATGTGGTGACGTGTGCCTCTGGTCTTAGCTACTCAGGAGGCTGAGACAGAAGGATTTGCTTGAGGCCAGGAGTTAAATTACAGTGAGCTATGATCACACCACTGCACTGCAGCATAGGCAATAAAGGGAGCCCTGTTTCCAAAAAAATGTTAAAAATAAAGGAAAAATGACTAACAATATCATTATTTTTAAAAATCAGCACATAGAAGTGTAAATTATTAATTGATCATGTTGTGAAATAATATTGTGAGTATTGTTTTAATGTTTACATAGGCACAAATTTCTTGCTATGGTGGAAAGAAAAAAATGCCACCACAAACCCATCCTGGTACCATAGATGTAATGTATGACCCAACTTGTTGACACATAACTGATGACCAGCTTCTTCAGAAAATCAAAGTATATTATGATACATTCATTACTGAAACAAACCTCTCATTATGTAAAAGTTATGCATGAAAAATAACTGGACTTATAGAAAGCAGAATTTAAGTGCTAGGCACTTTTGCAGTCAGTTTACTAAAATTTACTTCACAGGCATTATTTAAGTAATGAAAACACAAGTACATAGTAGGTAAAATAATTCTAATACATTATATATTACTAAATGTTCACATATACAATGAATAAAAGGTCATATACTATATGTATTCAATAGAAAACTCAGAAAAAGTAGGAAAAATGCCAATTCACAAAAGATAATGTATAAGTAGTCAAAAAAGTTGCTCAGTTTTATTAGTCATCAGAAGATACATATTAAAACAACACATTTTTAACTAAAATGAAAAGGCATAAAATAGGAAGTATCAGGTACCTAAAACAGTTTGATCTCACATACACATTACTGGTAAAGTATGATAATTTCAGAAAATTATTGAGCAGAACCCACTGAAGTTGAATAAATCTATATTCCATGGCCAGCAATGTCACTCCTAAGCATTTACCTATGAAAACATGCTTATAAAAGTTTATTAATGACTTGTAAAGAATGCCAATTAACAATGGAATGGAAAATAAATGAGAATAATTTGGTATAAAGGAATATTACACACTCTGAATGTACGAACTACTGATTCATGAAACAATATAGATAAATCTCAGTCGTAATGTTGAAAGTGGTAATATAACAAGATCTGTGTTTAAGAAATATCTATGTTCTATTCTATACACTGTAAATAATTCCTTTTACTACATCACTTAAACTTTATGAATGTCAGTTTTTTAATTCATAATTTCTTATCTGTCCAATTTATTAAAATTATTTTAAATATATGTTTTATATATAAGTGAATGTATTTAACTTGAGTTGAAGATGGAAATGACTAGTGAAAAAATTGTTCCAACTGAAGGCTGGAAATTGGAGCAGAAATTAGCATGTATAAAGGAAGATTTGACAGGATATTTTGGATTTTAGGCTCGGTGGAAGGACTTAAAGGAAATGTTTAAATAAAAATAAAGCCACTCATAGTCTTGTTTGGATCATGTTAGACTTACATGGTTAAAGTTAAAAGAAGCAATGTAGTGTTCTAGAAAAAGAAGACAAAATTCAGTTGTTGAAACATGGGTTTAAACCCTAGTTTTGTCTCTTCATACTGTGGATTTGGAGTAAACATTTCTAAAATTGACAGATAAAATTGTATGTGTTTATCATGTAAAATGTGATGTTCTGAAATATATATACACGTTGTGAAATGGCTATACCTAGCTTACTAATACATGCGCTACTCCCAATGTTATCATTTTAGTCTTTAGCATTTTTCAAGAATACAATATATTATGTTGAACTCTGATCACCATGTTATGCAATGAGTCTCTTGAGTATTTACAGTTAGGAGGAATCAGTTCAAAAGATCTATCCTACAACATGGTGACTACTGTTCATAATAATATATTTTATTCTTCAAAGACTGTAAAAACTGTCTACCCTTTGAACAACATCTCCCCGACACGCACTCTCCCCGCCACCGAGCCCCTGGTAACCACCATTCTATGAAGTAAATGTTTAAATGTTTATAAAAGTAACATATCTTTGCAGGTGATTATAAGTGTGGAGTGCGTACCATGCCTGGCCTATGATTAGTGTCCAGTGAAAAGAAGATTTTACGCAGGGAAAGATTGTGACAGAGTGCTGGGCACCTTTTTGCTGGTAGCTCAATCTTAGCTACTGTTTTTCTCCTAAAGGGTTTCAATTAACATCCTATCATGTGCATGTGTCACTGTATTATTTTTATTAATTTAAGCACTGTAAAAAGATTGATGATTGTGATCAGTAACCTGCTCATTTTCCCATCTGATTCTAAGTATGAGATATTTGAAATAGGAACTTCTTGTTTAAACGCTTGATTTAACGTGTAATTTACATTTTGAGAGAAGAAAGTGCCCTTGGCATATTCAGATGATTCAATTTCTTGCCTCTTTTTTTCCAAAATATTATTAATTGATAACATATGAATTTTATCAACTAAGCGGGTAAATAATACGTAAAAATTTGTTGTATGTCTCAAATCTGGTTTTTGTGAGAACTTCTTAAATTATATACTTTGTTTAATAATAAATGTGCATTGTTCACTTGTAATCTCCTGTTGGCATCAGTGTGTTCCTCTAAACACAGGAAGCTGTGATCCTTCCTGGTTCTTCTATTGGTCCTACAGAGCTATCCCTTTTTAGGATATAAAGATGAAGAAACTGCTGTGACTGAAATCAATTCTGAGCTATAAAAGTCAACATGTCTCCTTAAACAGCAGTTTTTTCTTCTTTCTGCCAGTCTACAAAACCGTGGAAGATTGCAGTTAAACGTTGTTCTGGGTCATTTTAAAAGATGTCACAGTGTCTTGCATTATATATCATTCCAGTCAATTGGTTGAAGTCATATCTGGCACTACAAAGCTCACCCTCGGAAAAGAAAAATGCAGGTCAAATCTGCTTGTATTATATATACAAGATAATTTCTTTAAATGTATGTTGCATATCTAGTAGTAAGGAGACGCTACCTCCACTGACTATGTAAAATGACATCTGTACCTCAATTTCCCCATGTGTCTCTTTGATATGGGAGATCACTTCTAGAAAATGTATGAGCACAGATTAGACAATTCTAAGGAAAAAGTCAGTAGTATTTATCTCTTTAATACAACTCTAAAGATAATATAAAATTAATATTGAATCCCTTGAACATGTATTTTTTATAAATATGTGTATTTTACTTTTACAGATTAAGGTAAACAGATGGCTCAAAAAGCAAACTATCACAAGAACAGAAAACCGAACACCACATGTTCTCACTCATAGGTGGGAATTGAACAATGAGATCACTTGGACACAGGAAGAGGAACATCACACATCGAGGCCTATTGTGGGGAGAGGGGTAGGGGAAGGGATAGCATTAGGAGATATACCTATTGTAAATGATGAGTTAAAGGGTGCAGCACACCAACATGGCACATGTATACATATGTAACAAACCTGCACGTTGTGCACATGTACCCTAGAACTTAAAGTATAATAATAAGAAAAAAAGGTCAGTGAAATAGGCATGTTTTCCTTCTGATGTTATGATCGTATTCATATTATATGATTTTTATGTTCAAGAGGGTAGACACCAAATACTATCAAACATAAAGCACAAACTTTAAGTTATACAAACTTGTACAAAGAAATATGATTGTCCTTACCAAGAAATTTGTTTTCTTTTAAAATCTATTTCCAGCATTATTGGAATAAAAGCAACAAATGTAACTCCTGATGTGTTCCTAGAGTGTAGCAACTGATTATAAACACCTAATTACTTTTTAAACTGTATCTTTCTACTTTAAATATATTTACTCTTTTCAAATTTACAGTTTCAAATGGCTCAATTATGCTATTTTGATTGCATGTATAATCAAATATATATATATAGTAAGAAAACATGGCCGGGCGCGGTGGCTCAAGCCTGTAATCCCAGCACTTTGGGAGGCCGAGACGGGCGGATCACGAGGTCAGGAGATCGAGACCATCCTGGCTAACACGGTGAAACCCCGTCTCTACTAAAAATACAAAAAACTAGCCGGGCGAAGTGGCGGGCGCCTGTAGTCCCAGCTACTCGGGAGGCTGAGGCAGGAGAATGGCATAAACCCGGGAGGCGGAGCTTGCAGTGAGCTGAGATCCGGCCACTGCGCTCCAGCCTGGGCGACAGAGCAAGACTCCGTCTCAAAAAAAAAAAAAAAAGAAAAAAAGAAAACATGTGACTTGATAGAATGTTCTATAGGTAATGTATGCATACATAGCTTTGCATCTATTTTATGCTGTGTGAGTAAGCTGCAGGTAAATATTTAAAAATCTTTCAAAAGGTGACAATAGTTAAGGTTGTAAATGATCCAGAAACATTAATTGCATAATCAAGAAAGGAAATACCATCACAAAATTTGATGTATGGTTATGTGTGCAAAATGTTAGGAAATCAAAGTACTTTAAAAAATTACAGCTCTAATTCAAGTAGAGAATTTTCCAGGATCATCATGAGTTCCCCATAGTCAAGAGAAAGCTCATTAAAAATATCTAATTGCACTCTTATAAATCATCTATTATCAATAAAATAACCTATATAAGCTGGACTATGAAAGTGAAGAGAGAGCTAAGATACTCTTAGAGTTCTCATAAGACTTTTGCAAGATTGGCAACATTGATTAAGAATGAGAATATTTGGCCGGGTGCGGTGACTCAAGCCTGTAATCCTAGCACTTTGGGAGGCCGAGACGGGCGGATCACGAGGTCAGGAGATCGAGACCATCCTGGCTAACACTGTGAAACCCCGTCTCTACTAAAAAATACAAAAAAACTAGCCGGGCAAGGTGGCGGGCACCTGTAGTCCCAGCTACTCGGGAGGCTGAGGCAGGAGAATGGCATAAACCCGGGAGGCGGAGCTTGCAGTGAGCTGAGATCCGGCCACTGCACTCCAGCCCCCACAACAGAGCGAGACTCCGTCTCAAAAAAATAAAAAATAAATAAAGTAAACCCCAGTTTTATAATTTGCATAACTATAGAAAAACAGTGATGGTTACATTTTATATGGGCCTGCACTTGCAAGTAGGCACTCAAATAAATCACAATACCCAATACTTTGTGACTTTTCATGGTCTGTTAGCTTCTTCTTTTGCCAAGGTCAGAGCTGAGTCTCTACCTCAGACTGCTCTGGGATACAGTGAGACTGTCTTTGGGATGATTACACAATCACCACAACTAATGAGTGATAGCAGAGAAGCTTTGAAATGCATTAATATAAAATTATGAATATATATACATACCTATACACACACACACACACACACACACACACACACACACACACACACTCTTTCTCTTATTTGTTCTTTTATTTCTACCAATGGTTGATAGGGTGCTGAGGACTACATTACAGAGGAACCGATCTTCCTACTGTCCTCTTTGAGCTGCTGTTGCTCGATCCTTTAGCTGATGTTGCGGGGAAAAGACTTTGCAAGAAACTTACCACAGTTAGTGGAAGAGCATTCCTCCCATTAGAGTTCCATCGCTTTCAGCATTCCTGTTTTCAGCTCATAGAGAAAAATTAAGGAAACCAATCAGAGTCAACAGGTGTTCAAAGGAATAGACTGAGAATGTTGCAGCCAGAGAAGGGGCAGGAGAAAGAGAGAACAAATAAAAAGAGGTAATTTACATGTCATTACAATACAAGAATGAGAATAAAGACAAAACAGAACAAAAGAAATAATTAAGGTTATAGTGGCTGAGAAATTTCAGACGTAATGACAGACATCAAACCACAAATTCAGAAAACAGAGAAGTACACACACACACTCACACACAGATGTATCACTAAAAATGAAAGACAAAGACAAAATCTTGAAAGAAGCCAAAGGAAAAAACACTTTACCCATAGAAGAATGAAGATAAAAATTAAGCAATAATTCACATTGGAAACAATGCAAACAAGAAGAGAATAAAGCAAAATATTTAAAAAGTGTTGAAGGGAAAAAAATCTACTTGTAATTTTATATTCAACCATGTTATCTTTCAAATTAAATGAAAAATGATATTTTCAGGCAAACAAGAACAAGAAATGCATTGTCAGCAGGCCTGCCTTCCAGGAAACGTTAAAAGAACTTTTTCTGGCAGAAGAAAAATGTTGTAGCTTAGAAACCTCTATCTACATAAGAGAAGGAAGTGTTTCAGAGAATAAATAGGAGGGCAAAATAGTATCTTTTATTTTTCTTGTTCTTAATTGATTTAAAAAGAATACTAGGAGTCAGCTCCAAACCCAAATCCTACATAAGGTGTTTCTGGCCTGACAATAAGTTTTCCCTGGCAGCCTGCATGAGGAAGCAGCTCTTTACCAAGGTACAGAGTCAGTGTGTATTGCAGCCTCGGGAGGTGGTTGCAGTCAGGAAATGGGCTTCCCCTGGCTCCCCATGCTCCTACCCTGATAGGCACTTCTAGCCTAAGTGCCTCCATTCAGAGTCTCCTTTATGAGGTGGGACCTTGGCTAAAAATTGACTCAGGTATCTCTGTGGAGACCCCTCTCCTCTCTGACTCAGCAATCAATATTTTTCCTCTCTTATCTCTTCCTCTTTTGTCCTCCATTGACCCCACACTACCTGATTTCTGTACTTACTATAAAGCTACAATATTCCAAGCAGCACAGTGTGGGCCAAATAGAGACACAGATCCGTGGAACAGTACAGAGGGCCCCAAATGCAGACATTTACTACCAGATTTTAAGACTTATTAAAGCGGCAGTCATCAAGCAGCATGGTGTTGTTGAAAGAATAGACAAATAGATCAATGGAACCGAATAAAGAGCTCAGAAATAGACCCACACAAATAAACTCAACTGATCTTGACAAAGACAATTCAATGGAGAAAGAACAGCCTTTCAACAAATGGTGCTGGAACAACTGAACATCCATATGCAAATATCTAGAACCTAGACGCAGAACCTATATTTTTCACCAAGATTAACTTTAAATAGAACATAGATCTAAAAGTAAAATATAAAATAATAAAACTTCTGAAAGAAAATATAGGCTGACTAGATGACCTTGGGTTCAGCTTTCAGTTTTTAGATATAACACCAAAGCATGCTCCAAAAAAGAAAAATAAATTTAAATGATAATTTGAACTTTATTTAATTAAAGACATCTGCTTTGCAAAAAACATAGTTCTGAAATAAGAAAATGAAGAGACAAACCATCCCTTTGTAGAAAATATTTGCAAGTCAAATATTTAAGAACAGACATGTTTCTAAAATGTATAAAAATTCTTAAAAGTTATTAATTAGAAAAAAGGCAACTCATTTTTTAAATGGACAGAAGCTACAAGTAAACACTTAACTGAAAAAATGTAAATTTCAAATAAACATATGAAAACACATTCAATATAATTATACTTAGGATATTATAAAATGAAACAATAATGAGATACTGCCACATGTCAGCTAGAAAGGCTAAAATCCAAACAACAAAACCACAAAACAAACAAACAAGTGCTATTAATACCAATCACTAGGCAGGATGCAGAGCAACAGGAGCCCTCCCAATTTGCCTTGTGGTGGGAGTACCAAATGTACAGTATCTTGAAAGACAACTTGGCAGCTCCTTACAAAGCTTTGTGTGTCCCACTATATGACCCAGCAATCATGTCCCTAGGTATTTACTCAACAGCAAAAATAATACCTTTGCTTGTACTCATCAGTGTACTTCTACACACAAAAAAACTGTACACAAACATATATAACAACTTTATACATAATTGCCTTGAACTGGAAGCAACCAAGATGCCCTTTGATGAGTGAATCAATAAACTTTCACATTCATACAATGGACTATTATCCCGTGATAAAATAACTGATTTATGAAGCCATAAAAAAATGAGTCTGATCCTTAAACGTGCATTCCTAAGTGAAAGAATCCCATCTGAAAGCCTGCATACTGTATCATTTCAATTATATAACATTTTAGGAAAGGAAAATCTATAGAGACAATAAAATATTAGAGGTTCCAGGATACAAGAGAGTTTGAATAAGTGAGGTATAAGATATTTTTAGGGTGGGGAAATTATAAATTATACTGTCATTGTGAATACGTAACACTACTGTCTGTTAGTCAAAATCTATTGAACTTTTCAACACTACATGTAATCCCTAATATAGACAAATGAACAAAGTCATTAAGGAGGTCAGAAGAATCCTAAGATAAAGTGCAGGATGGTATAAAAGAATCTGACTCTATTATAAATCTATGAAAGAATATCACTGAAGGAACTGGGGGGAAGAAAATGCTCACTTAAGTAACTTCAGAAATGAGCAAAATCTGTAAAACTAAAAGCAAAATAAAAATAAACAGAACAATTGTACATAAACACTCTAGTTGATAAATCTGCTCCCTCAGTCCGGTGTGGGTTAACAGTTCTGATGGGTACTCCTCTTCATGCATACTGGAATTGAATAAATGGATGGCAGGTGTTGGAAGCCAGATTTCTCACTGTTGGAGTGAGGGTTTACAGATAAGCAAGGGGGCAGTTAGAATGACTCGTGATAATGGATTAGAATCAGATACATCGGTGTGAGCTCATGTTTAGCTTAATAGAGACATGAATATTTTCCGATAGAAATGTTCGTGTTTATCCATGGGGTAGTATATCACATATATTTTCTTGTTCTGTCTGCTAAAAGGGCCTAGGAAAAAAACAAAAAAAAAAACAAAATACCTTCATAACAACCAACACTCATAGCCCACATCTTGATTACTAATATCACTTCACAATAAAAGAACTAAGGCCTCTTAAAAATGGCTGATTCTAAGACTAGGACAGGATCTATACAAGACGAGTGTGAAGCATTGTACAGGGTCAGAAAATATGGAAGTACCAAAAGCAAATATACATACAATGGAGGGGTGTCAGAGAGATATGAGTGCCAACTCAGAGAGCTCCCACTGGGCAAAGCTGAAAGAATTTGATCAAAGAAAAATAAAATAGTATCACATTACAACCCAAAGCATACAATGCATATCTATGTGTCTATATTGTCATACTTACATAAATTATTGAATAAATAAATATATGAGAGAGAATGGACAAAACTCTCCTGCAACAGGAGTCCAAATACTCTATGTGGCTGTTCTGCCATGAAGTGAGCAGACCACAACCCCCTAATCCTTGACTGTGGGCTGCACACAGTGGATTCCTTTCAAAGAGTACAGTGTGGAAAGAGGAAACTGGGAAAAAGTAACCTTCGAGTAGAGAAACCTACCACACCATAGGCAGGTGTTCAAGGTCAATATTAACAGTGATAAGTCACACTGATTGTACGTTCTCTTGGTATGATGACATGATAGTGGTACCTTACCTCTGAAGTCTTCCTACAAAAACCCAAATCCCATTGTAATTGTGAGAAAGCAATCATGTGAAACCAAATCAAGGAAAAGTCTTCAAAATATGTGACCAGAACACATGAAAATCCTCAAGGTCATCCAAACAAGGAAAGCCTGAGAAACTTTCACAGCGAACAAGATCCTAAGCAGACATAACTAATGCGTAGTCTTAGATGGGAGCACAGAACAAGAGAACATTAGCTGAAAACTATGGAATTCTTAATTAATTATGGACTTTAGCTGACTTTAGTTAACAATAACGTATCAATATATTGGTTCATTAATTGTAACAAACATTCCATTTTAATGAAAGACTTTAATAATAGCAGAATCTGACAGGAATATGTAGAGATTTGGGGAGTATCTTTGCAATGTTTCTGTAGTTCGGAGACAATTTTAAAAGGAAACATCTATTTAAGAACATACACACAACAAAGCAAAGAACAACTGTAATATATCTCTACAGATACATAAAATCAGTCACATCAATTTTGATTCATATGCCATGATTCTAACTTTCATTAACAGAGTAAAGATTCTAAAGTTCTCATGAAAATAGAAAACAAGAAAAGAGAAAATGAGTATTGTGTCATGGAGAAATACACCACAATCACACACTCATTACTTGGCTCTCAGTCTACCATTCTGTTCTTTCCCTTCAGTTAAGTCTCACTTTCCAATGATTGCTGGAAATATTTTATTCCTAATAAACACTACCCCTTGCATGATGCATGCAAATCTCTTCAAATATGGCTTAACCTAAAGTGAATGATCAGAAAGTGGTAGCAATTATAACAATTAAGGGGAATGAAGTCAATGTACAATATTAAAGTTCCAATGATTGTCTTACGATGATGATATATGTGATCACAATGCAGGGTGTAAAATTTATTCAGACTAAATATTGGTCTCAGGACTCTAGTTTTCTAGTGTAATCAATTGAAACAACCTTTATTTTTTTCAAAATCCCACACCATGGTGCCTTTATCTTCAGAATGTGTTCATGATAAAATTAGTATTCTATTTTGCTTTTCTGCAGATGATTAGGATATTCTTTTCCTGGGGGAACTCTGGCCATGAGGGTAGGGGCAATGCTGGGTGGCATAAGGCTTAGCAAAAAGAGGTGCGATTCCAGCAAATTAAAGGCTGAAGAAAACACAGGACTAATTTGTAAACCTGTGGGTTCTACCACACTGGGAGGCCCCTGGGAGACAAATCTTTGGAGAAGAAATGAACAACCTTGTGAAACTCAACAGCAACATGGCAGTAAACCAGTAAGGCCACTGGTGGGGAGAATGGAGATGCTGGAGTGAGAGGACATGAGAAGGAGTTTTGTAGTAACTGTACTCATGCAGGAGACAAACAATTATTAAAACAAACAAAAATCCTTACAATTTGTTCTGAGGGACCTTGATGTTCATAAATGCTCAGAAAATTGATATAAGGTGATACATTTAAGTTACTGGGGCTTTTTTGTTTCTTTCTTTTTTTTTTGGATGAAGTCTCACTCTGTCACCAGGCTAGAGTCCAGTGGCACGATTTCGGCTGTCTGAAACCTCTGGCTCCTGGTTTCAAGCCATTCTCCTGCCTCAGTCTCCAGAGTAGCTGGGACCACAGGCGCCCACCACCACGCCCAGCTAATTTTTGTATTTTTAGTAGAGACAGGGTTTCACCATCTTGGCCAGGATGGTCTCGATCTCTTGACATTGTGATCCATCCTCCTCGGCCTCCCAAAGTGCTGGGATTATAGGCGTGAGCCACCGCGCCTGTCCACGTTACTGTTTTTTTAATGCAGTCAAATTTATAATTTCATGTGTGGCCGGGGATCTAGACAGCCATAGTGTACCTCTCAGCTTTAGACAGATTTCTTCCTGACTCTACTCCCTTTTCTTAGAGCACTTACTTGAGAAAACTTGTAATTTTAAATCCTTTCTATAATCCTCTGAGATGTAATTTATTTAAAGCCTTGGCTAGTTTTACAAGCTAGGGATGTCTTTCTTAAAAACTTGGGGGCCAATTTTTTTTTCTACAATGCAATCGAGAGCGGTTTCCCATCTGCTAGTCTCAGTGAGCGCCTTGTTCCAAGTTATCAAGCCAATTAGCAAACACCATGTCCCTCTCTACCCTGGTTCTTAAAGACCTGCTGCCTGTTGTTTCGACAGAACTGAACTCAGACTCGGTTCTGGCGTCTCTCCCCTGTTGTGACAGCCTTTAATAATGTCTCCCTGGATTATTTCACATTGTCCGGTGTAATTTTTGCTTTGACACTGGAAATATTTTGATGATGGATAAAATAAATGGCATGCCATCATGTTGACAAATGTGTACTGGACCAAAAATTGAAATATATGAGTCGTAGTTCTGAGTGTAAAATCTTCTTTTATTTGGCTATGGCAAGTGACTTGTACTCTCTGAGCTTCAGGAATTTCTGGTGTAAAATGCACTGTGGATCAACAAACTGTATTGTCCCATCTGTAGTTTTTGATGACTCCTCCCAGTGCCAACTTGGGACAAGCAATGGATTATGTAGCTTGATCATATTCTATACTTTTCTCATCCTGTCACTACTTTGGGGCCGGGCCAGAATTATCTCTAAACCTTAAATCCTTCCGTTGTAGGAGGCACAATTAACAACATCAACAAAAATACCCTTGCTTCTACCCATTCAATTCATGAGTTAACGCTCAGCAGACGTTTGTAGGATATGTTTCTTTCCACGGAAAAATGATTTTGAAGTTGTTTTAAATTGTGTCTATGAAGAACAGCCCTTAAGGACAAACTTGGGCTAAGGTTGTTAAGTCTGATGCCAAAAACTATGGCCCCTAAACCGATTTCTCTTGTACGTGCAGCTACACAAGCCAAAGAAACTAGGCCCTAAAAAGGAAGTGCTGCTGTTTCTTTTCTGTGGAGACACAACTCCCAACATCTCAGGTGGAAATGAGACTTTCTCAGTGTATGATATGCTGGCCTTTGTGTTTGTAACTCCCAAGAGACAGAAGGCCTTTTTTTCTCTGTCAAGTTCAACATTTGTAGGGAACAGTTCTTTTCTATAGAATTTGAGAAAAAGGATGAGGGAAAGAAAGATAAAAGACCACAAAAGGAAGAGAAGGGGGAAGTAAGGGGAGTGGGAAAAAGGGAAAAAGGAGGAACAAATGAAGAAAGAGAAAAAAAGGAGGGAGGAAGAAGAGAAAGAAA
The DNA here is from genome assembly GCF_002776525.5 of Piliocolobus tephrosceles. Classification (NCBI taxonomy): domain Eukaryota; kingdom Metazoa; phylum Chordata; class Mammalia; order Primates; family Cercopithecidae; genus Piliocolobus; species Piliocolobus tephrosceles. The sequence goes on from NC_045451.1 coordinate 11,419,359, forward strand.
AAGAACAGGAAAACAACAATGTGGTAAAGTATGAATTGAGATAGAATTTGTGTTAGTTTAATCAGTATATTTCCTCATCGATCAATTACTAGAGCACGTATTTTCAGATGTGTATCTGCACAACCCCAAAAACATTAATTAGAAATAGAGAACTACTTTTGGTATAGGAAATACTTTTGATATTATTAAAAATAATATGCTGTAGACAGAAATAAAAAATTTACTAAGATGAAAAAGAAAAATCACAGCTCTGCAAGTGTTGACTGGCAAGTGCATTCTCTGCGGGCATATAAATAGTTGGTCATCTCTATAAAACCTCTGGGTGCCTTAACAAAGTGCTGAAATTTTCCACAGAGTATAGCTTTTCTTTATTTTGTACTTTTTATTGCTGTCTGTATTTTACTATAGGGTATCTGTGGGCTTTTTAAGAAATGAAATTTAAATCAAAGAATGTACTAGAGAAGAAATTGCATCATTCCCCACTAATAACATGCTTTAAATTCCTTTTCTCTCTGAGTGTAAGCTATGCTGCAGGCTTTAGAGCACCTAGTCTTGTCAGAAACCTAGGATAATATCAAGAATGAGAGGCAATCACGAAAAAGACTTCAATTTCTTTTTTTACAAATTTATTTTTAGTACATGTGGAAAAGAAGAAAAAAGGAAAAAAGAAATGTATTTTGCTTCACTGTGCCTGTTCCTTCAAAAACGATTTTATATTTTTTGCTATATTTTAAACCCGTTTTTTTTTTTTTTTGTTTTTTGTTTTTTGTTTTTTGTTTTTTCTGGGAGACAACCCTTTTCTGAAATAGGTTGCTATTTCAGAAGAAAAAAAATTGTTTTAAAAAGATAGTAAAGCACTTCCATTGTATGGGATTCTCATAACTAATAGAGTAGTTTTGGAAAATTGTGGCAGTGTGATAATGAACAGTATTATCTATTAAAGAGTTAAATTCAGTTCTGGAACCACAATTTCTTCCTTTGCAATTTTATATTATAAATTTTATTTGCTGTTCTTCTTAGCTTGGAATTTAGGCAATGCATTTGTTTTGAGGATGCCTAATGCACGATCCTAGAAATACGTACAATGTTTATGTAAGTTGTCAAAAAGCACAGAAAATGGTAAGAATTGCCATAATTGGCTTTCTTCTCCTAAGCATCATGATAGCATTTTTTGAACTTAAGGAAACATGAAAGTCAAACAAAAGTTAACAATAATTTGGGCTAAATGTGCAGAGTTTACTTTATTTACATTGTGTGCTACGTTGCTAGTTCAGACTCCAGAAAGTTTGCTGTCCTTGTTAACCAGGAAAAAAAAAAAAAAAGTTAATTAGCCAATTCATTCAGTTAATTTCTGTGTGTGTGTGTGTGTGGCAGTATTAGAAGTGCACTAAGTATCTAATTTCCTTCAAGGATTTATCATTTATCAAGTCTACATGGTTTATATGGATGTTTAGAAGGAATTCTTTAGTCATGTAGAATCTATCATTGCAACTAAGTTGGAAAAGGCAAGATTATAGCCTGTAACTCATCAGCTTAAATAACACCTTAATATTGTTTGTTTTATTCTGATTGCATTCTATATTGCTCATTTTATCGGTTTTATATTTAGTATATTCAAGTCATCATAGACAAAATTCTGTTAATAAATGTATTTGGCTCACTGTATTTTTTTCTGTTGAAACTTTATATATAAAAACCATATTAATATGTCATTGTCAAAATAATAGTTTTTTTCTTTGCATAATGTACAGTAAGACAAGTTCAGAATCATTTCCATTATTTTTATTGACATTTAAATATAATTTAATAACATGGATATGTATAAGAACTTCTAAAAGTTAAAGAATAAATCAAAGCTATAAGACAATAATTAGCATTTCAAAATGCTTATATGAATGGTGATAAAATTATCTTTAATGTCTTAAAATATGGTAATGCATACTTTTGGGGAAAATCAGATGAACAGCAAAAAATATCATCTCACTCAAAGCTTCCCTTGAAGACTATCTAGACAAACCAAGTGTAGTGAAGAATAAATTAGGTTTTGAGTATATTAAATTCCTATTACTTGAAACAAAAATTTTAAATATATATATTTTTTATTTTGAAGAAAAGGACTACTGGCAGATTTAAGTGCAGGAATTCATATGAAGATGTATCTCTCAGACCCCAGAATATAAATTACATCATCCTTGACACATAAATAATTACTGATAGTAGGCTCTTCCAACAGACTAGATAATTAAAGTAAAATATTAGGTTTTCCTAAATTATCTCTACTGTGCCTATAGAGAACTAAGCCTTTCTGGTTTTACATAGGCTTTGAAAGAATAATTAGAGGAGTAACCCAGTAGAAAAAGTAAAGGAGAGTCCAGAGAAGTGGCAAGGAGAAGTTTGGGCACCTCTGACTAATTAGAGTGGGGTCTGGAGTGCAGGGAAATCATCAAAGCTTGATGCCCAGCCAAGTCTTCCAATAAATTATCCATAATTCAGACTATAATATCATTGAGATTAAAATGGTATTAAAGTGGTTTAAAGCAAAAGTCTCTGGAATGTTTGAATGTATGCCTTGCAAAGCCATCACCACCCCATGACTGCCATAACCAACCAGCACAATGATACTGCTGTTACTCAATCTATTATTATTAATTTCTTCATAGCACTGTATAACTCTGTCAAATATCTTTCTATACACTTTGAGAAAACACATGACTTATATTCTATTATTATACCCTGTTTGTGTTGATGAAATAGAAGCACAAGATGTAAAGTACTTTGATTAAAGTTGCACTAATCAGTGATGGAATCAAGAGTTGGCACAAAGCACAGAATGACTCTAGAATCTACGTTCGTAGACATCGTGCTCTCCTAATTACAGATGTATGAGACATTCTTGAGGTAAATTTATGTTTTATATATACAGACAATAATGGTAAAATGAGTCAAAATGACATATAATTTCCATAAGATACTTTGTTCAAACCCCAGCAGGAATCTAGCAACTTACTTCAACTCTATGTCAGCAATATTTGCTTGATTTATTTAACCAAGTGCAAGGATAACTTGTTTTAACCAATTATTCCCAAACCAAATTCAATTCACCACTGTGCTGATAGAGAAAATGACATCACTTAGAAATGAAACAAGGGGAGCCTGAGATAACAACATGGAGAACATTTGTCTCCACCAGTCACTGAGCTAACCCTAACACTTTAGGACAGCAGCACAGAGCTTAGCTTTCCTGAAGGATTTACAGGGTACCTGCTTACGGTGCTAGCTGAAGGACAGGCTGCAGGTCACTCACTACTTAGGAAATATTGAGAGGCAAGAATGAAGTCAATGTCTACATCCCAGGCGCAATGACTGGCCGACTTTAAATGACCATCTGTTGAAAATGTCACCCAACAGTGTCTATAAGCCTGAGCATCACCCTTTCTTCTTTGTGTGCGAGACAGTTTTGTTCTGTTTGCTTTTTTTGATCCGTGAACATATTTCATTTATTGAGCAGAAACAGAGAAGCAGTCTTGATCTTGCATAGAGACAGTCACAGGATCATGTTTTTAATGCAATATTAGGTAATGATTTCTAATAATGAATATGTTCATTAAATAAGAATGTACAGTGTAGAAAAAATAAAAATATCTCAATCTTTTACTTATAATTATATGACACTGGCTATGTGATTGTAATACACCCGGAACACATAAAGTCCCAAATAACTAATGGATTGAACATTTTTATTTTCAAGAGAGTACTTAAATTTTTTTTCTATTTTCTTTTTAACTTTATATGCTCCAAAATTCTATATACAAACTACACCAGAATCCATGAGAAAAAAATGACTACAAATTTATATTATAAATAGTATTGAAATGGAGGGATCTTGTTTTTATTCAGCTTTTTTTAACTTAAAATTTTTTTCCAAATATTTTCATAAATGCATTTAGTGGTAGCAAAATTCTCTACAAAAGTATTTTTAATATTCAAACATTTTCATATCTATTGATTTTTTATAGATTAAAGAAGAAATATATTCTCATATCAACTTCCATATTGGTGGCAATGATGTACATAGGATATTATTTGGTGGCAATGATGTACATAGGATATTAATTTGTACATAAAAAAATTACCATTGAGTGACATGGAAATGCTGAATACTAATCGTCATTTTTTAGTCAAACAAAAGTGATTTTTGATATTAGGTAGTAGTAAAGAATATGTTAAATTTGTTATCCTACACATGAAGAACTTGTTTTATCCAAGAGTAGAAAATGAAGGACTTCTTTTCTTTCAGGGTTATGATGCAAATGCCCATTTACCAAGCCTCTAGATGTCCTCTAAAGTCCTGCCTAGCTCTAATTTCAATGATCATGACTCGACTGATAAGAAAATCAGCTTTTCACACATGCATGATTATCTGCTTCTCCATCTAGGTTTTATAGTTTAATAAGGCTATCCGGACTATCCATGTTAATAATACCATCCCTATTGTACAATATAATCAAATTACAAAAATTCACTATATATCTTTATATATATAGTGAAATATATATATATTTATATATAATATATATATATTTATATATAATATATATATATTTTAGAGAAAGGATGTCACTCTGTCAACAAGCCTGGAGTGCAGTGGCACTATCATAGCTCACTGCAGCCTTGACCTCCCGGGCTCAAGCAATCCTGCCTCAACCTCCCAAGCAGCAGGAACCACAGAGGTGCACCAACATTTATTTGTTAATAATTATTTTGTTCATTTATTTTGTTCTAATTTATTTTGTTCATTTTTTGTTGATACAGAATGTTGCTATGTTGCCCAAGCTGGTCCTGAACTCTTGGGCTCAAGGGACCTTCCCTCCTGGGCCTCCCAATGTACTGGGACCACAGGCATGAGCTGCCACTCCTGGTCCACACTAAATTTAATTGATTATGTGGTATTATGTGATTACATTATGTACCTAGAATTAATAATATAGTATGTTTCCGTCACTTAGATAACTACTGAAATGTATGAAGATAGAGCTGTGCATGTGCAAAGTGCTGATTGTGCAAAGTTAAACATTGCTTGGAGAAATGGGCTGAAAAAGACCTTAATTTACACAGGCTGTTCATCCCTTAGACTCCTTTATAACTTCTCACTCAACAGGTCTTTAGAATGGGCCTCTGAGATGAAGGTAATATTCCATTTCTTGATCCAAAAACTAGTTGCCCAGTTATATTTACTATATTGTAAACAAATTAGAAATCAAACTGAACTCTGATGTTTTGTTTATTTTCCTGTAAGTATGCTTTAAAGAACTGATAGAACATAGTTCTGTTACTTGATTATATAAGCTTTGTTTAAAAATAGTTTATTAAAATATTATTTAAACTAAGTCATTGAGACTTCATTGAAAGCAATTAGTTGCCATTTTCTAAGATAGGGAAGGATATGGCAGTGACAGGGAAAAACAATACATTAATACAATAATCTAATTTCTGTTACAAATTGTGCAATATTTCTTTAGTATTTATGATCAGTGCTTTTGTTTTTCTTTACTGGAGATTCTTGTATTAATTTAAAATTTGCCATAAGCAAAACATTACATTATTTTTAACATATTGCTAAATATATTTCTTGAAATTTTTACTAAATTTTAATATTATCAAGGTAATATATAAGCAATGAATTCTTGTATAGGAAAGATGAAACAGAAAAAATTCTTTGCAGCCACTAAGGTAAGTATTTTAAGTCTTTTAACACCTTGGTAACATAAATAACTTAGAGGTAAACCATATTCTTGCCTTGTTAGTACAAGCTAATCCAAATGTTGCGAAATTCACTATTGTGTGTAAATCTCTGATTTACAATTTCTCATATATCAGCCTTACCACCAAAGTAATAAACCTTATACTACATTTACTACATTGACAGTTATGTTAAGGGCTATTATATCAGGTGACCTGCTTTTTATTTTTAACCGGGAAACATAAAGCTAGATTAAATATGGATGTTTATACGAAAATAAACATATTTTTGTATAAATAAATAAATATAATTTATTTATATTTAGCAAAATAAAATAAAATATTAGCAAAATAAAATAAAATAACTAAAATAAAAGCTATTGAGTTAAGTTTCCAAGTACAGAGACGAGTGCTTTGAAGTACTTTATTTTACAGGGAGACATTTTTTCTTCTGAGGGAGTCAATATAATTTATATATATTTGGGAAAAATATTTTTTGCATGGTCCTTTACAAAGAATACACTTATCTAATGCTTTTATCTATGTAATTTCCCTGAAAATTCTTGATTTTAAACTATTATACTTGAAAAATTATTCTCTCGTTAGCTAGCACATCATCAGTGAAGATTTTTTGTATTAATATCTATTTATTTATTTATTTTTGAGACAGAGTCTCGCTCTATCGCCCAGGCTGGAGTGCAGTGGCGCGATTTCGGCTCACCGAAAGCTCCGCCTCCTGGGTTCACGCCATTGTCCTCCCTCAGCTGGGACTACAGGCGCTGCCACAACGCCCGGCTAATTTTTTGTATTTTTAGTAGAGACGGGGTTTCACCGTGTTAGCCAGGGTGGTCTCGATCTGCTGACCTCGTGATCCGCCCGCCTCGGCCTCCCAAAGTGCTGGGATCACAGATGTAAGCCACTGTGCCCGGCCTGTATTAATATCAATGTGTACTGATGCCCTGTTCTAAAGCTATTTAAATAACTAATTTATTCCCTCATGCAGAAAATTGGTTTAGTTTGAAAAATCGTAAAGAATTACAGGTATTCGTCAATGTGATTGTGGTAATTTGTAGTTGTGGCTAGGAATTTGAAAGATAATGTAGTAGAGTGGAGCTACCCAATTTCCTTATTGTTCATCCAAATTTTAATGCATTCTTTTGAATTATTGCCAATCAACACCTGGAAATATATGAGCCTGAAGTAAGCTTCCCAAAATAAGAGTAATATCTAAAAAGTGAACAAATATCTTAGGAGAAATGAAAGGTTTATATTCATCTATAAGAAAATTTACTCTATCAAAACCTCTTCAAATCTATATTATCAACACATGAGATTACATCATTCTTGGATTTTTCAATGAAATGCAAAATTGCATATATTTATTATCACTACAGTGTTGTATTATGTGAGGCAGAACAGTATGACATAAATAAAAGAAACCAAAGCAAAACAACTAGAAGGTCAGTCTATGAAGAGTATCCTAATTAGGGTGTCATCATTTCATTGCTAAAGAAGAGATAAAGAACAGATGTCTATCGACATCTACCCATGCATGTTTTAGAGGATAAACATTTAAATGATTAACATGTAATCACAGGCCTTGTCATCTATCCATCTATCTATCTATCTATCTATCTATGATAGGAGATGCATCAAAAGTGGGACCGATCTAGAAAAATATATGGAGTGGCTAAGGGTGACCTTAGTGTCAGGGAATAAATATTTTTCATTATATCTAAATGTGAGAATAGAACTTATTAAAATGAGCATTATTTATAATATATTGAGTTTAAAAATAAATATTAAATTTTATCAATTTGAAGTGAATAGTGAATATTAATATGTCTTCTATAAATCTGTCAGTAACAGAATACCAAAATGTCAGAAGAGAAATGCAATAAAGACATAGGGCCCAGAAATAAAAATGCGAAAAGGAAAGAAGGAAGGAAGGGAGGGAGGGAGGAAAGAAGGAGGAAAGAAGGAAAGAAGGAAGGAAGGAAGGAAAAAGAAAGAGCGGAAGAGAAGACAAAGAAAAAATTTGAACAAAAATTCAAAACTAGGAAGTAGATGAATAGATGATATTGGACTTACCAGAAGGAAAGATGATAAAAATTTAAGTCTATAGGGAAGATGTTGTAAGAAAGAAGTTACTTCCTACTTCAGATCCCTGAAGTATGTCAAAAGTTTACCTCAGACACCCCCAATTTTGGGATATGAGAAGCTAAATTAAATTAAAAGAATGGTTTTGAAATGGTAAAACGAAGAGACACCTCTTCACCTTTATTGCACAGCTAATGAAATGTTTTCTTTCTTAGCAGAAAACAAAGTTATATTTACTCTTTGTTTAGGATGAAACAAGCAGCTTGGATTGAAGAAACCAGCTGGGATTTACATGGAGTGCCTTCTAAAAACAAGGTGGTATATTAACATCTGTAGACTTACTGGTGAGATCCTTCAGCCCTCTGCGCTTTCTTGCTCTCAGAATGTTGCCAACCTGGTTTAAAATATCCGCACTTGCATTCCCAGCAGAACCACTGATAATTTCTTTCTAGGAAAACTGACAAACCCAAAGGACAATACTATGAGAAACATACAATAGGGATTCTCACCGTGGAAATATAAGTGGTCAACAATAATAACATCGGTACAAGACATAAAATGTAAACCTTGATGCATAAATACAGATTTTGGACTAGTTATTTTTAAAATAAATATATAAAGAAAACAAAAATACATGCTTAATTCAATTAATAAAACTAAGGGCAAGCTCCAAACTAGTTTTGCTGTCTAATTTCCCATATGTGCCACCCCAACTGCAATCAGCTTTCCTCTCTTTAATGTTAATCATTTCAGTGTGCTCCTTAACACTTTTTAACCCAAAGAAAATCTCTTAAAGCTGCCTGGTTTTAAGAGAATCCTGGCCCGGTGTGGTGGCTCACGCCTGTAATCCCAGCACTTTGGGAGGCAGAGGCTGGCAGATCACAAGTTCGGGAGTTTGAGACCAGCCTGGCCAATATGGTGAAATTCCGTCTCTGCTAAGAATACAAAAATTAGCCGGGCATGGTGATGCGCGCCTGTAGTACCAGCTACTCGGGAGGTTGAGTCAGAAGAATCCCTTGAACCCGAGAGGTGGAGGTTGCAGTGAGCAGAGATTGAGCCACTGCACTCCAGCCTGGGTGACAGAGAGAGAATCCATCTCCAAAAAAAAAGGAAATCGTGTGTTTTCCACCCACCATTTTATGTGTCTATATGTGTTCATATTTTCTATTAATTTTGTCATGTGAAACTAATCTTTCATTTCATTTCGGTGCTATTCTATGAAAGTGCAATAATCTATCTCTTTACTCTTTGATTTCATTGGTTTTGGTTAGTTACTTTGCTATTTCAAACAATGCTGCTATAAACATTTGTTTTGTATCTCCTGATACATGTGTTCAAATATTTCCCAAACATATTTGTGAAAGAATAAAAACACTGTGCAATAGGATAGCACTTCTTCAAATTTACTAGATAATGAAAAAAACTATTTCTAAAGTCTTGGGTAAAGCCTGAGTTCTACTGGGAGTGACTATGAGGAACATAATAATTCTTTTTCCTATAAATTCTTGTCAATAGTTTGACAAGCTTTCTGAGATGTGTGCAGCAGTATCCCTCATGATTTTAATTTTCAGTTCCCTGGTTAGAAACTTGGTTTACAATATTTTTATATGTTTTATTTGCTAGTTAGATACCTTATTTTATAAAGTTCTTAATTAAGTATTTGAACATTTTTTCCATAGAGTTTTCTGGCTTTTTCTCACTAATTAGTGAAATCCTTTGTATGCTTTGAGTAAGAATCTATTACAAGTGTCAGCAACATTTTCTGTAACGTGTTAGATGGTGAATATTTTAAGCTCTTTGGCCAAGAGACAAAATCAAAGCTATTATTATATAGGTGCCTACGTTAAGAAAGAAAACAAATCCCCCAAAGACTTTTTAAAAATAAAATTAAAATACATATAATAATACTATAGTATTTTTGTTTTGTAACACAATTTATTGATGAGAAGAATTAAATTCTTTTTGGAAGGAATAACATTTAACTAAAATAGGGCATATAGTTAGCCTTTGTTATTATTACAATCTTTTGCAAATATTCACCTTTAAGTGGTTATCTGTAATGACATTTTTCCATTGTTCATCATTTCATCTTTGAAAATGCCTTGTTACACAGATAGGTACTGTTATCAGTATATGAGTATATGACTTTAATTTATGATATGTACCTACTAACAGTTATTTAGAAGATGCAATTACTTCCTACTCTTGATATTTGCTTTAAGCATATAATTCCATTGCTAATTAATCACCCAAATGAAGATTAAGTAAATGCTCTTCAATTGTAGATAAATATTTTTTGAAATGTGGAAAATATATTTAAATTTGCACTGAGGTCCAATAAATGTGTTGGACTATAATTTTATCTCAGAAAATGTTTCTATTAAAAATCTGTGTGAGAAGAGGGATCTCACATCATGTTTTCTGTTTTGACAATACAGGAAACAGATAAAGCAGGTTGACAGTTTGGGCCTGAAACTGTTATTTGGTGAAATGATTTTACTGCAATTTAATTTTCATACAAAATGCTATTTTACCTTGTAGATTTAATTGAATTAACTAAAAAACATTATCTTGTCTGCAGAAAAACCTGATTTTCAAGACCGCTTAATAATCAATAGTATATGACGTTGTTTCTTCTTTTTAAGGAAACAAAAAATTCAGCCCTGAGCTAAAAGAATCACATAAAAGTTTACTAATGCTATCCATGTAACTGAAATACAGTAGGCAATTCAGAAATCCCGTTTCTATATCTGACAAAATACAAGTTACCATAGTTAAATCTCAGAAACAAGGAAGACTGGCATTGGTACTACTGGGATTACAGGCTTGAGCCACCGCGCCCGGCCACTTCTTTCTATATAGACACAGTAACAGTCTGATCTCTCTTTCTTTTCCCCATATTATTTTTTCTTAGCTTGCTTGAGGTTTATGAATTTTATTGACTTATCAAAGAATCGTCTTTTATTTAGTCGATTTTCTCAGCATTTTATTCTGTTTCCAATTTTACTGATTTCTGTTCTTTATCACATATTTTCTTTGTTTTAGGTTTAATCCGTCATTTTTAGTTTACTTAGGCATAAGCTTCTTTATTGAACTCAGATCTTTCTCTTTTGTAATCCATGCACTTAATAACACAAAATTCCTACTATATCTGCTTTCTCTGAATCAAACAAAATTTTACAAGTTATATTTTATATAGTTTAAAACATTTTGAAATTTCTTTTGAAATGTTTTCACTGATACCAGAAATTTTAGGTTTGTTTTTTAATTATCTTCTTCTTAATGATTTTAAGTTTGACTCTGATATAACATACTTTGTATAATTTATATTACTTCAAATTTAATAAAGTGTCTTTATGGCACCTTAATTTATATAATTTATTTAATGATTGTCATGTACATAGATATATTGCCTATTGGTTTTGTTTCTCTGGACACCCCTGGCTAATATTAATACATTCTTGAGAGACTATGTCTGCTACTTTATAATCCTGTTACTCTAGTTAAGCCCTGTTGTGAGGTAAGATGGGAGTGACGTGGTCATTCTAAGCTTCTCCAATTAAGTATCATTATTTTATCAGGTTTGTGTGTCAGGCCTGTGGTAAACAGGATACCATGTTGCACTATATTTCTAGATTTTTTGAATTCACACTATAGCAGCCTTTATTTTATGGTTTTTGCCTTTATTTTATGACTTATGGTTTTATTTTTGTGTTTGATTCACTTTATTTGTCTCCCACATTTTGATTCTTGATACTAAATAATTTATAAGTGAACTAATTACTATGACTATATTCTAATTTTCTGTTTCCTCTGACTTTAGTACTTTGGTAGCTACTCATAGGTGATGGAATTTAGGGACTCTTAACACTTTTGCTTTTGATATCCCACTCTCCCAGTGAAAATTTTCAATTGCATTTTTTTTTCTTGCTGAAGAATATTATTATAGTCATTTGGTAAGAGAAAGTTCAATAGGTGCTTCTTTCTGTTGGTGTCAATAGTGTTCACTTCCAGCAGGAAATCCAGATCTATCTTTCTACTCAACAAGTTCATAAAAGGTGGCATGAAGGTCTCCAGAAACCATATGATGATGGGTTGTAAGACTTTACCTGCTATGTAGTGTAAAGAATGTCTATCAAACAGTTCAAAACACCCCACAGCCTTTATATTATTCTAATTTCTGTGTCTCATTGAGTTGCCAAAATATGACCATGAGAAACCTAGAATACATGATCACCAACATCAAACATGTACCAGTGACTTGACCTCTTCTGTATTTACATCTCACGTGCTCTTTACCTAAGATTTGCTTTACTTTTGACATAAACTGATATTCACATTCAAGTTTTAATTCAGATGTCTTATGTTTTCAATCTTTGGAAACATTTTGTTTCCTTGCCAATAATTAGTGCTTACATTCAAATACCTATTTTTCTTAACTGAACTTATAAAGAGGCATTGCAATAGTTATTATCTATTTCTTGTTCTGATTATTATTTGACATATATTTGTGGCTTATACCAATAGGTAGGGCTGTTTTATATACCTGGAATTTAGGTTGAGAAAATGCCAAAATTCCAAAAAATATTCAAAGAACTAGTGATTATTCAACAAGTGTTATGACAGTGTTTGAAATCTGATGTTGAAATACATTAAGACCTAGATCTAGTCAATAGTTACTGTTTCTTAATATAAACAAGGGCATACATGATTTCCATTTACATTTCACTGGCCAGAAAATGCACATGGTCCTGACCTTTTTGCAAGGAGGACTGGAAATAAAGTCCTTTTAGGTGCTCAGGAAAAAGGATTTCTGAAAATCTCTTCCACTTCTGTCTCATCCATGAGGAACAAAAATGAACACCTAAAGATTAAATCTACTGAATAATGCACATTTTAACACTGATACAGGAAACACTCACATTTTAATGCCCTTGCTATCTGTAAAAAACAAAGATGTCACTACTCCCTCTAACAATTTCACATGAGTATCTTTAATTGGTGAAAACTAGTTGGCATTCAGATTACCATCTGCAGTGGAGAACTAGAATAGTATCGAATGTAGACGAGCAAATTCAATATGTCTAGCACAAGAAAGAATAAGACCCTAAACATTTCTATAATAAAGGAATGAAACAACAGTCACAGACAGAGAATCAGGAATTGAAATAGCTATTGTGATTGAATAGCACACTAGATCCTAGGAGACAATAAATTATATTTTAAAAATTCGTAGTATAAATTAGTGTCAGTCAATATTCAGACAAACTTCAAACTGAAAGAATAGAATAAAAATAATCTGGACTTTTGAAATAAAAATACTTACCCATTTTGAATGATTTCTAAGAGTTACCAAAAGTGTGCTCTTGCAAAGTGAGTGAATAGATTTAAAAAAGTAAAACAAAGAATAAGGAAAGCACATGGTACAATATAGGAGAAATATGAGCAATAACAAGACTGATAGCACTGGTATAAGAGAATTTGAAAAATCAAGAAAATAAAAATAAAATTATGATTCCTTAAAGAGTGTGATTATTTGAAAAGTTTTTATATTTCTACTGGAAAGTTAGACAGTGCAATATTGATACTTACATGGAAAGCCAAAAAAATAAGGTGGGGAACTATATAGTTCTACATGAAAAAAGTAAACAAAGCGCACTCTAAGACTGTAGTGTGAATAAGCTGTAAGGGGTTGAGGTAAGTATAAATACAGAAGTTTTTTAAATGCAAATATATTGGGATAATATATAAAATATATAAATATATATTGGGTAGATATAGAAAAATTGTCAACTTCCATACCAGGATTTTATATAATTCCTACCTGAAAATTTAAGAAAGAGCCGTTTCAGATTGTCATTTGAAGCTATTAATACAAATAGCTGAAGAAATATAAAATAGTGAAAAGTATTTGATTTAGATAACATACGTTTGGACTGGAGGTCAATTTTAAGATAAGACTCTTTGATAATCACAAGTTTGGACTGGAGATCAATTTTAGGATGAGACTCTTTCATAATCACAAGCCTTGTAATTAGACACTATTAAATGAATGCAAAAATATGTGCATCATAATAAATCCTGCTGATTTGATATTGAAATATACACAACTTTCTGGAGTAGTCTCTATTTTAGTAGACAGTAAAACTGTACACCATCTCACCCTAAATAGATCTCAAGCAGAAAAGATCAGAAAATATAATAAAAACAGCAGTTTTATAGTTATATAAAGGTTGCAAGTCATAAACAAAGACATGGCAAATATACTTTTTAAAAATAATTACAGATACTGAGATCAAGTGTGAGAAAACAAATAGTGAATGCACAAGGACAAATAACCGAAAATGTTAATGGAAGTGTTACATGACAGTTTCATTTTGGAAATTAATTGAGCAAAATTGAGCAATGTATACCAACAAATGTGTATCTGTGTGCCATCAACAAGCAATTCCCCTCATTGACATTCATTCTAAGAAGATGAATTAATAATGTGAATAGAGGTATGCAGAGTGATGTTCATCATGGTGCTGTTATGCTGTTGAACCTGGTAAGGAAAATCTATGACATAAACAAAATGAGAAGTAATGTGTAAAGTTTCAAAGATCACTTAAATGTATGGTCTAGAATGACGTCTGCAACATTTTGTTGCATATTTCCATACACATAATTGTATGCATAAATATACATGTATCTATCTAGGTAGACGTACTTAAAGTAAGAGCAACAAAATATTTGTGACTGTTTCTTATTGGTGAAATTGTAGAAGAATTTACTGTCTTTGTCATGATATTTTGGTGTGCTTGGAGTTTTTTTAACAAGGGAAAATTCTCATACTACCAGAAATAGAGGCTTTTGAAAACTGTGCCATCTATGAAAGAAGAATAGGACAATATTTATGTCAAAGTCTGAATGTGAAAACATATCATGCTCAACTTAAAGACATAAAAAAAGTTATCTGATATGATTTCCTAAATGTGAGTGATGCAGATGGTGATTTTTTATAGTTTGGAAGCAGATACCCATATGGTCATCTCAAATAGTGAAATCTCTTTTCCATTGAGTATTTTCTTTCTCAGTAGTTGGCACCATGATTCTCCACTTCACCCACATTGGAAAGTTGGCAGTGGATTTTGACAGCTGCCTTTCACCCATCTCCCTCATGCAATCACTCACCAAGTTCTGCAAACTCTCCTTCCTAGTAATTCATAAAAACAATCCTTTTCATCCTTACTCTAATTTGCCTTCAGGGTCACGGAATTGGGTGAAAACACTATGCTTTTTGCTTCGGAGGCATTGAGTTTGATTTATTTCTCATACTGTGATAGCCTTGAAAAAAGTCTTTCTTGCCTGAGTAACTTACCTGTTACAATTTTTCTTCGACAACATCAAGGAAAATTAAAGTGAGAAAGGAATAGGTAACTGCATCACAATTGTTTGGCAGCTTTAAAGAATTCGTAGGGTTTATTGCCATAAATTTTAAGTAGAATCAATTAGTGGTCTTGTGAGTTTTCCTCCTCTCACATTCTACTGAAAGAGTCGCAGGCACAATGTAGTGGAGAATTTAATTTAATCAGGTTTGGGGTTTAAATTTTTTTGACTCTCCCCTGCCCCTCCCTGCAAGTCAATGTGTAAAAAGAGAAGAGGTGAAAAGCTGGGCAATGAGGAAAAAGAAACTACCAAATGAACAATAGTCAGTGAAAAGATGACAGGCTCTATCCCAGAGGGTTTGAAATATCTTGGAATCTGAGTGCTAAAGAAAGTGAGCTGAAAATATAGAATATAATGGTGATGAGGTGGTATTACAGAGCAGGTGCATCTAGTGGTAATGACCAGACCCAGGACATTTACTGTAGAAGAAATTAGTTGTTACAGGATGGAAGAGAAGGACAAGATTATTAGAGGAAAGGAACTAAAGGGGAAAAAAAAAATCAGTTGCATAAAGAAACATCTATGGGTATACTGAATTTGAGAAGAATTAAGAAGGAAGTAAAAAGGAAGACAATGAAGAGTGTGATTGAGCCAAGAGATACAATAACCCCGTCTCTACTAAAAATACAAAAAACTAGCCGGGCGAGGTGGCGGGCGCCTGTAGTCCCAGCTACTCCGGAGGCTGAGGCAGGAGAATGGCGTAAACCCGGGAGGCGGAGCTTGCAGTGAGCTGAGATCGGCCCCCTCCCCCCCCCCCAGGAGAAAGAAAAACACCCCGTCTCAAAAAAAAAAAAAAAAAAAAAAAAAAGAAATGAAAGGTCTGTGGATTGCAGATTAAATCATGGTATATACAACTGATGACCCGAGACTCAACCTGATATATAACTTGACAGTATGAGATTCAAAGCTTGGTGGTTTCAGAGAGAAAGTCTGGGCAGGAGGTAGGAGAGGGAAATGACCTGGAACAAAGAACAGGGAGTATCTACCTATCCTGCCCCTCCACCAAATAGTTAAGAGAGGAGAATGTTGATGAGCCATTAATTCTTAAACAAAACTATTTTCATGCTAATGAACTATTTCAACATTAAAAAAACAAAAACAAAAACAAAACAAACTGAACTAAATCCCCAAACCACCTTCCTATTACCCACGTAGCATAAATTAATAAATAAGTTACATGATTTTTCATGATTGAAGCTCACAGGTCATTTACAGCCTTCTCTGGAAGGCTTCTTTCCTCCTAAAAGTTTGCTGGGTTTGATCTTGATCTTGCTGGAGGGCATCATCTGCATCCCTTTTGTGGAAAAGGACTGAAACCCCGCAAACAAACTGAAATTCAACCTAATGTGCCTGGCATCATTTCCAAGTCATTTGCCTGCAACACTTCCAATGGATTTGTTAATAATGATAAAAATGGAATTTACATTTTTCTTCAATTCAAGAGGTCTGTAGGATAGTAATATTTTGATATTGTTTTATTTTTTAATCCCCTGATATCTAGATGGGAATTTGATGATTCAGATTTGAAATACAAGGCTTATTCTGATCAGCACTTGCTAGCAAATAATCATTAAGTTTCTGTTGGCATTTCTGTGTAAGGTGTTCTAACCATGTAACAGAATACTGTGTTTTAAAATTAATTAAATTAAAATTGTATTATAGTTAGCTAGCCACAGCTCTCAGGTAATCAATGATCTTAACTAACCTACTTTGAGATTGAATATATTGTCTTCCATAGTGGCCAAGGCAGCACGAGGTTCTTTCCATTAATCATAAAAACATGGGTTATGATGAGCTTTGATCTGGGCTGCCAAAAACAGAGAATAGGATCTGTTGTTAGCTTTCCTTATGCTTCAGACTCTGTGTCTATTTACAGAGTCAATTCTTAAGGTCAAATCCAATTTTCCTTCCTTTCTTTGGTAAGACTTTTCTTCTTTCACCACTTCAAACTGAGGACGGGTAGGGAGTCATCCTGATATTAATTTGTCATCATTTTCCATCTCCTCTGTTTTCATGTTGAAAGTGCCTTAGCAATTAGGATTCATAGACTGAAAGACAATCTTGCTTGTAGTGGCAATTTGTGGTAACACTAAAGGTACAATTATCAAATCAGACTCATACTGATTTGAATAACAATATGCTGTACTCAGTAACATGTTTTATTAATGATTCAAAGGATTCAGGCAATCACATGGCACAAACTACTCTTTCTTTAGAGTGATCTATGACCATCTAATGCATCTCCCCACGGTGTTATTTCTCCCATATTAGGACTAAACATGTAAAGTTTATTTTGAGTAATGCATGAGAATATATGGCTAACATAGAAAGAACAACTTTAGTTACAGAATATCTCCATTTTTTATATACCTTTATTTACACAGTTTATCAGTATTCTCCAGCTAGCTAGGCTTGCAAAATTTATACATAATGCTAAAAGCATTTTTACTGATAAGGACTCTCCATTTCCAATTTGGTAGGAAATAGTATGTGTATATTTACCAAAAGTTCTTATTACTAGGATGTTAAAGCAACAATTTGACTGGGTCACTCATTTCCCAGATGTCCTATTTAAGAGAAAGATTAGATTACAAGCTTCCTTTCAATGTTGTCCTTCACAAAAAGTCATAGAAATAGCTATTCACTATTATATTGCATGTCAAGTAATGAGCTTTCTATTCATTAAATGATTTCTCTGTATTCTTTAATTTTTCTGTGTGTCAAATGTTGTCCTACCAAAAGTGATATGATTTTGAAGCTGTAATAATCTACCAATATATGTTCCTGGGTGATAAACATTTCTGTAATCTTTTTCTTTGTATATTTTGACAGTCATAGATTAGGGCGAAATGTATGTCTATTGAGCGAAATCATTTTCATGGAAAACAAATTGATTTCTATCTGCACGATACCACATGCAGACACTTAAACATACACAGGGAAGTGCACCTGCATTACCGTACAGTCTTACAAATAAATGTTGAATATTGTCTGAGCTTGATACATAAATGATTTCTTTTTAACCTCCTGCAGCATCATTGGAGTATGAGGTTGCACATTTATTCTTTTCATGGTTTTTTTTTTTTTATATTTTTTATTTTGATGGCTGTGAAGTCACGCAATCACAATTCAACTCAATGCCAGTCCTTAGTTCATGCTGGTTAATCAGCTGAGTCAGATCTCAGCTGGATCCTCTTGCATACTTTGATTTCACAAAATCATTAATCTCATTCCCAACTGAGTCCAAACATTTCTAAAGTCAGTGAAACTGTGCCTTTTCCTTTCTAAGACAAAAATATTCATGTTTTCTTCTTTCTTTTTTCCTTTTTTTTTTTGCAGGGCATTGAGAGTGCAAAAGGGTATCATATAGAGCAGGTATTTTCGTCCCTTAGCTTTAAAAATCTTCCTTAGTCATCTGTAGGTTTGATTATTCTGCAGCCTTGATCACTGAGTAAAATTTTTTTATCACTTGCCTTTCATCTTTTCTTTAATTTACATGTCATATAGACGTGGAGATCCTATGAACTGTATTGCTGCTAAAACAAAAAATAAAACTTTTTTATAGGATCTTCTTGTATATATAAAAAAGGTGAACCATAGCATGTGCTTGACAACATAGAAACAACAAGCATATCCACACATCTTACACACACCTACATATGCTCACATACATATATATACATACACATATATATGCATATATATTTAAAATTTTAGAAAATAAATCTATAAGAATGTAATGTTATTTCTAGATATAGCCTTCATAGATTTTTTTCTTTATACTTTTCAGAATTTTCCAACTCATTAACAATATATTCATATTGTACTTATAGAAGAAATGACACCTATGTGGGATATTAGTATGTCATCATATTATTCTCATATGATGTCATACAATTATGGCATCTGATGATTTGATTTCTCAATCCTGTGATTTGAATATGAACCATAAATATATATTCTATATGCATTTTTATAAAATCACAGGATTGTAACAGATGAAATATGTTTTTAAATTTTTAGTATAAGTAGAAAAATAAACTCGCTATAATATGGAAAACCTAATATGAAAAATTACTTATCCATATAGGTAGCTAAAATGCATATTATAAATGTCAATTTAATAATATAATTTACTAATCCATTAGGTGAGTCTACATATTTATCAAATATCTACCATTAGGAATGACTTTTACAGAGTAAATTTAATTTTATTTTATTTATTTATTTATTTTTTTGAGACGGAGTCTCACTCTGTCGCCCGGGCGGGAGTGCAGTGGCGCCGTCTGGGCTCACTGCAAGCTCCGCCTCCCGGGTTCCCGCCATTCTCCTGCCTCAGCCTCCCGAGTAGCTGGGACTACAGGCGCCGCCACCTCGCCCAGCTAGTTTTTTGTATTTTTTTTAGTAGAGACGGGGTTTCACCATGTTAGCCAGGATGGTCTCGATCTCCTGACCTCGTGATCCACCCTTCTCGGCTTCCCAAAGTGCTGGGATTACAGGCTTGAGCCACCGCACCCGGCGTAAATTTAATTTTCACAACCATCTGTCAAGGTAAGTAAAATAACCTCCAACACACAGCACATTTGAGACCCAGATAATTTAAGTAACATACAGAAAATAACGGAACCAGGACTGCAACATAAGCTTGTGTGTCGGCTTCTTTATGTGTTTTAAATTCCAAAGTTATTTTTTTTCACCTCAAATTATTGATGCTTCTTGTCTACATATCTTGAGGTCACTAGATAATACTTTTTCACTTCACATTCCTATGTAGAGATGATCATACAAGAGCATTTTGTTATGTGCAGATAGGAATTAATCCCAGATGACCAGCAATGCTGTTGCCAGCACGAGTTAGTAGATGGTGGCCCTCAGGGTCCAATTCACTAGCACCCCAACCGTAACTGCTTGTGCAATTGTAGTCTTGTTGCAATGAGCAGATTCATTTGTGCATTTGTGTACGTCTGTCTTCATGATGCAGTTGCAGAGTAGTTGTGACATAAACCATATAGTCTATGAAACCTAAGTGATTTGCTGTTTGGGATTTTAATAAAAGGTCTGCACTTTCTACATGTATTTAAGGTCATTTGTTTTGTAATCAGACAATTCAAGTTTCGAACAAAGATGTAACACTTTACAGTTTTATAACTATAAACAAATTATGAGGTTCTTTCAGTTGCATTTTCTTTATCTATAAATTAAGAATGATTATAATACCTACTTCATTGAGATGTTTAGAAAATGAAATGATATGAAGACAATGAAAGCATGGCAAAATGCCTGATAATAAGAGAATACTTATTATAATTCGCTAACATTTGCCATATGTTTTCAATTTTATTTGCTTGAGATTATTATAAGTAAAGCATCAGAACTCTGCTTCTATGACAATGTCTACTTATTTAGTATTATTATTGTGTACTTCAGTAGGGTCCTGAGAGGAATCTCCTTCATCCAGAAACCATTTTCTAGGTTTATGCCGTTCTAGTCGATCCAGATTCTTGCTGTATTGAATATAAGTAACATAAAATACTCGACAAATCCAGAGTTTAAATATAATCATATCCTTTTTACTTTTCTAAATAATCTCTTCAACATCCACCTTTTTTATGTGTGGGAATTCCAATGCCACACGCTTGACATTATGTTACTGAAAATTGTTCGTATACTCCAGGGAGTGTTCAAATAGATTAATTTGATTTCTACAATAGGCTTATCTGGCCAGCCCTGATGTTTGCTGATGCTTACCTATACCTTGAAGCAGTTGCTAAATTCTCTGCTGGGTAAAGACAGGGGAACCAGCTAAGAAAAGAAACTCAAATGCAATCTGTGTAGCCCACTTGAAACAGGGCAGTGCATAATTCCAACTGTTTCTTAAAAAATACAAATTAGAAGAAATAGCGACTTTTAAGTCATCTATTATTAACAGCCAGGCAGCTAGTAGAGTTGTGGCCATGAAGTACCTCTTATAGACATCAAGTATTTTACATTTTTTCTTTAGGCATATCCGTATTTTATTGCTTTATTACATCATGGATTTAAGCATAGTAAATCCTCTCCTTTTGCGGGCTGCTTTTCTTTTCTTTCTGTTTTTTTGAGACGGAGTCTGGCTCTGTGGCCCAGGCTGGCGTGATCTCGGCTCACTGCAAGCTCCGCCTCCCGGGTTCCCGCCATTCTCCCGCCTCAGCCTCCCAAGTAGCCGGGATTACAGGCGCCCGCTACCACGCCTGGCTAATTTTTTTGTATTTTTAGTAGAGACGGGGTTTCACCGTGGTAGCTAGGATGGTCTCGAACTCCTGACCTCGTGATACGCCCGCCTCGGCCTCCCAAAGTGCTGAGATTACAGGCGTGAGCCTCTACGTCCGGCCTGTTTGCTGCTTTTCTTTAAAAAAATTCTAATTTCATTAATTTTTAATGTAATAACAATGTTGCATCTACCAAGTAAACAGGGAAGTCAAGCATCACATCCCAAAATATAAATACTATTCTAAAAAATCCAGGGAAAATGCTTTTAATTATATATGTCAAATGTTTGTCCATGTACACAAAACTTCAACTTCATTTGGTCTGAATATGCCATCTACCCAAAGGTACAAATTTGGAAAACACTTTGAAGACATATATTTAAAATAAAAATAATTTAATAATAGTAAACAGGAGCCACGATTTTCATTTGCAAGCTACCTACTACCTCTGGTCTAAGCAGTGATTGTGCTTGTGTGTGTTAAGAAGTAGCTGTGCTAGTTCAATATAATATTCGCTAGACCACATGATATTTCTCTGGCTTTATATTGATTTCTTTCAACCCTTGGGCATAGTTTCTTCCTGGTTCTATTTATCCTAGTTCAGCCTTTTATTAGTATTTTGAGAAATACAGAGAATTTGCAGGAACATTGTTTTGCTGTATGTGTTTTCTCTAATGCAGGATAACTTTCTACATTCCTAGAACTTACTAAAAGAAGACAATGTTTATAAGTAATTCCTCCTAAAGCATCATAATCTGATACTGGCATAGAAATATATTTGGGAATAAATAACTTGCATAATCATGTCTTCTTGTTCTCAGAGTATTTCTATATTATAATAGAAAATGTCTTTTTATTTACAATGTATTACTATCCTTTGTTTTCTCTGTGTTTGATTGCACAACTCTGGATAATTTTTACTTTATTTTTGGTTTACAGATAAAATCACCACCAGCTGAAAACAATGTGGCTAGTTTTTCTTAATTCTAAAATAAAATTTTAATAAAATATATAATATTCATAAGGCTCATTATATGTACAAAATATATTTCAATTATCTCTTTTAATAAAATATATGTAGAATCTTATTTTGTTCCCCAATATCTTCTAAAATATAGTAAAAACAATCAAAGAAATGGTTCGATAATGCTACAGTATCTGTCAAAATAACCCACCCATTAATACGACAATGATTCAGATGTGCTTTCTGGGATGACATTGTGGCTAGTAATAACCACGATTTTCCATATGTAGGGCATACAGCAGGCCTCTCATTTGGTGTTCACACAGCTTACGCTATGCAGAAGTTTGGTACACAATTGAAAAGCCTTACCTCCATAATACTTACGGATTGAGGAGTACAGCAGAGGGAAAAAACGGAAAAACTATGATACACCCTAACACTAATGACTTCCTAGACATGGTAACACCACCTTCTTATGTTATTCAAAGTGCATAACACATTTTTGTTCTTTACTATGTTGGGTCAATTTGAATGTATTCATAGGTCAAAATAAGTAGATTCTAGTTAAGCTTCATGAAATGAATATATGTACCTATCTAGCTACATTCTGGAAGCTTCCTAAAAGCAACGGTGAAGGTGGGAAAAGATATAAACTCAATAGAGAAGAACAACAAAAACAAGAACAGGTGGGACGATCACAACATAGGAGACATCTAACATTTTTGAAGATGAAAGTAAATGGGTTTAACAGAAGAAAAAGCCCAAACGAAAGCACTTAAATGAGAGGCCAAATGAACCAAACCATTTCCAGTTGAAAATCCCAGAAAGTCCTGGAATTAAAGGCACAAATCATTCATCTGGGAAAAAAAAGGAAAATATAAATAGGCTTGAACATTAATATAAATTTAAACTAAATATATAGATTGTTTTAACTTATTCTACTTAACCATGAAGCTAATATTCATTTATCATAAAATTAAACTTGGAATTAAATCAATGCTTAAACTACTGGAATGTAAATTTCAGGACACCAAGTACAACAGATTGAGAAGATACCTACTGAAAAGGAAGGGTTAAACCTAAACTTGTTTTGTAAGTAGTGAGACCTCCCAACACCCTTTGCATCCAGCTTCCAGAATCCTATACATAAAATATATTATGTACATATATATTATATTATATTCTATATATTTTATGTTTTCAAAACTACACATTGAGAAAGGTGTAATGCGTTAATTTTACACTAACATTTATCACATAATTGCATTAATTTATCATTCACTTTGAAAAATTCCAGCATTTATTTTGGCAGAAATTAGCTATTGTTTAAAATAATTTTTATTTTTTTTACCCTAGTGGAATGTTCATACCTCACTGCAGCCTTGAATTCCTGCCCTCAAGTTATCCTGTGGCCTTGGCCTCCCAAAACCCTGGGTTTGCAGGAATGAGCCACCACATCTGGCCCTAAAACAGTTTAGATTTTTAGTAGAAAAGTGTTAAATTCTTAAAGGAAAATTAAAAGAAACATGTTTTAAAAAAGGAAATTAAAATATTAGCCAATTTAAATAACTGATTATTAAAGCGTTAGAGTAAATTTATATAATTATAAATTATATTAAAAGACCACAATAATTGCACATTAACTTAGACTGTGTCTGTTTCCTCAGCATGAATGGAACAGTACAGGTGCTGCTTTTCAATGTGAATTTATGTATATGTATAGTAACTGCAGTGAGAATTAATTTTGTTATATGTTAATCCTAAAGATACGTGAACTGTATATACACCATAGTGAGTGAGTCCGTTTGTAGGCATTATCTTTATGTCATTTAACAAGCACTGAATTATCTTACTGGGAAGTATTCAGATAAAAGAAATACAAGTAATTTTCAAGTTACAAAATTGTCAACTTACTGTTGCTATTTAAACGGCTAGTTGTGGAATAGCGGGACTTTAATTCAATAATATAAAACTGTAATTCTTACAACCCTTTGTAAAAGCCTGGATCCCAGACCTTAGATAGTATTTCTTTTGTTATTCATTATTTTTAGAAAATATTGATTGTCTACTAAGCGGCAAGCATCTTCCTAGTCATTGGGATGCAATGAGAAATCAGATTTAGAAGAATGTTCACTTTTACATTACTTTTAGATCTAACTCCAAATAAGCTTTTTACATAAATAGCTTGATTTGTTTCTTCTCAACTGAAATGGAACACTTTTTTTTTTTTTTTTTTTTACTTTATTATTTGCTCATGTAGGCACAGGGCAATTAATTATTATATTTAGAATAATGTATTTGACATTTTAATATGCTTTCTTTATTACTGTCTCCTACACACAGTGAAAGACAATTGTGTCTTATCTATAGAATGCTTGAAACATAACAAACATTGCCAAAAATAAAAAAGAATCAAAAGCATGACAAAATTCACAGCACATTCATGAATACCAAAGCCTCTATTTGCTATGGCAACTAAAGTGGAAATTTCCCCTCAATAAGCATTAAGTTTCTCAATGTCATAACTTATTATTAAGGCCTTGTAAGCAACATCAAAGATTATTAGGAATGTCAAAGTCTATGTTTCAAACGAAGTGTTTTTATCAGAATGAATGGTGTGATGTCACAGCTTATACGTTCTGCAGTATCTACAGCTGAATAAAAAGAACACATAAAGGCAAACACCTACAATAAGAAGCAGGTTTTGTTGGGAATTAGCAAAAATGTTTTTTGGAGTGCAGCTGTGGTTCCAAGATAGGAGGCTTGGTCGTGAATGACAACTTATCATTCAATGACTGTCAACATGTTTCAGTCAGTGAGGCACTTACATCTATTTCACTGCTGAACTTCTCATAACTCTATTTAAGAAAATGAGAATCCATATTTTATTTCAATGGACTTTTCTTCTGTGATATGCCCACTTATCGATTTTGCCTTTAATAATCTTCCAGGAAGTTCTATCCACAAAGAAATATCAAAGGAAAGCCTTTGGTCAAATGGGTTAGTGCTGTGTTCATAATGACATGCATCAGCTCAAATGAAACATCAAAACTTTGAGAGAAAAGTATAAAATGTGGCTGTTTGCATACCAAAAACCATTTGTTGAGTGGTAAAATTAAAATCTTTTTTTTTTTTTTTTTTTTTTTTTTGAGGCGGAGTCTCGCTCTGTCGCCCGGACTGGAGTGCAGTAGCCGGATCTCAGCTCACTGCAAGCTCCGCCTCCCGGGTTTACGCCATTCTCCTGCCTCAGCTTCCGGAGTAGCTGGGACTACAGGCGCCTGCCACCTCGCCCGGCTAGTTTTTGTATTTTTAGTAGAGACGGGGTTTCACCGTGTTAGCCAGGATGGTCTCGATCTCCTGACCTCGTGATCTGCCCGTCTCGGCCTCCCAAAGTGCTGGGATTACAGGCTTGAGCCACCGCGCCCGGCCTAAAATCTTTTTTATTAGATTTCTGTTGGGAGTCAATTCTCCAGGGTTCTTTCCTATTTTTTTCATGCATGTGAGCAGAGACACTGACAACAGATTTTGTTGTCGAAATGATATCTTTCAGTGTTTTTCGAGTGATCAGCCTAAGAAGACAGAAATAGTCTCCACCCAGAGCAAAGGCCAAGTCCCTCTGCTTTTCAGTGTAATGAAGTTCGTGTCGCCCCCTTGACGAAGGTCAGGGTAAGTTTGTTGCAGCCTATTACAAATGATTGAGATAGTCCTAGCCAGTTTAAGTAGCTCTCCACTCAGCCTCCTGTAACCTACTATATTACTTACTTATTACATTTATAATCTGTCTCCTCCTTACCAGAATGCAAGCTTTGTAAGCACGAGTAGTTTTAGTTTTTAGTTTGCAAATGTGTTCCAAGTATCTCAAATGATGATTGGCACATATTAGTCATCCAATATTTGATGAATAAGTTAATACATTATAAATGAATTATAATTCTTTACTTTTTAGTTTTTCAATTAGGGTATGAATTTTTTTATTTCTCCAAATTAATCTATTTAATCTTCAGTCTTCATGTATAAGCACAACATCTTTCAAATTATGCCATAATAGTGAAAAAATTATGAATAATAATTTTTCCAGAACCTTTTTACATTCTTACCACATGGATTATCAGTGAAGATTTACCATCAACCTCTTCAGAAGCAGTGTTTTTTATCTATGACACGCCTCCTTTTCTCCATCAGAGTTAGGAATATAACTGTGAATATATTAGCAATCAGTTTTCTCTCTAGAATGATTTCTAACATAGTCTACATATGACCTCTCCCAGCGCTACTAAAGTTCATCTTCATTTTCGAAACACAAAACGTTTTTACTGATTTATTTTTAATTATTTTTATTTTAAGTTCCAGGTCTAGTTAAGGTGTTAAGAATGAATTAAGTTACAAAATTATAACCAACAGGAAAGATGCTTTAACATCCTTATATAATACAGGGACATATAGTCACACTGTTCAGTCTTATGACAAATGATTAAGCATTTGACAAAAATTTGCAAAAATATTCTATTTTCCTGGTACATGCCGAACCATTTTTTAAAATATTTTATACATTGATTATATCAAATAAAATTCAAAAATGTATATGTATTTGAATATTTAATGATACTAAATTATAAATTTAATGTTAATAGCTTTTAAATAAGAAATACATAACATTATTTGTATTTTAAATTACATTAGTTGACTAACAGGTGATGAAAATATAATTTCTAAGTGTTTTTATTGTAATTACAATCTCTGGGAATTATTTTGCTATGGGATTAATACCAGAGGATCCTGTGTCTTCTCCACAGTCCATATTAAATTTGAAGTAAATCATCATGCTTCATCCTGACTAATTTACTTTAAAAAGAAACAGATAAAAGTTTTGAAATTTGGTTTATTTACTATAGAGTGACTATTCTTAGCATGTTTTCTTGGATTGGGAATCTTATATATGACCCATAGGTATATATTGATAGGAAACATTGAGTAAATTTTACTATCACACACTCTAAGAAAGGTAGTCCATGTCATTTGTTTTAAGACAATATCCTTCTTGTGGTATGCCTTTTCTGTAACCATCTAATGTATAGAATAGGGCAGCTGTGCCATGCCACACTGTAAACATATATGTAAGATTGGGTTAATGAAAGAGACTAGAAATGGCATATGACCTTGTTTAATGTTTTGTGGGAGAGGTGAGATGGCGAGGAAAGCATGTGTATTCAGATGCAGTCTTAGAGCTACTTTAAAGATAGTTCCCTCAGAACACCCCTGTCCACAGACTTTCCTTCTGTATTTTCTAGCTTTTCCAATAAATGTTGTATCACCTACCTGTACCCAAACTATAGATTTGCTGCCCCATTGAACTGATATTCTCTACTATTGGTACATTATAACTGTTTTCTCAATATCAAACAACACCTTCCTCCAAAAATACTTTAAAAAAATAGGCATAGATAAGTGCTATTTTGTTTTTAATGTTGACTAAATTAATGAAACATTTAGTTTTGTAGTGCCCACATATTAATAGCTATTGCTGCCTAGTCAACATCAGGGTTGTATATTGAAGAAAACTATGGTGAACACTTGTGTTTGGTGAAAATATTAATTCCGCAGAAGAACAATAGAGTAGCTGGGCAGTAATTGCACTAAATAACTATAGCAGATTTCAGGGGGAGAGTTTAAATCATAGGTGTTGTATTAGTTCATTTTAACGCTGCTGATAAAGACATATGGGAGATTAAGAAGAAAGAGAGTTTTAATTGCACTTACAATTTCACATGGCTGGGGAGGCCTCACAATCATGGTGGGAGGTAAAAGGCACTTCTCACATGGTGGTGGCAGGAGAAAATGAGGAAGGACACAAAAGCGGAAGCCCCTGATAAAATCATCAGATCTTGTGAGACTTATTCACTACCAGGAGAACAGTATGGGGGGAACCACCCCCATGATGCAATTATCTCCCACTGGATTCCTCCCACAACATGGGGAAATTATGGGAGTACAAATCAAGATGAGATATGGATGGGGACACAGAGCCAAACCATACAACTTCACCCCTGGCCCCTGCCAAATTTCATGTCCTCACATTTCAAAACAAATCACGCCTTCCCAACAGTACCCGAAAGTCTTAACTAATTTCAGCGTTAACTCCAACGTCCACAGTCCAAAATCTCATCTGAGACAAGACAAGTCCCTTCTGCCTATAATGGTTATGAGCCTGTAAAATCAAAAGCAAGTTAGTTATTTCCTGGATACAATGGGGATACAGACACTAGGTAAATACAACCATTGCAAATGGGAGAACTTGGCCAAAGCAAAGGAACTACAGGGCCCACACAAGTCCAAAATCCATCTGTGTAGTCAAATTCTAAAGCTCCAAAATTATCTCCTTTGACTTCATGTCTTACATCCAGGTCACGCTGATGAAAGAGGCGGGTTTCTGTGGTCTTGGGCAGCTCCACCCCTTGTGGCTTTGCAGGGTACAGCCCAGATGCTTTGGCGGGCTGGTGTTGAGTGTTGGATGCTTTTCCAGGCTCACAGTGGAAGCTGCCAGTGGCTCTACCGTTCTGGGGACTGGAGGAAGTTGGCCCTCTTTTCACAGCTCCAATAGGTGGTGCCCAGTAGGGACACTGTGTGGGGGCTCTCACCCCATATTTGCCTTCTGCAGTGCCCTAGCAGAGGTTCTCCATGAGAGCCCCACCCCTACAGCAAACTTCTGCCTGGGCATCCATACTTCTGAAATCTAGGCGGAGGTTCCCAAACCTCAATTCTTTTTCTTTTTTTCTTTTTTCTTTTTTCTTTTTTGGAGACAGAGTCTCACTCTGTCGCCCAGGCTGGAGTGAGTGGCGCTATCTCGGCTCACTGCAAGCTCCGCCTCCCGGGTTCATTCCATTCTCCTGAGTAGCTGGGACTACAGGCGCCTGCCACCACGCCTGGTTAATTTTTTGTATTTTTAGTAGAGACGGAGTTTCACCGTTTTAGCCATGATGGTCTCTATCTCCTGACCTCGTGGTTTGCCCGCCTTGGCCTCCCAAAGTGCTGGGATTACAGACGAGAGCCATCACGCCCAGTCCCTCAATTCTTGACTCTATGAACCTGCAGGCTCAACACCCCATGGAAGCCGCCAAGGCTTAGGGGTTACATGCACTGAAGCCAGGGCCGAGCTCTACATTGGCCTTTTTCAGCCATGGCTAGAGTAACTGGGACGCAGGGCACCAAGTCCATAGGTTGTGCACAGCTTGTGGTCCCTAGGCCCAGCCCACAAAACCACTTTTTCCTGCTAGGGCTCCAAGCCTGTGATGGGAGGGGCCGCAGTGAAGGCCTCTGATATGCCCCAGAGAAATTTTCTTCGTTGTCTAGGCGATTAACATTTGGCTCCTTGTTACTCATACAAATTTCTGGAGCCTGCTGGAATTTTTCCTCAGAAAATGGGATTTTCTTTTCTATAGCATTGTTGTCAGGCTGCAAATTTTTCAGACTTTTATGCTGTTTCCTGTTGAAAATTGAATGCTTTTAACAGCACCCAAGTCATCTCTTGAATGCTTTGCTGCTTAGAAATTTCTTCCATCACTCTCAAGTTTAAAGTTCCACAAATCTCTAGGGCAGAGGTAAAATGCTGCTGGTCTCTTTGCTAAAACATAACAAGAGTCACCGTTGCTCCAGTTTCCAACAAGTTCCTCATCTCCATCTGAGACCACCTCAGTCTGGATCTTATTGTCTATATTGCTATCAGCATTTTGGGAAAACCATTCAACAAGTCTCTAGTAAGTTCCAAACTTTCCCACATTTTTCTGTCTTCTTCTGACCCCTCCAAACTGTTCCAACCTCTGCCTGTTACCCAGTTCCAAAGTCGCTTCCACATTTTCAAGTATCTTTTCAGCAATGCCCCACTCTACCGGTACCAATTTACTGTATTATTTCATTTTCATGCTGCTGATAAAGACATACCCAAGACTGGGAAGAAAAAGAGGTTTAATTGGATTTATAGTTTCACATGGCTAGGGACGCCTCAGAATCACGGCAGGAGGCAAAGGCCCTTCTTACATGGTGGTGGTAAGAGAAAATGAGGAAGAAGCAAAAGCAGAAATCCCTGATAAAATCATCAGATCTCTTGAGACTTATTCACTACCAGGAGAACAGTATGGGGGAAACCACCCGCTTGATTCAATTGTCTCCCACAAGGTCCCTCCCACAACATGTGGGAATTATGGGAGTACAATTCAAGATAAGATTTGGGTGGGGACACAGAGCCAAACCATATCAGATGTATAAGTTTGCTAGGGCAGTCTTAACAAAATACCAACAACTGAGGAGCTCAAGCAACAGAAAGTTATTTCTCACAATTGTTGGACCTTTTGGAAGTCAAGGTCAAGCTACCAGCAAGGTTGCTTTCTTCTGAGAACTTTCTGTTTGGCTTGCAGAAGGCAGCCTTCTTCCTGCTTCTTCCCATATCCATCCCTTTATACATGAATGACCCTGGTGTTGCCTTTTATGATCAAATTTCCTTTGGTCTTTCTTTTTCAACTTCTATTTTAAATTTGGAGGTACATATGCAGGTTTGTTATGTGGATATATTGCATGATGTTGAGATTTGGAGTACAAGTGACCTGTCACCCAGGTACTCAGCATTGTACCCAACAATTAGTTTTTCAACCTTTGGCCCTCCCTCCACCTCTAGTAGTCCCCAGTGTCTATTGTTGCCAACTTTACGTCCGTGTGTACCCAGTGTTTAACTCCCACTTATGAGTGAAAACTTGTGGTAGTTGCTTTTCTGTTCCTGTGTTAGTTTGCTTAGGGTAACGGCCTCCAGCTGCATCCATGTTACCACAAGGGACATTATTTTATTCTGCTTAATAGATGCTTAGTAATCCCTAAGGATACTGGTCAGATTGAATTAGGGCCCATCCTAGGAAGTTCATTTTAACTTAATCACCTCTTTAAATGCCGTGTCTTCAAATACAGTCACATTCTGAGGTACTGGGATTACATCTGTGACATATACATTTTAGAGAGATACAATTCAGCCCATAAAACGTATGGGAGCCTAGGATAACTTCAGTGAGTGCTTCCCCTTTAAATATGGCTTTTAAAAATTCCTGTTGCAGTTTGAAAACTACCGGCCATGTTACTTTTTCTTTCACTGTGGCGTATGAATGTTTTCACTTTATAATTTTCTATTGGCTTGCTATAATGAGCAATAGAAATTTCATTCATAAATTATTTTCACATTGCTTTCCCTTTTTCTCCAACTCGAATTTGAAACACAGCTTTAATCAACTTAGGGAATAACTTAGGAATAAGCAAACATATTCTAGTTTTCTGATAGTCTGTCTGCCATCCACACTATTTCCTACAAATTGTTCGTATCTAGGTTGTCAGATGATACAGTCACTAAGTGCTATTATTTTTCCTTAAAATCATAATTTTGCTTTCATTCTACAGGTAAATATATTTAATTATCACAAACCACCTTAATGTTAACATTCCTCTACTCATTTTTGCTGTCTGACATTCAGTCTCTAGTATCTTCCTCATAAAAAGACTCACAGAACATGATTATTTTTGCATGGTAATAGTAGTTTCTGACCTTTATACATGAAAATAATTTCTGTTAACAGGTAGTATACTTGGCCCATATTTTGTCTCACTCAATGTTTTAAAATGTTACTTCATTGTGTCCTTATATATGTTATTTCAAATCTGATGGCAATTTGATTTTCTATTTTAGGTGAATTAATCATTGTATCCAAAAGTCATAAGGATTTATTATTTTTCTTTATTGTCCAGAAAATTTGCAAAGGATATGTACTATTATTATTTGTTTTGGTCATTTTCCCACATTTATGTCATATGATTCTTTCAATAAGAAATTTTAGGCCGGGTGCAGTGGCTCAAGCCTGTAATCCCAGCACTTTGGGAGGCCGAGACGGGCAGATCACGAGGTCAAGAGATCGAGACCATCCTGGCTAACACAGTGAAACCCTGTCTCTACTAAAAAATACAAAAAACTAGCCGGGTGAGGGTGCGGTGGTGGGCGCCTGTAGTCCCAGCTACTCGGGAGGCTGAGGCAGGAGAATGGCATAAACCTGGGAGCCGGAGCTTGCAGTGAGCTGAGATCTGGTCACTGCACTCCAGTCTGGGTGACAGAGCAAGACTTGGTCTCAAAAAAAAAAAAAAAAAAAGAGGTTTTAATTTTCAGAATTTTTAATGTCAATA
The DNA here is from genome assembly GCF_002776525.5 of Piliocolobus tephrosceles. Taxonomy (NCBI): domain Eukaryota; kingdom Metazoa; phylum Chordata; class Mammalia; order Primates; family Cercopithecidae; genus Piliocolobus; species Piliocolobus tephrosceles. Next base: position 11,452,038 of record NC_045451.1, read on the forward strand.
TTCATATAATTTGTTCATTGCCATTCACTTGGTTTTCTTCTGTAGAAATTTCTTTTTTCCAAAACATCATGAAACTGGCATAAAACTGTAGAAATGTTTATCTTACTTACATAGTTTCTTCCTTACTCATGTTCCACATCTGTTATTTCCCTCTCATTTTTAATTTCTTGCATCTTTATTCCCTGATTTTAATATCATCCTCCTTTTAAATTCTATTTCTTAAAACTTAATATATGTAATGTTAATTTCCTCTTTTCTTCCATGTTAGTTTAGTCTTTATTTCTGAGACCTTTTGTGTTTGTTTGTTTCCAACTTTTTTTTGTTTACTTCTATCATGTCATTTGTTTATTTTTCTAATTCTGATTTATGGTGTTCTTGTTATTTTTATTTATATTTGTTTGGTTTGGTTTTATGAGAAATAGATTATACTAAACTTACTGATGTGTGGTCACAGTCACTTTTCTGATATGGTTCTAGAGCTAACTCTCTCTACTTTAGGTTTTGCAAATTGATTAAAAAAAAAAAAATGTTTACTCTTATATCCACCTTATTGTCTGCCCTCCCTAACTTCTGTCTGGGTGTTCTTTTTACATTGCTTTTGCTTTTATTGTTGTGCTAAATTTGGATTCTCTTCCTAGAGGAATTTCTTTAGAAAGTGGCTTTGCTTTGAAGGGAGAATTTCACTTGTTGTTTAGGAGAGTTCATAATGCTTAGATTGTGCCAAATTTTTGTATTTATTTATGAATTGAAATGTGCAAAAAATGTAAACACATGAAGAAAACCATACCTTTTTCAACAGCCGTTCCCACATTCTTCTGCCACATTTGATAGGAGTGTCATTGGTGATACTCCTCTACTTAATGCCATTATTTTCCTATTATTCTTTGGCGGTAAAACAACAAGTTTTCTCAGAAATTTAGGAAGTCTAGGAAAGTCATTACATGTACGAAGAGATCAACCCTGCAAAAGTCACATTTAAGGTCCTTCATGGTTAGGGAATGTTTGACTTAAAAAAATAAAGCCAAGGATTCATGAGGCTGTGACATGGTGAACTTTCAATAATATTAGTTTATAGACTTGATAAATGAGATGCTCTTCCAATAATGTTAAGTCAGTTAAAATTGTGGAGACTACTGAACTAATCTAATTATTTATAGTATCTATAACTCATGACTTTCATATTATAGATTCTTGGTGGAGCTATTGGATAGCTTTGTGCTATCCAATGATCCAAGAAATGCCAAAAATAGTAGGGGTCTACAGAGTGTTTTGAATGATTTATTTTTCTGAATTTGAGCCCTAGTTTCAGAGACTTTGAACCTTGATAAAAGAGAATTAAATATGAACATAGGTTTTGAGAAACAAAGTGGTCGCAGCATTGACTGTATTATTAACCAAAATAAGAATACTTTGTAGTAACTATAATAGAAAATTTAGATAATAATTAGGAAAGTTAACTCATCTGAAAGTGAGTATTCTATTGTTTCTCTGGTTTTCTTTTTCTTTTTTGTTGATTCAAGTGTCAGAAAAAAGCTGAGGTGTTAATGGGCTCTCTTGGGAAGAAATCTCTACAATATAGATATAATAAACAAATAAATATTTTTACTGGTTTTTATTAAGAGCAGACTGTGTAGTCTAAAGATTTTTTATTTAAAGGGTTGATTCTCTCCTCATCCAAAGTACTAATTGTTTCCTTGTTTAAAGTATTAATTCTTTTCTGTTTATCATTTCTAAGTATCTTAGGCACAATGAATTTAACATGCCCTTGTTTGTGTTTAAAAACAGACTTTCAAATTTATAGCAAGAAATCTTTATCATTTAAATTTCTCAATTTCAGCTTGTTTTAAAATGTAATTAACCTTATCAGATATTATAAACACATCCTATATTGAACTTGCTGTCTTAATTGGGGATGTAGTAAATGTAAATATAACTTTAATAGACAAAAATATACAAACAAATACTGATGTATTGTGGTCTAGTGCTTTTGTGTATTTTATCTTGATTACTTTAATCTATTTGGATATCATCTAGATTACTAAAATTTATAATTAATTAATTCAATTTAATATTGGTCTAAGTCTATAAAAGATTTTGGAAATGATATTTAATGTGATATTGCAGAGAAACACATTTTTTGATATCAGAATTCCATCAGAGAAATGGCATTCAAAGATTTACTTAGAACGTTTAAGTTCAGTACTAAGTGAAAAATGATTTCAACACCATTAGCGAAAGTTCCAAAGGAACCTATCCTCAAGCTGTTGTTGAATACATACATTTATGTTACTATCACCTTGAGTACTCTGGAAAGAATAATAACTTATATGATCCACAGATGCTGCATTTACACATTGCCTTTATATAATAAAGAAGGTTCGGAAGTGTTATGTGGCTTAATAGAAGTGTTCGCAATAAAGAATGCCAGAGCTGGGATTCAAATCTGATCTAACTGGACCCAGAGCCAGATTTTCTTGCACTTCACCACACTATGCACACCTAGTGTGCCCATGTTTGATCATTTCTGTATGACAGGTACAAGAGCTGAAACAGAAGGCAGAGCAGCATCTTGATCAGCCCCAGTTGGGAATGTTTTGCCACTCTGAGCATATCTGGAAACAGCCATGAAAGTACAAGCAGTATTGAGTTTGTTGTTACAAATAATTTTTAGCAAATAGGCAAATTTACAAATCCAAATCTATGAATAGTGAGGATATGTCATAGATAGATATAGAAAACTAAAGACATAGATATTGACATAGACACTAGATAACTATATATAGATATATATCTATATATAGTTATACTTTAAAATACAGATATATGATAAATATATATCATATACATTTAATATGTTACCATCTATTTAAAACAATATTACACTGATTTGTGTACAAGGTAAGTCCATTACAGCAGTGTACTTCCAGTGCCTTCAGCATACACTTTATTTTCATTATACATTATTTCATATTTTTTATGCTTAACTGAGTATATTTCTCTTTGCTTTCATTATTTTCATATTTGCATATCCAATTGAATTGAAAGTGGTCAATGATTCATAGTAGTACTTGTAATAATCGCCACGGTTGATCATTTGCTACCTCTCAGGAATTGCAATGGTTCACATGTACATATTAACTCAGCATTACAACCCATGATGCAAGGACCATATCATCTCCGTTTCACAGATGAGGACACCAAGGAACAGAAAGTTCAACACATTTTTATAGCTGTACCATAAAAAAATGACATTTTATAGTGAGACAATCTGACTCCAGAGCATATGTTTTTTATACGTTAAATTATAACACCTTACAAGCAGTGAAACCTATTTTAACCCTGTCATTAGCCATCACTCTAACGGGAGTCTGACCATCTTACGACTGTGGATAAGTCCTTTTCCTTCTAAAGGCCTTAGTTTTCTAATCGACAGTATTATGACAAATGGGATCTGAGTGAAGTTTAAGGTCTCTTGTAGCTGTAGTATTCTATGTATGTATCCTTGTTTAATGTGTCTCTGATCATCAATTCTTTAATTTTTGAACTAATAAAAATATACTTTAAATATTATGAGTCATGACAAAACAGGGTGATAACTAGTTGAATATGTAAGGTTGCACAACACATTTATGACCACTCATACATTTATGACCACTCATAATTTCTTTTTTTTTTTTTTTTTTTTTTTTTGAGACGGAGTCTCGCTCTGTCGCCCAGGCTGGAGTGCAGTGGCCGGATCTCAGCTCACTGCAAGCTCCGTCTCCCGGGTTCATGCCATTCTCCTGCCTCAGCCTCCCGAGTAGCTGGGACTACAGGCGCCCGCCATCTCGCCCGGCTAGTTTTTTGTATTTTAGTAGAGACGGGGTTTCACCGTGTTAGCCAGGATGGTCTCGATCTCCTGACCTTGTGATCCGCCCATCTCGGCCTCCCAAAGTGCTGGGATTACAGGCTTGAGCCACCGCGCCCGGCCGACCACTCATAATTTCTAATGAAGGTGCTAAGAAGCACGAATTGCAAAAGAATTTAAAGTTACAATGAGATGAAAGAAAATTGGAATAACACCTAAAGCGTATAGCTTTTGTTTACAGTGATAAAGGAAATTCTTCTTTTTCTCCCTCTTCTTTCTTCCTCTTCTTTGTTTCTCCTCAGTCTCTTAGTCAGTGTGTATTAGACACTCATTGTGTACCAGTTCATTACAGGCGTTTGTTCAATTATTTATATACCATTTGACTAATGTTAGATATTTGCTATGTTACATTCATATTTTTTATTTTATGGAAAGGTAAAAGGGCTCAGAAATATGTCCTTCCACAGAAATCACATAGTTAGTATGTTAGTGTAAATGGAAAGTCAGAATTTCAAATCCAACCAGAACCGTCAAAGCCCTCTCAAAAAACACACACAAAAAAACTGGTGACTTAAAGTTCAAAATGATAATATACCTAGAGAGGTGGTTTGTGATAGCAGAAATCAAAAGGTATGCTTCTTCATTCCAAGTTGATTCCAGAATTTTATAGAGTATATACCACATCCTTTCTGACCCCATCCTGAGGTAACATAACCTGCATGATTCAAAACATCATGGGGGTCAACTTGTTTTGGAAACAACTCTATTTGTGCATTACACTGTGTGCTCAGGGATAGAGTTTCCTACATTTTCTTCAAGGTAGGTAGGTGGTCAGATTTTATGCAAAAGAAATAATGGTAATACACTCTTTAGATGTTACTTCTAATGGATTTTTAGCTTTCATTTATTCAGTGATTCAAGAAAACTGATATCTCCATCTCCAGACGTAGCTTCTATATTTTTACGTATTCTTGTTCTTTCTTCCTTTTTGATCACCCAATATTCCTCTTTATATTTTTTCCCTCATTCTTTTAGAGTACCTCTGCTAGTCAAAAATTCCTCTTGTTTTTGCCTTGTACGAGAACATTTTGATTTCACCTTCATTCCTGAAAGATATTTTTTGCTGGATGTAGAAATCTGGGTTGACAATTATTTTCTTTCAGCACTTGAAAACAGTTGTACTAGCTACTTACATCCTCTACAGTTTCTGATGGAAAATTCATTGTCATTCAAATTCTTTTTTCATAATGAGAAAAATATCATTTCTCTCTCACTGCTTTCAGAAATATTTTATAATCTTTAATTTTCAGAATTTAACTGTGATGTGTCTTGATGCCATTTGAGGTTTGCTCAGTTGCTTGAATTTGTGAGTTTGTGTTTTCCAAATTGGGGAAATTTTCATATACATTTCTTCAATTATTTTTTATTCCATCTTCCTTTCTACTTCCTGCATCTTTAATGACAGGGAAGTTATCTCTTTCAGTATAGTCCATAGGTGCCTGAGATGTGGAACTCTGAGTCAAACAACTTGAAATTTTAGAGTTACTCTTTGGGTATAGGCCTTAAATCCAAGTTAAACATCTGTATCTTCTTGTTAACTATTATAGTTTAAAATAGCATATGCTATAAATATAATACTGGTAAAGATGAGATACAGTTATAGTATACATAGAATTTACAAGTTGGGAGAGGAAAATTGCAGCATGAATTATTTCCAAGAGTAGTGAGTCAGGCCAGAAAGGAGAAGAACTGCAAATACAGATTAAAGAAAATCATTAAAAAGTTATGTTATTATGGATATAGATAAAAGCATTGTAGGAGAAGAGAAAAAATCTTAACATACGATTTTAAAAAATAGCTGGCTTATAAAATTTTCTATGGTCTGAATGACTTATGAGTTGAAAACTTCATCCCCAATGTAAAATGTTGAGAAGTGGGGTACTTTAAAAAGTTTTTAGGTATGCAGTCTCCACACTCATGTAGGAATTAATGCCACTATGAAATGCTTTTTGGGAGTGGGTTTCCTCTCTCTTGCCCTTCTGCCTTCCACCATGTGAAGACACAGCTAGAAAGCTCTCACCAAAAGGCAGCACCTTAATTTTGTAATTCCCAGCCGCCATAACAATGAGAAGTAAATTTCTATTTTTTAAAAATTAGCTAGTCTTAGGAATTCCGATATACCACCACAAAATGGAGTAAGATACTGTCCAGCTAGTTATGAAATATTTTATAGGACTCTGTTTTATTATTTATTATTTTAATTTTATGGGAAATAATGCAGCAAAATATATTTTTTACTCTCCTAATTTGATGGAAAATATATCTGTCCACATATAATGAAAATATAAGACATGCTGTATTAAGAAAATATAAGGTGTGCTATAGTGAAAGATAGATTGAGATTTAAAAAAAGACAACTCTACAGCAAATAAGAAGTAAATACTATTCCAGTTTTTAATGTAAAGAATTTTCACAGATTATTTTACTTACATCTTGTGTATTATGAGGTTGGGATCCAGAAAGTGTAGATTTGTTTGGAGTCAAAGCAGAGTAAATTATTCATTCATGTATTGATTCATTTGTAGGTTCATTTAATTGACATGTCTATGGTTGAAACATACCATTAAATATCTCGACAAACTAGAGATGGATATTTACAAGTGTTATTTGAAGCTTTTCGTATCATTCAGATCTATAAGTTTAGGCTGCCAAGAAATCAGTAAAAGAAAGAATAACTAAATAATAACACTACATGGGGACAATTTTCACAGGAACTTTTTTTTCCGAATTCATATAGTAGATGTTTTGTTATGTTTGTTGTTTCTTGCTTGTAATATCGAAAAAATGAATGGCTCATTTTATGAGTTTTCTAGGACAGGGTAGAAAACTGAAAAATACAATGAAAAATAAATATTCAAAATTAATTAAATGTAGAACAGACATAAGTATATAGCCAAAATTTTGTTGCCTTTGACAGAAAATGAGATGGGACATTTTACTTAGTGTATTTGCCACTAACGGGAAATAATGTAATAACCTATCCTACCTTTATTAACAAAAGGAAAATAAACAGCATAAACTTTTAACAAATAGTAGCTAAAAAATGCAGATGGTGATAATTATTTGTATTAAAATTTGTATCAATAATCATTCCAATAGCAAGAAGAAAGAAGAAAGATAAAAGGTAAAATCCACAGAACATACAGGAAGATAAAAGTAATTACCCAATACTTCTCAATCATACAATTGTATTTTTAAATATAAAAATCTTTATATCTACCTATTAATGTTACACAATATTCAAAAATAATATTACAGTTTTTCATGAACTTACCGTGCAAATTTATCAATGATTTCCTGAAAAAATTGAACTTCTTTACATATTCATGTTGAACAGAAAGTACAGTCAGATTTATCAAACGGCCTTTACTCATTGTTGAAAAACAGTTTTATTAGTTTAATTTGGAAAGTTTTATTTTACATAGGCAAGAGAAGTACAAATAATTCAGAAAAAATATAAAATTGTGATTGGCTTTTATAATTTTTACAATAAACTCAATGAATTAAAATAATATCTGTATCTTTGTTTCTAAGATCTTGATTCTGTGACTATCAAATTTCTTTGAATCAAAGTTTTTTGTCAAAATATCTTCACAAAGATATAATAGATGCAGATTACAATATAAATATAATATGTTAGCATATCACATTTATTACATGTAATAAACATGTTATATTAGAGCAACAGATTTTTTGGTCAAGGAAATGTTATTAGTCAATGATATTATCTAAAACTGCCATCACATACAAAAAATATAAAATGTCCAATTGATTATTGTTTATAAATTCTTACAGAAAAAATTCTCTTGTTGCTGGTAAATTGAATATGTAAATTACTTTGAGTAGTATGGACAATTTAACAATATTGTTATAATCCATGAACATGATATTTGTTTCCATTTATTTATGTCTTCTTCAACTTATTTCATCAATATTTTATTGTTTTCATTGCACAGATATTTCATCTCCTTGGTTAAATGTATTCCTAAGTATTTATTCCTTTTGAATATTGTATATTGAATTGTTTTGGTGATATCTTTTTTGGATAGTTTGTTGTTAATGTTATTATAACAATAGATTTCCTATGTTGATTTTATATTCTACAACTTTACTGATTGATTGATTAGTTCTAATAGTTTTTTGGTTAAATCTTTAAAGTTCTCTCTATATAATGTCATATCTTCAAACAGAGATATTTTTATTTATTTCTCTCCCATTTGAAAAGTTTCATTTATTTCTCTTGCTTAATTACTCTGGCTAAAACATCTAGTATTAGGTTAAATAAAAGTAACAAAAATGAACATTATTGCTTTTTTCCTGATTTTAGAGGAAGAGCTTTCAACATTTAACTTTGCGATGTTGTTAGCTGTAAGCTTGTCATATACAACTTTTATTGTGTTGAGTTACATTCCTTCTACACCTAATTTGTTGGAAGTTTGTATCATGATAGGATGTTATATTTTGTGAAATGTTTTTTCTACGTTTATTGAGATGGTTATAGGGTTTTTGTTATTTATTCTGTTAATGTTATGTATCACATTTATTAATTTACGTGTGTTGAATTCTTACATCCCAGAAACTGATCTTGTTTGAAGATGGTAAATGATCCTTTTAAGGTGACGTTGAACTCAGTTTGCTAGTATTTTATTGAGGATTTATGTGACTATGTTTATTGTGAATATTGTCCTGTAATTTTCTTTTATGTCTTCATGGGGCTTTGGTATCAGGATAATACTGACTTTGTAAAATTAATTATGGAAGCGTTCCCTGCTCTTCAATTTCTTGGAAAAATTTGAGAATAACTGGACTTGAGTATATTTTCAATATTTGTTAGTATTCAGCAGGGAAGCCATCAGGTCCTAGAATTTTATATGATGAAAGATTTTTTTAATTACTTTTTAATCTCCTAACTCATTATTGGTCTGTTCAAATTATCTATACCTTCATAATTCAGTATTGGTAGGTTGTCATTCATAAGTACGTAAAAATTAAACAACATGCTCCTGAATAAACAATACATCAAAGAAGAAGTCCAAAAGGAAATTTAGAAAATGTTGAAGCAAACAAAAATGGAAACAAAACATACCAAATCTTACAGAATGAGCAAAAGCAGTTTTAAGAGTGAAGTTTACGGTAATAAATACCTACATAAAAGACAAAAAAAAGTGATATGGTTTGGCTCTGCGTCCTCACCCAAATCTCATCTTGAATTGTACTCCCATAATTCCCATGTGTTGTGGGAGGGACCCAGTGGGTGATAATTTGAATCATGGGGGCAGTTTCCCGCCAACACTGTTCTCATGGTAGTAAGTCTCAAGAGATCTGATGGTTTTATCAGGGGTTTCCGCTTTTGCATCTTCCTCATTTTCTCTTGCTGCCACCATGTAGGAAGCGCCTTTCACCTCCCTCCATGACTCTGAGGCCTCCCCAGCCACATGGAACTGTAAGTCCAATTAAACCTCTTTCTTTTGTAACTTGCCCAGTCTCTGGTATGTCTTTATCAGCAATGTGAAAATTGACTCATACAAAAAGATATCAAATAAAGAATCAAAGGAGCAAATGTTACACCTTCAGAAATTAGATGAAGAACAAACTATGTCTAAAGTTAGTAGAAAGAAATAACAAAGATCAGAGCAGAAATAAATGACATAAAGATTAGATAGGTCGTAGAAAAGGCCAATAAGACTAAGATTTTTTTTGAAAAGATAAACAACTTTGACATTTCGCAAGACACAGAAAAAAAGAGAAGAGATTCAGACGCATAATATCAGAAATGAAAGAGGAGACATTACAAATTATGCCACAGAAATAGAATCATAAGAGAATACTAAGAACATTTACATGTCAACACATTAGATTACCTAGAATAAATGAGTAAGTTCCTATTCTCTCTGTTCTTGGTGGTTTTAATCAGACGAAATTCTTCTAAATGAGGTTTGGATGCTTTCATTTTTACCTTATTTTAAGGGTGTCATTTTGACTTTACCATCTCATGAGGTCTTTATTTTCCAAAAAGATCAAGAAAGAGCCAGCACACAGTTTCCTAGGAATATAAATGGTTAAGTGTTATTTAGGGTTGAACCATCATCTAGTGATTCTTTAGAATATTCTGGAACAGAAGAAAGAGGTGAGAAAGAAAACCAGAGGGTCACAATTATGATGCTTTGCTTTGTATATGGAAATGAAGAGTTTAGGCTTAAAGGCTTGTAAAGGTATAGTAACAAATCATAAATTTAAAGGAATATAACTAGCCTGTGTATTCAAAGAGGTATACAAAGAAGCATCAGGGTTAATTCCAATTCATAAATATAAAATGGTGCAAGAAGCAGTGGTACAATTGAAGGTACTGGGAAACGCGAAATAGCTCCAGTGATGGGAAAATATAAAGATCAAGGGATTTCTGCTTGTTTATTTTCCAGCTAGAGAAATTTAATGAAAATCAGAGTGATAAATCTAGAACTGAGAGTGCAATAATTCTTTCGTTTAATATAGGCGAGTTTAGAAGTAGATGAGCAGAAAATAAAAGATAACCTAAGAGGCTCCCATTCAACCCACAGCAAAATCTACCACATGAAATAATTGTCCCTTTTTAGATTCCCGAAGGTTGCATATAACCAACGTTGTTTTGGTCACATTTAATTGTTTATTTATTTAATCAGAGATTTGCTTGTTTTTTATTTATGCATTTTAAATTTCCCATGGAAAAGTTAACAATTCAGGTGCTTTGTGCTAAGGGCCTAGAAATATGCTTTTGAAGTGGGTAATTTTAATAAGTTATCGAAAAAAATTCTGAGCATGTTTTTGTTTTTTACATGCTTATATAACATTGTAACAAAAACATCGACGGCCAGTTCGTGTTTACAAAACATCTGTACGTAGGGGACTATTTTGATCCAGCATGTTTTATATAACTTATGTTTAAGGTATGTCAATATTTTCAAAGAAAGTACATAATGCAACTTTAAAATGTGCAGAATATATTACCCTCATCATAGTTAAATGAGAATGAGTTAAAACTTAAAACATGCAAGTACTTAGTACTAAAAAGTCTAAAATTAATATTATTATTTTATCATTAATACTTTTCCCTGGTTTACACATTACCCCAATATTTTCTGTCTATTATATATTTACATACTCTGGTATCTATTTCATAACTAACCTGTACTAAGAAAATATGACTTGTTATGTAAACAAACACTACATTATTTTGGTGTCCATAACAGATAATGCCTTTAATTTATAAATTAAATAATAGGGCATATCAGTTCTATTTTCCATCTTGTTTCTGAAACTAAAATATATGAATAGATAAACAAGCATTGAATATCAGAAAATTTCATTAAGCAGCTGCATATGATGATTACGAGGTACTTGCAGGGTTTTAAAGCTATTTGTCAACCACTAAAATGTCCCTAAGCTGTTAATTATAGAAGACAGTTATTTCACCAGCAAAAGATGCCTCATTAGAACAACAAGAGATGGATGTTTTCATTATCCGCATCTTTGTTTTGAGAACTACCGGCCAACTCTGTCTCTTTGATCATAAATGTTCACGGCCAGTGAAAATTTTGCTTAAAGTGTGCTCCCTATGTCATTTTACATAGAATTTGTAGAACTAATATTTAGAAAGAAAACATTTTACATGGAATTTATAGAACTTTACTTAGAAAGTAAAATGTCATATTGTTTCAAGAAAGAATGTTTATTTGAAAATTTATACTGGTTACAGAGTAAAAAGGCAATGTATGTAAAGCTTTTTAAAAAAATAAATACTGTCTAAATAGGAGGGCTAAAACAGATGAAAAATAGTTAAACAATAAATACATCTACAGTATAGGGAGAATTTAATTATCCTTGGCACAATGCTGTGTTATTAAGTTATTAGCTATAGCATAATTTCTTACAATTTAATCAGGTTAGAATTGTGTGAAAAGTCCAAGAAAAAATAAATATTTAGTATTTTGAATCTTTTTTTTATCAATTTAGTGCTAGTATATGCACTATTCTAGACTTTAGTTAACTCCTAAAGTTATCAAGATTCACTTTATGACCTAGAAATAATATTGACCTTCTTGTTTAAGGTTCCATGTACATTTTAAAGTAATGCATCCACCACTGTTTTTGGTGGAGATTGCCATAAATATCAATTAGGTCAAATTGTTTAATATTATAGTTCAGGCCTTCTTTCGGCCATGAACTCTCACATCCGCATGAAAATCACAGAACCCTCTCCAGTGATGGCATCACTCGCTGCCATTCTCAGCCTGCAGAAAATAGGACACCAGATTTCTCAAAGAAAAGCTCACAATGTATTTCTGAATTACTTCGTCGAGGACATGTCCTCTTGCCAGGTATCCTCAGAAGGCACTTAAAAAGATCACATTATTCTATATATATTCTAGGATCCCTAGTCTATAAGCTTTTGGATTCCTTGCTCTATGTTAACGTAAGAAAATTTTCACTGCTCAAACTGGTATAATGAATATCATCATTGAATCCAGGCTTTACTCGACCTGTTGATTAAACTCTAGTACCGTTCCCAGATCTTCAGGTTATACATTTCATTCAGAATATCTGAAGTGCAACAATATGAACAAAACTGGTTTATTCATGATTTTACTCTTTAACTTCTCGTTTATTGCTTTTGAAACAAATTCCCCCAGTTTCTGCCAAAGTAAACTCTATTAATCAGGCTCTCTTGTGGTAATGAATAAACTATAAAATTAACTGGGTAAATACAATAAAGGATATGTTTAAGTCCTGTCACAGCCGGATGTAAAGGAAGTGGGGTAGCTTTCCTTGGTAGATCTGTTCCATGATTTAATTCATCAATGCCAATGCTTTCGCTTTCCAACTTGTGAAAGTGTCATTTTAAATATATCAACTTGAAATTTGCTTTGGAACAGGAAGATAAGCACATGGACAGTGTGCAGATGGTTTTATGTTTCATCTTGGAAATCGTACACATCACTTTTGCTCACATCCCTTTGGTCAAAACTTTGTGTCATAAACATATCTGAAAGGAAGGGCAGGTGGAAAATGTAGTCTTCTGTACATACACAGAAAAACAGAAAATGATACAGGATTAACTCTTTACATTGCATTATCTCTGCAACCGTTGCTTTTGTTTTTATAAATTACAAAATAGTATATAGAACACCCATAGAGAGCCAATGGTGACCAAGGAAGGATAAAAATATAGCCGTGCCCACAAGTTAGTAAGGGGCAGTATCTCAGGCTCCAGCAGACAAGAGTGAGAATCAAAGAGACACTCTTAAGCTAATTCACAAATCCACCATGTCAAATACTTACCATTTTTGTGGTGAGAGTAGTTGAAATTAACTCTCAGCTACTTTAAATTGTGTAACACTTTACTACATTCACCTTGTAGTGCAATGTATCTCAAAGGAAAAAAAAAAAAACAACTGATCTCCTGTCTAATTGAGGCTTCACCCCATTTGACTGTGACTATTCATAAATCATAACATCATTTTTACCCCATAAATATATACAACTATAATATGTCAATTTACAATGAAAAATGAAAATTGAAGAAATAAACATTTTAAAAAACTCAAAAATTTTAAAAAGACATTATTGAGTTTAGTTACAGAGAAAATATGAAGGAAAAATAGTGCCCAGAGATGCAATAAAAGAGATCTTACAATTTACCCTTATTTACAAAATCAAAATTTGAACTATCTGCTAGTTGAAAAATCACTGAACAATTGAAGCCAGGCAAACTGTGGAGACTGTTGTTTCTGTAGCATGATTTTATAGATGTTATTTAAGAGAACCTATTGTTGTGGAAAGAAGGGCAGGAGATGGGAGACTGGGGAGGCTAACTAAAGTAAGATTTGTCTCCTTGGTGTTCCTCTCTCTATATAAAGGACGTTCTACCATATTCAAATAAATGACAGCAGACTTTTACTGATTTTCAGGACTAGAGAGTTCTATTTTCCCTCTTTTGAGATTTTCTTGTTATCTCAAATTAACTTGATCTTCAAATCTCATTGTTAAAAAAAAAGCATTTATATATGAATGTATATGCCTTGTTATTTTTTGCTTTTTGACATCCCAGAAAAAAATGTATTTGTAAAATGATGACTATACAGAGGAAATAAGTAGAAATGACCAAGGAACAAGTAAAAAAAAAACCTGCTATTATGTGGTATTTATTACTTTTATTGCCAACATTTAGGTTATTACTATCTATACTTAATATAAAATGTTGCCTTATACCCGAATCAAAATGTTATACTGTATTCATCTCATCTCAGAATTTATGTTGAATGTGGATATATGCTCAAACTAGTACCAGACTCTGAGATTTTTGGAAATTGAACAGATTTTTGACAGCAAAATTATTAGGTATTTCTTGTTAGCATTACCAACAACATTGTTAGATTTTTCTTTGCCCTCTCCCACTGCATTCTTAAGACTCTTGGCAATATTATTATTATTATTTTGTGGACAATTTTATTATTGTCCAAGTTTCTTGTTCTACCAATCTTCTAGGTCTTCAGGAAGATCAGGTTCCTTCTGGGAATCCAATGATACAAACATCGGATCTGTTCATTATTTCTCGTGGATCTCCAGAGCTTTATCCATTTCTTTTTCATTCTCTTTTCTCTCTTTTGTTCACATTGGGTAGATTCTATTGACCTGTCTTCAAGTTTACTGCTCCGTTCTGTCATCTCCACTCTACTGTGGTGCCCATCCAACAAGTGACTGTTCCCATTATTGTATTTGTGAGTTCTACCATCTCCATTAGGTTCTTTCTCCTAACTTCTATTTCTGTGTTACAGTTGTTGATATTTTCATTGTTGTTAGAATTATTTTATGAAAATATCTTTAAATTTTTTTAGATAATTTCAATCTCTGATTGATCTCAGCATCAGTGTCAGTTGACTTTTTCTCTCATTCAAGTTGTAATTTTATTGGTTCTTCATGTAAAAGGTAACTTTCCATTGTATTCTGTACATTGTGTCTGTTATGTTAGGAGACTCATAGATAAGTCTTTATTTTAGTAACACTGTTTAGTTTTCTTTAGCCAGTAACACTGTTTAGTTTTGGCATGAAGGTCCTGACCTACTCATCTGGGCTGTATCTCCAGGAACGGTTTAACTCTTAGAGCCTTTGTGTTTTTGGTCTGCGTGATTTATCTTATGTCACCTGGGCTCCCTCTGCTTCCTCCTGGTGATGCTGGAGGGGGAAGGAGGAAGGTGAGACCACCTGTTGCCCATTGGTGTGTGAAGAAAGTCTCTGGCTGGTGGAGATAAAATACGTTTCCCTAGTCAGGTTCTTGTGGTGGTGGGATTCCTGTAGCCATTGCCATCTGCTGCTGCCTCATATCTCTGTGCTAGAGGGGGAAGATCTCAGGCCCAGAGCAAGGAAGAGGCTTCCAGCTCTAAGCACTTCCAGGGACAGGATCCTCCTAGTGCTCAGCCACATAGTATTCCTAAATGCGAGAGAGAAGCCTCAGATTCTGTGGTTATGGAGAACACCTGCTAGGCCAGGTGGTATTGTGCTGGGACTCCCTCGACAGTGTCCTCTGCCTGCCATGCTATGCTCTTGATGGGAATGTGGGAGATTTGTGGTCTCAGCCCTGCTGGAGAAGTGGTGCTTTCCCTGGCAGATGGCTGCCATGTACTCCTCATTGGCTTCTCTTGGTGACTCACCTGGTGAGTGATGGCAAGATTCCTATTCAATCAGGAAAAGAATGAGCCTGCCTAGGCAGCCTTTTTTTGCTAGGTTGGAATTTGAGAAACACTGGGACTTGGTTTGTTGGGGAGGGATCATTTGTAAGACAACCAACTGATGTCCTGTGTTCCTGAAGCAGTTTACCTTTCTGTTCTCAACTTTCAGTTGTCTTTTATTGTCTCTTACATTACTTTCAGGGTTTATAGTCATGATGAGTGGGGAGGAGTGGAGAGAGAGATGAGTCTAGGCTATTTTGTCAAGACCAAAAGAGCTATCTTTTACAAGATTTAGAAAGTATCAGTGGACATTTTAGGCAGCCCATTAGCTCCCTTCATAAAATCATGCCGGAATCCTCTATGAAAAAAGTGAAAATAGCATTCCATAGAGGAAAGGACAGGAAAATTTCAAAGATTTAATTCTTTAACCATGAGTTTCAATATTTTTCTCTGCGCGTGTTTACTAAATTTAATGCTACATCCCAAATTGACTGTGGTGTTAAACCCATATATCAGCTCTTTAATCAAAGTAGCACAAGAAATTGTCTTTTAATTTCCTGTAATCCAGCTGTGTCTAACCAAATACCATTATACAGTTTGGCTCTGTCCTCACCTAAAACTCATCGTGAACTGTAGTCCCTATATTTTCCATGTGTCATGAGAGGGACCTAGTGGGAGGTAATTGAAAGATGAGGGTGGGTCTTTGCTGTGCTGTTCTCGTGATAGTCAATAAGACTCACAAGATCTGATGGTTTTATGAAGGGGAGTTCTCCTGCACAAGCTCTCTTGCCTGCTGCCATGTGTGATGTGACTTTGCTCCTCACTCACCTTCTGTTATGATTGTGAGGCCTCCCTAGCAATGTAAGACTACGAGTCAAACAACCTCTTTCCTTTATAAATTACTTAAACTTGGGTATGTCTTTATCAGCAGCATGAGAACCGACTGATACATACCATAACAGCTAGGGATAACAGAAAAGAATATAAATAAAACAGGAATTTATGACTAAGTATTTGGTAGGTAAGTTCTTGAAGCTCCTGGGACACAGCCCCTCTTTATGAGTAGGTTGCTTCCTACCAGTTGTAAGAATCCACTTGATTTATCCTTTAGTCTACCATGTTTAAACAGCAACTATCTTTTCCACATACTTGGGATTATTATAGTGAAATATTTATAAATTTTTGCATTTATGTCCTTCTTGAGCAACAACATACATAAATTTAGTAACCAAAGAGCACATCATCTTTGTTTGACTTAATGATTTTTATGTGTAAACAGCAATGTAACTAACACTTAGATCAAGACAAAGACAGCGCTACTCAATGTTTCTATGTCAATTTTTCTATATTCATTCCCCCAAAAATAATATTTATTCTGACTTTAACAGAAGACTTACAAATTTAAATAAATGCAATCATGGTGTACACTATTTCATGTCAAGCTTCTTTCACAAAATTTGATCTCTCACAAATAATTCATACTGTTGCTCATATCAGTAATTCTTTTTATCTGTGTGATTGTCCATTGTAAGAATATATAATTATTTCAGAATCAATAATACATTAGATGGTCACTTGCGTTACTTTCTGTTTTTGACTATGATGATCCATGAATTTACTTACAAGAGGTGAGAACATAATCAGATGAGTCTCTGAAACTCAATAACGAATAGTTCAAAGGTTTATTCTATAATGTGTGTATATCAAGCAGAACATTGTACCAGTGACCGATGCCATGGGAGGACTCCAACTACAAGAACAATAGCAAAGATTGTCATTGTGCCAACCACCAGGAAGATAAGTTAAAACACTTCTGCCCCTGTATCTTAGTATCAGAGTCCCCAAGGAAAACACAACTGAGTCAAGTACTGGGAGAACAATGATTTTACTCATTGTTATGATCTGAATTTTTCTGTTCCCGCAAAGTTTATGTGTTGAAACCTAATCACCAATGTGATAGCATTGTTGGGTGGGTCCCTGGAGAGGATCATGAGGCAGAGCCCTCCTTATAGTGGCTGTGTGGTCTCTTTTTATATCTTGATGAGAAAGTGTTCCAAGCCTAAGGCCCATTGGTATTAGGTCAAGTATGAAGTGGAAAAAAACTGTGTACATGAGATTCCCTTTCCTAACAGTATACACACACGCAATTGCACACAGTACCTGGAAAATAATATACCTTCAACAATTACCAAATTTTTTTTCTTCATTTTACCCTTTGTAAGGTTTTTAAAACAAACAATAAAAGAACATCAGTATTATGTGTTTTTTATTGTTCCAAGAATTGCTTATTTTTGTCATACAAAAAAAAAAAAAAACAAAATAGCCATCCCATGTCCATTTGAGGAATATATAATCTGCAGAAATTGTTGCACTCAAAATCAAACTATTTATTACAAAGCTAAACGTAGTCTATCCATATGATCCAGAAATTACAATCACCACTTTCATGTCCAAATAAAATAAAAACAAACCTGCACATAACTGTATCTAACAGCTTTATTCATAATCAATACTGGAAGCAAGCAGGATCTTCTTCAATGATGCAAATGGATAAACAAATTGATACAGTCATACAGTGCCATATTATTTAGTGATTCAAGAAATGATCTATCAAGCCACAAGAAAACATAAGGGCATCATAAATGCATATAGTAAAGTTGATAATCAAAAAAAACAAGATGTTTTGTGATTCCAACTACATGACATTCTGGAAAGGGCAAAACCATAGAAAATAGTAAAAAGGTCAGTGAATGCTAAGGGTTTAAGAGGTGGAGAGGGATAACAAATAAAACAAAGGGAACTCTTAGGACAGTGAATACTGCGAGTGGTAGTTATGATACTGGAATAGTGGGATGTCACATCTTGCATTTTTCAAGACCCATAGAACTTCACAAAACAAGAGTGAACTCTGATGTTAATTATGGACTTTTGTTAATAATGATATGTTAATATTGGTTAATCAAGTATAACACATGTATCACATTCATAATAATTGTTTAAGAGGAAACTGTAGAAGTTTTGGACAGAAAGTAAATGCTAACCCTATACTATTCCTGTTCAATTTTTCTGCATCTTAAACTGCTCTTTAAAAGTCTATGAAATATTTTTTCCTGCTAATTTGTTTGAGTTCCTTGTAGATTCTGGACATTGGTTCTTTGTCAGATGGATGAGGATTTTCTCCACTCTGTGGGTTGTCTGTTTACTCTGTTGACTGTTCCTTTTGCTATGCAGAAGCTCTTTAGTTTAATTAAGTCCCACCTACTTACCTTTGTTTTTGTTGTATTTGCTTCTGGGTTCTTGGTCATGAAGGCTTTGCCTAAGCCAATGTCTAGAAGGATTTTTTCAATGTTATCTTCTAGAATTTGTATACTGTCAAATGGGCTAAGGACATAAATAGATGATTCTCAAAAGAAGATATACAAATGGCCAGCAAACAAATGAAAAAGTGCTGAACATCACTAGTGATCAGGAGAAGGGAAATGCAAGTCAAACCCAAAATGTGATACCACCCTACTAATGGGAATGTAAACTAGTACATCCACTATGGAAAAGAGTGTGGAGATTCCTTAAAAAACTAGAAGCAGAACTACTGTTTGATACAGCAATCCCACTACTGGGTATCTACCTAGAAGAAAAGAAGTTTTTATACCAACAAGATTCTTGCACACACATTTATTTTTATCAGCACAATTCAAAATTGCAAAAATGTAGAACCAGCCCAAATGCCCATCAAGGAGTAGAAAAACAAACTATGATATATGTATACATATAAAAAAAAGATATACTTATATACATACACACATACATATATATTTACAAAATGGAATAACTACCCTGCCATAAAAAGGAATAAATTAATGACATTCGCAGCAACCTGGATGTAATTGGAGACTATCTTTTTAAGTAACTCAGGAATGGAAAACCAAACATTATGTGTTCTCACCCATAAGTGAGAGCTAAGCTATGAGGCTGCAAAAGCATAAGAATAATCAAATGGATTTTGGGGACTCGGAGGAAAGGATAGGAGAGCAGTGAGGGATAAAAGCCTACAAATTGGGTTCATCTATACTGCTCAGGTGATGGGTGCACCAAAATCTCACAAATCACCACTAAAGAAATTACTCGTGTAATGAAAAACCACCTGTTCTCCAAAAGCCAATGAAAATTTAGAAAAATAAAAAATGAAAACAAAAATAAATAATAAGTAAAAGTATATTAATTGTAAGAAATCAAATTAATGTGTAAAATTGTAAGAGTGCCCTTTATGGTGGGAACGAAGCCTTAGGTTATTGGCGTAATCTGTCACTGAGCATGCAGACAGAAGTACTAATAAAAATGCCTTTAAGGGAGGTAGTATTTGGCAGAAATGCAATTTGGTTTAAAAAGTGTTGTCAGTGAGAGTGTACCGTTTATATATATATGTAGTATATATTCACTATATACCTCTTCTATCTTATCCCCAATATTTGTATGATTTTATCTACATACTTGCCTGCAGGAGGTTGTATTTCATTGAGTATTTTTTTCTTGTAGTTTTCATACTCACTTTATAAGTATCTGATCTCTTTGAAACCGTATCTACTCACTAGTGGTGGAGCAATAAAATAAAACTTCTTTCAATAAGTTTACGTTTCTCTTATCTAAAATTACTCTTTTTAAGCAAATGTCATGCTTTACTCCCTAGAGTTAAAATTTAATATCAGGAAATCTTTAATTATTTTCATAACACTTTAGGATGATGAGAGAAAAATGGCTTTTAGTCAAATGGTTATCAATATTAATTTGAAAAAACATTAAGATTTTACTATGACACAATAATATCATGAGCAGCGACTTTCCTTTCTATTTATTTTAACTAGGCAGTCAGGCTATGAAAAGTGAGAATGGGAAATAGGACAAAGATCTGAAATTCTCACATTCCTGACTGTAACTTAATGTACTTAAATAATAATATGTCTTTAGAGTAAATAGGTAAAGAAAGTATCTCTGAAGTAACAACCACTTTTAATAATTTAATTTATCTTTAACACTCTTCAAGAAACATTGGGGAAAAAAGTGGTGTTTTCTGTGTGATGAAAAGCTTTTTGTCTCTATATGTACTTGAAACTTGAAGAAAATTTATTGAAAATAATAAACACCTATAATGTACACTATAATAAATTGCTTAGTTTTTCAAATGTGGGGTGTGATCTGCAATAAATCCTATAAGAAATGAAAGAATAGAAAAGTTTATGTGACCAGAAAACATTTTGGAAGATTTGGTTAAGCCTGAAGATACACGTAATATTCTCTCTCTCTCTCTCTTTGAACTGTATGCACTCTCACAATTCAGGTATAGTTCTCTGTGGACACCTTTTGGTTTCTTATATATTCAAATGAACTGATTACTTTAATTGAAGAAAAAGAAAGTCCACTACCTCCCTCACACTAACCCTATCTCGGTTAATTTCACTAGTTCCCCTGCCAATTAGCCTTAGCAATATGTTTTCCAACTCCAGGCTTGCATAGATAATGATAGGGAAAGTCAGGGACTCATAGGCTGAGGTAACTTTTTTAGGGGGAAAAAAAGGAGATGTCATTAAGAGAAATACATAATGTAAATGACCAGTTAATGGGTGCAGCACACCAACATGGCCCATGTATACATATGTAACAAACCTGCACGTTGTGCACATGTACCCTAGAACTTAAAGTATAAAAAAAAAGTACAATAAACATAGTATTCATGTAGCATTGTGCTAAATATCAAATTGTTTCTTCTGCTGGAGGAAGGGAAAAGCGTTGTTCAAATATTTACCATTTTTTCTTACCAATGGTGTTGAATTATTAAAACCATGCAAACCTTTTTATTTATTTATATTTATTTTCCACAACTTTGTTTTGTTATTGCAAACTGATGTTAACCACTCACTTTTGCCAAGCTAATGACTCGAGACTTCATTCTTCAATATGGAAGGTGTATAGAAAGTATGTTTGAGAAATTTAACAATCCTAATGTATTTTCAAACACAGTTAGCTATCATCTTATTTAATGGTGTTTGAATGATTACTTTCTCATATCAGTGATTTAAAAATGGTATTTCCTTTGAAATGTGAGACTATAATTCATGTGAATCTTATTTTGCTAGGAAATCAATCTAGTAATTCATCATTTATTAATTTGCATCCTTTCTTTTAACTGATAGAAAATTAGAAAGCAAATTTTATGTTGAGAAAAGGAATTATATATCCTCTCTTCTTGTGAAACAATGACTATGAAAATATTCCTCCCTCTCGATTCTGTTTTTGTAAAGAATTGAAAGAATTCGTTAGTATTGAGGTAAAGAGTTGAAGAAGAATGAGGACTGGCATTGTCAGTTCCAAACATCAGAGAGGAACATTGTGTTTCTCTTGTGTAGATGCTGCACGGTCAGTACAATCCTCCAAAAATATAACTTAGGAAAAAAATATTTAGGTGGTCATCCAAGTAGAAAGGTTTTCAATTTCTAACAATTACTTGAGCATTATCAGCATTAAATTTGGGTGAAATATGTGATCCAATTTGGCTGAGATTTTCATTTTTTATATTGGTGATGATTTAGGTTTATTCCATAGACAGACAAGGAATTGCAAAGACCATTGTCCTTAAAGCTAAGGTTATTTTATGTATTTTCTGTTTTACATTTGAACTTAAAATAAAACTTCCTAATCTTAGCTCCCTTTTTCTTAAAAATAATTTGATGAAAACATCCTGTAGTAATCTTATATTATTTTTAGCGAATAAATATGCAAATATTAACACATAATAAATTTGCAACCTAATTATGTATTTCTAATACATACATTAAATTACATGTATTATGTACTAATTCATGATACATTTGCAACTTTATACAAGTTTTGAAGAATGAAAATTATGGTGCAAATTAAAACTATTATTTAAGACGATGCTATTAAATAAATAAAAGATAATTTTGTGCCAATAAAACAAAGTTAAATTTCAAACAAAAATACTGATATATTCATTATCAGAAAATATCTCATGTTAGCATGAAAAGAGCAGACTCTTTTGAACAGTTTAATAAAATAGGGGGTGAAAGAAGAATGGATAAATATTATATGTCTTTTTATTTGTAAATAGAGAATAATAAGCTCTAAGAAAAATTTTCAATAATACTTTCTGACTCTATATTCAATATTAGAGAGCTTGGTTAAAAAGATATGTCTTGAACCTCATGTAATTTACTTGAAAAATTGTATTAATATTCAGTTATTAATTAAAATAATTTTTAAAGGACATTTTTAGGGTAAGTTTAAAAGAAAGTTATGTTGCCAGCAGTAGTTGATTTGTTAGTGTCTGACTCATGTCAAATCTGTAAGAGTAGGATATCGTGATTACTATTTTGGTGTTTTCTATTTAAAAACTACAAATTTCTTCTGAGTATCACTTATGTATCCAAATGATATTTTCTTCTCATTTTTAAAAATCCAAGCTATCAGTATCAGAAATAGGTGTTATGCATAGTTAATTTACCTAATCTTCATGCTGGAGAAATCAGAGATAAAATTTTATAATACATACCTTTAAAACTATAACATTTTCCATGAATTGTAGAGTATATAGCTTTTTTCACATTTTTAATAACTGTATTTAGAATATGTCCTATGAATGACATACTTTACAGTGTGTTAAACAATAATTGGGAGTGTCGTTTATTTTCTAGTGAGAAATAAAGAATTTGTGAAGAATATATTATATGACATATATTATATAACATATGACAAATAGTTGAAATATATATGTATTTTATATTATGAGCAGGCATATGTGGTGATAAAGACAATTTTTATATAATAAATGTATATTTTATATAACTATATATTAAATAAGTACAGTTTATTAATAGGCACATAAGCAAATATAAATATGAACTAAAAGCTGAGCAGGTATTGCATTCTTGTGATACAAAAGACAGAATGTTTAAAGAATTGTTATTTAGCTGAGTTTGAGTAATGGCAAACTACTTGGAGTTATTAAAATACTTGATGAAGGTAAAATATGAACTCTAATAATACATTTTAAAAATGGTTTAAAGTTTTTTAAAAAAATATTTTTTAAAAAATATTTTAATCACTACTCACATAATTTCACCAACAGTCATCTTTTATTCCCCAAATATGTCACACAGTGTGTTCCTGCATGTGGCTAATTCCCCAGATGGCTCTACTCCAGTCAGGACTAGAAATAATTTAAGTTTCCTACTTCAGATAATTTCTTGACTCCACCCTTAATTTATAAATTCTATGATAACTTCAGATATTGCTTCAAAGGAAGCTAGAAATTTATTCTGATGACTGTATTTCAAAAACAAGTAGGCATCTTAGCTCACCCATATTTTAAATGATTAATATCAAATATCTTAAGTATAAGTTTTAAATTATCTTGTTCCCATCCCATCATAAAATGGTGAATATATACTTACACAGCAACACAGAAGTTGACTTAAAAGGTAAGGGGTAAAAGGCACAAAATTGTCCTCAGAACTTCTTTCAATACGTTATTTTATATTAGTCATGGATAATTGATACATTAAGGTGGTGGTGTGGACATCTATCACTGGTTTTCCAGGGCTCTGGGGTGCATATGAGAATGACTTGCTACTTAAAACTAGAATATCCCAGAAACACTTTATAAATTACTCTCATCATGGAGACTAAGAGCCAATATCGACTTTGAGAGGTTTAGGCTTACATTGAGGGGTTTAGACTATAGCCTTCACAGTGGACTGTAGAGTATAAAACTGTCGGATTTCAGATAAATAAAGGTCTAATACTGGTTCAGCTTGAAAAGTAAAACATATAATTACCTGGCTCCCTGTCCCAACCAAGAATCATGATGACTCACTTTAAAACATAGTTTAGCTTACCTTCCTAGGTATGAAAGTTTAATTCTACCACCTTCTTGACTTGTTGCTCTTAAAATAATAATAATAATAATGATAATGATAATAATAAATTATTATAGAAATATTTTGTGTGATTACTCAATGCAATTTTCCTTTTCTGAACATTATTTAGTATGCATTAACAGACTCTTTTAAATTAGGAAGCAATAATTGAGACACTATTCATTACAGAGGGGCAAGAGTATGTTATTCAAATTGCTATTATAAGATCAATAATAATATGCATTTACTTCTAAAATACACAAAGCTGGTTAATTAATATTATGGCAGTTATTTTTCTCATTATGTCTGTTTACTCTCGCTTACATCCTTGAACATTAACTTGTTAAATTTCTGTAATTATGTGTTTTAACATCATTTGCTTTGGAGCATGATTAAAAAGTCAAATAAATACTATAGAGCTTTGGGGAAGTGAAGACTATAAACATGTATTTAACTGTGAAGCTTATTCCTGCTCAGTGCCATATGTTGGTCATCTAGAGATATTTTTTCCTGAACAAATGTAGCAAAGAGGTTGATGAGAAAATATCCTTGTCATTAAGGAAAACAGTACATTTCCTGTCTTTTCTCTGACTCATTAAGAATGCCCTCCTTCTGTTTCCTGACTTCTTAATGATCGCCGTTCTAACTGGTGTGAGATGGTGTCTCATTGCGGTTTTGATTTGCATTTCTCCGATGGCCAGTGATGATGAGCATTTTTTCATGTGTCTATTAGCTGCATAGCTGTCTTCTTTTGAGAAGTGTCTGTTCATATCCTTTGCCCCCTTTTTGATGGTTTTTTTTTTTTCCTTATACATTTGTTTGAGTTCTTTGTAGATTCTGGATATTAGACCTTAGTCAGATGAGTAGATTGCAAATATTTTCTCCCATTCTGTAGGTTGCCTGTTCACTCTGATGATAGGTTCTTTTGCTGTCCAGAAGGTCTTTAGTTTAATTAAATCCCACCTGTCAATTTTGGCTTTTGTTGTCATTGCTTTTAGTGTTTTAGACATGAAGTCCTTGCCCATGCCTACGTCCTGGAGAGGATGTGGAGAAATAGGAACACTTTTACACTGTTGGTGGGACTGTAAACTAGTTCAACCATTGTGGAAGACAGTGTGGTGATTTCTCAAGGTTCTAGAACTAGAAATACCATTTGACCCGTATATACTGGGTATATACCCAAAGGATTATAAATCATGCTACTACAAAAACACATGCACACGTATGTTTATTGCAGCACTATTCACAATAGCAAAGACTTGGAACTAACCCAAATGTCCATCAATGATAGACTGAATTAAGAAACTGTGGCACATATACACCATGGAATACTATGCAGTCACAAAAAAGGATGAGTTCATGTCCTTTGCAGGGACATGGATGCAGCTGGAAACCATTATTCTCAGCAAACTATCACAAGGACAGAAAACCAAACACTGCATGTTCTCACTCATAGGTAGGAATTGAATAATGAGATCACTTGGACACAGGAAGGGGAAAATCACACACCAGGGCCTGTTGTGGGGTTGGGGGAACGGGGAGGTATAGCATTAGGAGATATACCTAATGTAAATGATGAGTTAATGGGTGCAGCACACCAACACAGCACATGTATACATATGTAACAAATCTGCATGTTGTGCACATATACCCTAGAACTTAAAGTATAAAAAAAGGTAGAAAAAAATGATAATAGTTTTCTCTCCCACATTTAATAAATGGAATTTTGGTATTCTCCAATAATTCACATTAAAGCTCTTACTATGAAAAACAAAGATACTCTCCTTCCACTTGTTTTTAAGTCTTCACAGTTTAATTCCTTTAAAGGCTTTACCAAGTGCATTATTAAAAACGAATAAATTTCAAGTTACTTATTAGTCAAGCTTGAGGGGATAATAGGGATTGCATTCCCCAAGTCTGTATTATATACCAGTGAGAATTCAGTTGTTATCATGAGAGTTTGTGGCTAGTTCTAGGACGTAGTCTCAATTAGGCAGGTGTATTCAGACGGAAGAAAAAGGACATGACTTTTGTTTCAAAGATAAACTAGATTATTTTCAGTACTACTTTTAAATCTATGCTAAAACTTGAGCTAGAAAGCAAAACGATTAAAAATATTATTCATTTTCAATTATTTATATTGCATTTCTTACATAACTTGATTACATAGAGACCATAAAATTATTGGAAGAGAGATTTTTAGGGAATAGCTTCTAATTTAAATAAAGATAATTTTTGGTTTTGTTTTTACTGATATCAGTGAAATCATTTAGCATGGATTAATTAAGTAATTATAAATAAAGCATCTATAGTACTTAATATGTGACTTCTCTCTAAGATACAGCAATATACTTGAAGACTGAGCTGTATCTAAAGTGATGATTACATCATGTCATGAGAAATATTAATAACTTGGGACATGCAGAAAATTATGAAAGGAGCGAGAGTGCAGTTCAGTTAGGAAAATAAAAGGCTCCTGAGACAGAGAAATTTGTCTAAGTCCAGAGAGATGAAGACGTTTGCCAGATTAAGGCATTCTATTGGGGGATTCCTTTTTTTTATTCCTGGATAAGAAATTACCACACACAGAGCTGCTTTAACAGTACTTTTCTATTGTACCACTGTTCTGTAGGTTGGAAATCTGGGCAGCCTATGGGGGTTCTCTGTTTAAGGTTGGACAATGTCAAGTGTTGTCGAGACTGGTCTCTTCTTTGGAGGCTTTGAAGATGAATCAGTTTTCAAACTCTTTTTTGTTGAGGTCTCCATTCTTTTGCTGGTCATCAGCCAAAAATTACTCACAACTCCTAGAGGCTCATCTCTAATCCATGCACATCGTCCCTCCACCTTCGAGCCAGCAGTGCTACATTCATTTTTTTCTCGCAATTTGAATAACTCTAACTGCCTATACTACATGCAGCCAGAAAAACTATTCCTTTAAAGATGTATGCAATTAGAAGCCAGGCATGACGGCTCATGCCTGTAATCCCAGCACTTTGGGAGGCCGAGACAGGAGGATCACCTGAGGTTGGGAGTTCGAGATCAGGCTGACCAACATGGAGAAACCCCTTCTCTATTAAAAATACAAAATTAGCTGGGCATGGTGGCACATGCCTGTAATCCCAGCTATTCAAGAGACTGAGGCAGGAGAATTTATTGAACCTGGGAGGTGGAGATTGCAGTGAGCTGAGATTGTGCCATTGCACTCCAGCCTGGGCAATAAGAGCAAAACTCTGTCTCAAAAAAAAAAGTATGAAATTAGATTATGCCCACTCATATAGTCCCTATTAGAATTAATTAAATGATTAAATGTTAACTGGTGACTAGCCTTACTTACATCTGCAAAATCCCTTTTCATGTTCCATAACAACCTAGGGCATAACTAATGGGGCACAAGGCCTGGGGCCATCTTAAAATATAGAAAGTACAAAGATGATAAGACAAAAACGTTGCCAATACATTTGCATGACTACAATTTGTTGAGCATTTTTCTGAATTTGTTAGGCAGGGTTGATTGGTGTGGGGAAAGAAGAGAAACTCTTGAAACTTCCCCATATTTTATAATGGGTTTCAGGTTTATCTGCAGATGAACTTTACCTGCGTGCAGGGTGAATTCACTAAGATTAGGAAAGATCAAGGGCCTACAATTCTACTTTTGAAGGTGAATGATGTCAGGCTTCAGGTTATCAAAGAGGAGGTGCACTCAATTTCTGTTTTGCTTATATCTTCTAATATTTTTAATTGAATTGATATAAGAAATATTGGCATAAAATGATTGAAGCAACAGCTGCTTTATCGGAATTAAATGTTGGCAAGTCAAATAGTATTCCGGGACACTGAAAACATGTATATGTGATATAATACTGTCAAATATGTGAATGAATTAATAAAAAAGAAGTTTATTAGTAAATGAATCAAGTTAGCAAGAGCACAAACCAAATAGATGTTAATTAGTCATATAATTAGAAATGGTGGCAGAGTAGAAAGAGCAAGTGAATGTATTTCACTGAAGGGGGAAGAGGTTGGACACCTCAATTTATGTATCTGAACTTGACACCAATGTGCAAGTAAAGTTCATTGACCAAAAAAAAGTTGAGAATCGCTCATCAAAAATCTGAAATCTGAAATGCTCCAAAATTCAAAAATTTTTGAGCACTGACATGATGTAACAATTGGAAAATTCAACACCTGCCTCATACAATAGGTTATAAACACACAGTTTATTCAGCATCCCCAAGGAAAATAAGACCCTCCCAGCCTCCTTCATTGGCTATATACATTTCCCCCCAGCACAAGCACACCCATAAAGATAATAAAATGGCGTATGTGTAGGCCAAAGGTGTCAATGGCTGATTTCCTAAAATGTCTCACCTGAGGTCAAGACCTACATGCATTACCCACTGTACTTTTTTTTATTCTCTGTTCGTTAGTGTAAAGATATTATTGAAAATGTCAAAAAGTACTACAGATACCCTTATGCATGATAGTGATAAGAAAAAGTTAAAACATTTGTATTTATCTATAGCCCAGTAAGTCAAGTTTTTAGAGAAACAGGACAGCAGTATAAATATGAAGTGTCTTAAAGGAGATTATGTTGTTGGAATATCACCAGATATGGCCTGATGAAACTGTTGAAATTCTAAGCTGAAAGTGATTAACATGATTTAATAAAGGAAAGAAAAACACCCCAAAGAGAGACATGAACATCTTCAACATGTATTAGAAGAGTCGACCTGTCAGCATTGCTGTGAAGAGATAGCACTTAATGATCTGCTGACCAGAAAACAAGCAAAGGTCTATCACAATGAACAGACAATTGAGTAGAATTGTGAATATTCAACAAGCTGGTTGCAGACATTTAAGAAAAGCCACAGCATTAAACTTGTAAAGGTTTGTTGTGATAAAGCATGCACTGATCATGACACAGTGAAGAAATTCATTGATGAGTTTGTCAAGTCATTGCTGATGAAAATCAGACATCAGAAAAAGTCTAAATGCTGATGAAACATCACTGTTTTGGTGTTATGGCCCCAGAGAGACAGCTGAGTAGACAGACCCTACAGGAATTAAGTATGCCAAGGACACCACAACTGTGCTGACGCGTGCTAATGCAGCAGGCATGCATAAGTGTAAACTTGCAGTGATAGGCAAAAGCTTGTGTGCTTGCCATTTTTGAGGAGTCAATTTCTTACCAGTCGATTATTATGCTAACATAAAGGCATGTGTCACCAGGGACATCTTTTCTGATTGACTTCACAAACATACCAGGGGCTCACTCTTACCGCAGAAAAGCTGAACTTCATGACAATTGCAAGATATTGTTATTTCTTGACAACCATTCTGCACATCCCGCAGCTGAATATCTCATCAAAAATAATGTTTATGTAATGCATTCCCCCCCCCACTATAAATGTGGCTTCATTATTCAGCTAGGTGACCAGGGTATTATTTGTTCAATGAAGAGTAAATGTAAAAGCACTATTTTGAACACCTTGCTAGCAGCAGTGAGCAGAAGTGTGTACCTGTGTGTGTGGAAGGCTTTAAAAATGAGTTTTTCATGAAGGACACTGTATATGCCATTGCCAGCACTTGGAGCAGAGTGATTAAAGGTGGTTGTACATGCCTGGCACAACCTCTGGCCTGTGGCTATGTTTAATGCTGATGATGAGCAAGGTGGTAACTAGAAGGATTTCATATGTCAAGTGAGTATAAAAAATGATGTTTATTCTTCTTACATATGCAAAAATATACCTTCAGAGTCCATCTGGAAGAATGGACTAAGCTGGAGTGAGCTAGAAGAAATGAATAAAGAACAAGATTTTGGCTGGGCGTGGTGGCTTATGCCTGTAATCCCAGCATTTTGGGAGGCTGAGGTGAGTGGATCATCTGAGGTCAGGAGTTTGAGATCAGTCTGGCCAACGTGGTGAAACCCTGTCTCTACTAAAAATACAAAAATTAGCCAGGTGTGGTAGTGCACACCTGTAATCCCAGCTTCTGGGGAGTCCTAAGGCAGGCGAACAGCTTGAACCTTGGAGGCACAGGTTGAGGTGAGCCAAGATCATGCCACTGAACTCCAGTCTGGGTGACAGGGTGAGACTCCATCTCAAAAAAACAACCACAACAAAAAAACAAGAGATCTTAACATTTATTATGAAGCTCCAGTTGTTCATGCATTGATTGATGATGAACGAAATGCTTTGGAATCAAGATGATTGCAATAATAGTGATAATGAAGATGACATTGCTAACACTTCAGAAACAGTGCCTGTCAATGACATGGCAAAAAGGTGTGATGAGCTTATTGCAAAACTGGAACAGTGTGCATTCATAGCAGAACAGGAAGTTATGTCAGTTTACAAAAGCAAAGAGAAACATCTAAGACAAAAGTTGTTGTTAATGAGGCAGATAACTGTGGAGGAGATATTTTTAAAAGCCATCCAGCAGAAAGTGCCTCATTTCTAGAAACATAGCCCTACAAAGGGTTATAGTTTGTCGTTACCTTTACAGTATCAATAGTATTGACTTCATTAAGATGAAAATGATTTCTATCAAATTAATTGATATAGCACAGCTTATACAGACAGTGAATGCTTTTAATGATCATATAGACAAATTAAATCAACTACACATATATGTAAATTAAAATTATGGTCTCAATCTGCTGAAATATGTTAATAGAAATAAGTGCAAATTCCAGCCCTGTAGTTTACAAAACAGTAATTTTACAACAAGAGTATAAAAGGAATGCATACAAATTAAATCATTTGTTGAAAATTACGAAGACATTTTCTAAGTTTCCATATGGTTTACTCTTTCAACTCCTTTAAGTTTTTCTAAATGATTCTAAGCAGCATTACCTAAATACCCTTTTCAAAATTGCAAACATTTCCTTTGTCACTCCAGCACAACTCTTCCTCCATTTTTTTGGATTATTTTTTTCCTGTAACACTAATCACCTTCTAATGAATTATAAAATTTAATATTAATAGTTTTATCATTCATCATCTCCCATTCCAACACACCAGAACATGTTTCATGAGGGCAGAAACTTACAGTTTCTTTTACACTGACAGGCACAAGGTAGATCTTAACTAA
Organism: Piliocolobus tephrosceles; assembly: GCF_002776525.5. Lineage (NCBI taxonomy): Eukaryota > Metazoa > Chordata > Mammalia > Primates > Cercopithecidae > Piliocolobus > Piliocolobus tephrosceles. The sequence goes on from NC_045451.1 coordinate 11,483,666, forward strand.
ATATTAGTTTCATGGTTAAAAGAAAAAATGGATTAATGAAAAGAAGTATTTGGTTGCATTTTCTGTGCTTAAGGAAAGACATTAACAAACTTGATGTAAGCCAGAAAATGGTGAATAATCTGGAAATATGACATCATGAACAACGAAAAGAAGGAATGTTGTTACATTGGAGATGTGATTTGGCAGAAGACATTCACTATACTTTCCTTTCAATATCATTGTTGAAATATGGAAGAGCCATTAAATTATTGTAGTTGGTTGGAGGTTCAAAGTTTTGAAAGTTGAGTAAAAATTTTCTCAGTATGTATTTTGCTTTAATCCAAATGGAAATTTACCAAAAAATAGAGTTATTTTTGGAAATGAAATTAATTGCTTTAGGAAGCTTTTTGTCCCTTTTCACTGGAATTGTTAGAAAAGTCGTCTACTTGAGATATTGCTGTGGGTTTCGTGCAAGGGTCTACCTGAGCTTTCATATCCTCAGATTCTCTAGAAAGAAAAATACTTGTGCATAAGAATGAAGGATAAAAATTGTGGTTCAGTCTCAGAGTATACAGTAAAAATGTCTGGTTAAACATTATAGTGGAATTGTAGTTGCAATAACACTAAATTTGATTGTAGTTTTCAAGTGCAAGAAAATAACATTTAACAATATCATAAAAATGAATAGCTACTCACCATAGATACTTTCTCAAACAACTAGTCAGACACTCTCAGACACATGCTATTAAAAGAGAGAGAGAGAGAAAGCAGTGTACATTCTATTACCCAAAGATCCAAATGTAAAATAACAACAGAGCCCAACAGAATATTTTTCTTTCTGACTTCCATTTTAGCTTATGAAACACACATGTTTTATTTTAATTTCCTGGGTTATTTTTGGCAGAATTACTCTATATCAGATGAAAATGAGAAAATAGCAGAAAGAGATATAAAGATAGAAATAATGACAACTGAATTATATTCAAGATTTTGCCTCTTAGTGTAAGACCATTGGAATTTAAATTAACTTCCATGCACTTATGTTCTCCAACTGTCCAGAGAAAAGCATAGTTATATATGTCTAGAAGTCTTTGCACTGCTAAGGTTCTGTGACTCTACACAGTAAGCACGTAAAATTAAATATACAGCCCGTCTTTCTTAACCTCATTTTTTAAGTTAAATTTATGGATGTAGACTAAAATAATTCCTGAGGTTTTCACCATCTTCTGTATATTTTCAGTGTTTAAACACTCTAGGAAATGACAGAATTTTTGGATGCTAATACATGTATATAGCTTTAGATAGTATTATGTAATGCATATAATATAAATGGAAGTAGACAATAGAAGAATTATGCACTTGATAAAAATCATGCAAAGTTCGGAAAATAATTATTCTTCAATGTCTGGTACAGATAAAACTCTGCACTTAGCACCTTTCATATTTGGTGTTGTTTTCATGTTTTAATGGCATGTGTATTAGATGAGGAAATGTACAGGTTGATGCATTAGTCTTATGCAAAATGTGAGTATATTGTAAATGAAATATAAGTTTATGTTTTAGATCTCCAAATCTGTGAAATGTATCAAATCTAATCTTCCTCAATTTAAGTAGATAAAAGAATAATTTAAAAGACAAGTTTAATTTTTTTCATTAGAAAATATCTTATATTTTAAAAGTAAGTTAAATCCTACTGAGACCTTATCTCAAAAAAAAAAAAAAAAAAAAAAAAAAAAAAAAATTAGCCAGCCATGTCACCTGTAGTCCCAGCTACTTGAGGGACTGGGGCAGGAAGATCACTTGAGCCTAGGAGTTCCAGATTGCTATGAGTTATGATCACACCACTGCACCCCAGCATGGCTGACAGACTGAGACTCCATCTCTATTAAAAATAAAATATATAAAATAAAATAAAATAGACTAGGCACAGTGGCTCACAACTGTAATCCCAGCACTACAGGAGGCTGATGTGGGCAGATCATATGACGCCAGTGTTTGAGCAAAGACAAAAGCCTGGCCAACATGGTGAAAACCCATATCCACTAAAATGACAAAAATTAGCCAAGTGCAGTGGCACATGCCTGTAATCCCAGCTATTTGGGAGGCTGAGGCATGAGAATTTCTTGAAACCAGGAGGTGGAGGTCGCAGTGAGACAAGATCACGCCATTGCATTCCAGCCTGGGGGATAGAGCAAGACCCTGTTTCAAACAAACAAACAAACAAAAAATCTATTAAATTTCAATTATGAGGGCAGAGTACAGACAGATATATTTTGATGGTGTGGAGTGATAGAGTCAAAAGTAATGCCTAGGAAATAGATGGGATAAATTCTAAAGAATGAGAAATTTGGAGTTAATTGATCCAGTCAAATCTGATTTAGTTTGAAATGTATGTATGACATATTATGAGTCTATTTTAAGGTGTATGTTTTTGTTTTCATAACGGTGATCAGTAATATAAGTGTAATTTAGAACAAAACAAAACTATGTTTTTTCTCATCTCATTCTTAATTAATAACGAATGCATCCACTCGATAAATGTATATTGGGTACTAAACTGCTTACCAAAAGTGAGAGGGAAGTTTCAAGGCCAAACATGTTTCAAATCTCAGCTACCGTCACATTTACTATTTCTCCACTGACCAAAGAAATGCACATGGCAAGTCCTGAAACCAGGTTGCAAGGTATCCTTGTAAGGATGTAGCTAAAAGGAATAAAATTACCATTTTTACCATTGCCAACTTTCCTCTTTCTAATCCAAAGAAATCTTTCATGCTTTTATACAAGGTTTCTGAGTTAGTGGCAGCAACACGGATGCGGTGAGCTGGAAGGAAAAAGAGATAGGAGAAGGCTTCCCAGGCTTTTGGCTTGAAGGGCAATCTGAAGTAATGAAGTTATCCATATATTCTGCCACTGAACTGAATTCTAAAAATATGCCAGTTTAGTAAGACAGAATATATGGATTGCTTCTGCATCTACACAGTAGGGGAGGAAAAGTTGCTGTCATAAAAAGAAGTCAGAAGAAAACAATTAAATATTCATGAATTCTTAAAGGTTATATGTGGGCCAATTTACTCCCTGAAAATAGCTGAGAACTTCAGAATAATTGGGGGTGACACTCACTTTCAAGATCTTTTTCATAGGACTCCACCAATGCCCACAAAAAAAGGAATAGATATATATATAACAATACATATATAGAATATAATGAATTAATATAATATAATAATATCAATTAATTATTATATATTATATATTATTATTGCAACATATAATATATTATATAACAATTATTACAATTATTATATGTGCAATTATTTATTATATGTTTTATATATATATAGAGAGAGAGCAATTGAAGTCATCATCACCTGAGAAAATGAAATCTGAAGTTCAGCAGGTTTTGCTGGGAACTGAATGGGGTAGATCAGCAGCTTACTATTTAACACATTAAGTATGGATACCTCTTATGTATCCAATAAGTGACATACAATAATAATGAAAAAAGAAGACATGGGCTGAAAATAGACATGTGGAAATCATTAGCATGTCCAGGCTGTGCCAAGCCATGAAAGTGGATGAGATAATCTGAGTAGAAAGTGTTGACAGGAAAAAGAAAACAACCAAGAAGTTCCCCAGTTCCCAAAATTTAGAGATTTAAAAGTCAAGGAGGAGCTAGCAAAACTGTTTCAGAGTGAGTAGTGAAGAAGGACTGACAAGAAAACCTAGCAGCCTGGAAGTGAAGTGGAGAAAAAGACTTAAGAAAGAAGGCATGATTCTGAACCTCACTGATGACCACACAGAAAACAATGAGACACTATTTTTGACACCTTCTTTGACAGGTATTAAGTAGTCTGAGAGACTCCTGCTAGGAAAGATTATTGATCAGAGGGAGTTTGAGTTCATTAACTATTGTGAGAAACAATGTAGCTGTTCAAATCAGACACCGAAGCATCAAAATGCCTTATTTTTTCACTTTCTCTGTTTCTAATCCTTCAGCATGATCTTTCATTCTTAGGTTAAATATAAATTGAAATATTTACATCTGTCTGAATTTTTACTCCTGTTCCTCCCCTTGGGCCACTATCATTGACTACAAATCCTTTTTTAATGCATTTCATGCTTCTCCCACTCCTGGCTCCTCTAAAGTTACTCCCCCAACATCCAGCAAGATCTTTTAGAATAGAACTCTTATCATAATGCACCACTACTTAAACTCGCATGAATAGTTTTAATTTCATTTTGAAGAAAAATTCTAGCTCCTTATAAAGAGCACCCAAATTCTCTGGGGTCTGATCCCTGCCTGTTACTCCAACCTATTTATATTCCAGCCTTTTCTCTTCCTCTGATTAGACAAACCACAGTGCTCTGTTTTCAGATTCCCCACTGTCCCGAGATGCTCTTACTTTCAGATTTTCTCTTATGCTTGTCTCTCTGCCAAGAATGTATCTCCCATACTTTCTTTATGACTGACTTTTGTATCTTGGCTTAGTTTATTTCCAGTGCACCCCTGAGGGGACTTATTTAAATGTTTCTCCTCCTATCTGTCTTCATTGGGCAAGTCCCATTATGTGGGACTTTATTCAAGTGTTTCATTCTCCTACTAGACATCCAGCTTTATAAGGGGTAATATCCCTTTTGATTCCACATACTAAGCATAGCGGGAAATAGTTGCTTGGAAAACAGTTTAAAACCAATAAATATTTGCTGAGTTAATGACAGAGTCAAAAGTAGCTAGGTGCATAGCATGGTGAACATTGAGACACTGATGCTGATAACAGACAGTGAGAAAACTGCCTATGTGAAGTGTATGTCTTAGATCCCTTAGACGTTTTTGTCTGATAGTTTCTGTTAATAGGAGCTAGTTTCTTTTCAGAAAAAAAAAATCAAACTGGCTAAGATGGCATTAGATGATGGGAACCCCCAGAACAGTGTTATACAACAGAGGAGGCCATGGAATCAAAAGAGAAGTCACATTACTAAGCTGTAACCATGACGCTATTTCTAATGGACATTCAGTGATTTTTATCTTTGAACAATGTCAGCAGTCACCTCGGACTCAGATACCCAGCTGGTAGGGAAGTTGTCCTCCTTACATATGCTTTGTTTATTTTCAAAAAAATTCTGGCTGGGTGTGGTGGCTCACACCTGTAATCCCAGCACTTTGGGAGGCCAAGGTGGGTGGATTACCTAAGGTCAGGAGTTAGAGACCAGCCTGGCCAACATGGTGAAACCCTGTCTCTACTAAAAATAGAAAAAAAGTATCACATTTTTTTTTTTTTAAGATGGTGTTTCACTCTTGTAGGCCAGGCTGGAGAACAATGGCATGATCTCGGCTCACTGCAAACTCCTCTTGAGTTCAAGAGATTCTCCTGCCTCAGCTTCCCAAGTAGCTGGAATTACAGTGCCTGTGTAAATGTGATTGAAGAACAGGAAAGCATCAAATAATTATCAAATAATGACTTACTTGAACTTCTCTCAAATGTCCTCTCATTTGTCATACTGATTCAACAAACATCAATAATATGTAGATAATCTATTCATGTACAATTAATAAATAATATAAAGAACATGTAAGAAAATCAAGTAACTGTTATGGCTATTTTTCATGGCCTAGTCCTTATAATTCTGCAAAATCTGGCCCATAACAAAAGAGAATCGTCAAAAATAAAACAGGAGCAATCTAATTACAAGTATATTTTGTGTAGAAAACTTCTATTTCAGCCTTGTTTTATCTCAAATATTTCATAGATAGGAATGTGCTTACATAATACCATTGATTCTTCTTTTTCCATTTATAGCTTTAGCTATTAATGTGTGTAGATATTAAAGAAAATCTGATCAATGGGAAATCTTGTGCATATAAAAATGTTAGGTCATTTGTCGAGCTGTCCATATAGCTTTAAATATCACATTAAACAACAGGAATAATGAGATCAGTAGTAAATAGACAGATTACTGGGCTATAATATTCTAGAAGGCACTGTGCCAATATGAATGCTCAGCTCAAGTTATTTTTCCTTTGTTCTCCCATGAGAGCATCTTGAAATATTCCAGGAAGGATTGGCAGATTGAAAATATACCATATATAACTTTTATTTATTAAACTATTTGATGCATTTATACATCAAGTAATCCAAGGGACTTTTTCCCTTTCAAAAATATTTATTAAAAATCTAGTATATAGTACATGTTATTATCTGTGAATAACACAAGCGTACCACTACCCTTTTAGAGTTTATTCTGGCAAAAGGCATGATGGGTAATTAAGTTAGGTGTAAGCTCTAGATGCTCATGTAAAAAAACAGATGACCTCTCTAGTCTGTCTGCCCTTCCTTCCTTCTTTCCTTCCTTCCTTCCTTCCTTCCTTCCTTCCTTCCTTCCTTCTTTCCTTCCTTCCTTATTTCCTTCCTTTCTTCCATTCTTCATTTGTTCAACATATAATTTTGAACACCTCTTATGACTTAACCACTGTTGTGGGTTTTAACAGTACAAAAAAGAAAAATGCATTTTTATATACTAGTAGGGATAAAATAAATGTAAGGTACATAAATAAAATAAGTGTTTAATCATCTATAAGGTAAGAGTGATAAGTGCTAAGGAGAAAAGTAATGCAGTGAAAGAAATACATGGGAGTTGCAGTTTTAGACAATGGTGAGAAAAAGGTCTCACAGAGTTAGTAATGGTGAAATCCATTTTATCTTTTATGTGTTACACATAAAGGAGTAAGCAACATACATATTAGAACTGAAACTATAGAGAAAAGAGTGACAAGTCCCTCCGCTAAGAGGAAGCTGGCACGTGTTAGACATAGAATTAAGACAAGTGTAGCTGGAGCCAAATGAGAAGCGAAGAGAAGTAGAAGATGAGGACCAAGAGGTTACAGAAAGAGCCAGACTGTGAACATCCTTGTTGGCAATTTAGAAAACAACGGCAGTCACTGGGCTGATCTGAGAAGTCATTTGAGAATCTTCAGCAGAGGAGTAACAATATTGTTTTGGCTACAATATTAAAAAGAGGTAAGGGTAGAAAGTGGCTAACCTGTTAAGAGGCCATGGCAATAATCCAAGTAAGAGATTTTGATTATGTATTTAAGCATAGTAGTTTGAAGAAGATGAAAAATGGTTTGATGATGGGTATATTTTAGAAGTAGTCTTCAATGATTTTATTTTTATTTTTCTGAACTGCTTTTAAAATGGAGTTGTATTTACTGAAATGTAAAAACTTATATGAAGACAAGTAAGATTTTCGGAGAAAAGGCAGACATAAAGGAAGGGGCAGAGTAGAAACTTCTGCTAAATCTTCCACAAATCTCATTGATTTTCTCCAAACGCAACAGATTTAAATTTTTTCTTCTTATCTCATTATCGGTAAATGTTTAGCTACTATCCTGTCATCTTTTCAAACCTGGAAAGGAAACCTACTGCAATTGACCTTCTGGGCTTTTCGTTTGTTTGTTTTTAGGACAAGAGTTACAATTGTGGGTAAAGTGACTTTTCTATTGTGGTAAAAACATGTAACATGATATATGCCTGGTTAACAATTTATTGTGTTTTGTATTTTATGAGTACATAGTAGGTGTATTAATTTATGGGGTACATGAACTATTTTGACACAGGCATACAATGTGTAATAATCACATCAAGCTAAATGGGGTGTCTGTCACTTCAAGCATTTACTCTTTCTTTGTGTTATAAACAATCCAATTATATTCTTTTAGTCATTTTAAAATGTACAATAAGTTATTATTGACTGTATTCACCCTGTTGTGCTATCAAATACTAGATCTTATTCATTCTAACTATATTTTTGTACTCACTACCCATACTTACTCTCCCCAACCCTCTCCCTTTCCCAGCCTCTAATAGCCATCATTCTATGATCTAGCTCTGTGAGTTCAGTTTTAATTTTTAGTGCACATTACAGTGCTGCCTACTAAATGTACATTAGTATATAGCAGATCACTAGACCTTTGTCATCTTGCATGACTGAAACTCACTTCCCCTCTCTTTTAAGTGACTCCTGTTTGCCCAACAGGGTAAATCAGAATCATTTTAAGATTCCATGTGATTTAGAACAAGAACAGGATAAAGTTATAATGCACCGTGGTTAGAGAAATTTTGTACAACTGCTTATCCCTTTAGTTTTTTTAAACAAATAAAATTTCATTCCCCAAACAGTCTTTTCCCTCAATCACAAGAGTTACTACTCATGGGTTTAGGAAAGTGAACAATAAGCATCATCTCTTTAACAGAGGCATACTATTTCTTTGGTTCTGATTACACAAACTCCATATATATATATGGGGCATGGTAGGTGTATGTATTTATACATACACATTTATACATTTATATAATATATATATATATATATATATATATATATAGTTTTTAAAAAGCTCATCTAAAATGTTCTCTGTCTTATCTAGGCTTTCTGAATTTAGCTTAAAGCATTCCCACCCTCCTCTCCAGTTCCATCAACCATCGTTTTTAGTTTAGTGACAAATATTGTGATGTACTGTGAGATATAGAAGAGATAGATTTCTTGGATTTAAGTCTCGCCTTTTAATTTTTAATGTCTTCAGTTATATACATGACTGATTCTCTTTCATGATTAAAGATAATGTGTCAAGATCAATATTTGATTATGCAAATTTTTGCCAATAATACATAGAGCAGTCCCTTTCCCCTGGTAGGGATTATATAGCGTTGGTCTTCAAGTGAATGAATGAATAGATAAATGGCTTAGATAAGTGATTAGTGAACTCAGTGAAAGTTTTAGTAAAATATAGAAAAGCAATAGCTAAAAAATTGAATCAAACCACTAAAGGGCATAGGAAATATGACATCACTTTCTTTGAGGAAGAGTTTAAAAAATTAAAAATCTTACTTTTTTTGAATTAGAAAAATCTTGTTAATATCAGATTTGTTCAAATATAATGTAAAATATCTAACTGGTTTTTTAATGTGATTGATTTACCAGTGGGTATTCTATTTTATATTAAAAATCAATTTAGTGTCACCTGGAAAACTTTTCTAGCCTAATTTAAATATTTGGAAAATATACCCTTTATGGTTGGATATAAATTTATTTGAGTAGAGATCTTTTTAGATCTGAACATATAAAAGATTTAGATCATCTGAACTATTCTAAAGAATGTGAAAATAGATTGATATGTCTTGCAAAATCACATGTCTTAGAGCATAGTGAGATTTGAGATTTTATAAAAACATTTTGATTAAAAAGAGCATTTTCATGTTTTATTAGTTTTGGGTAATAAATATCTCACATAGTGAAAATGGTGTTTTAGAAGATTTAAAACTGAAGGAAACAATTATTTAGAAACACATAATATTTTATATATATGCAGTGATCAGTTTCATACGAAAACACACGCTCTCATATGATAGCACAGTAGCTATGTGTCACAACAATTCAAGTCCATGCGTAACTATGTTTTTTTCTGTAGTTTCTCATGAACAACAAACAAGTATTATATCTGTGAGCTAAAAGTATCCTTATGAGAACTTCTGAGTATTTGGCAAATTTAATGAACTCCTTAAAGTAAATGAGCATTACATTAAAAGTGCATCTGCCTGTTGTAGACTAATGCCCTTCTTTATCCAAGAAATAACCAGCTTCAAAAGGCAAGATTAAGCTATTCAATTGTAAATGCTTATTCAGACTCATTGTGCAGTATGTTTCTAGATTAGGTGAGCGTACTAATTTAAGTTTGAAGGAAACCCGTTGTAATATTAACATGGATATTTTCAATGCATTATTCCTCTTTAGTTGAGACATCAAAATTATCAAATTTGATATGTACAGTGTCAATTATGCATATGTATTTGGTAAGAATTAAGTACATTCATATAAATTATACAAATGTCAATCAAATTATAAGGCTCTTTCCAAAAGAAACTTTATAAAATGCAAATAAATTCTCTTTATTATACTTTGGGAAAACAGTAGTATAGCTGCCTTTATTGACTACATGCAGTCTGATCGTATCACTCCACTGTTCCCCTTCAGTTCCATACTTTATAAAGCCCTCCGATAATTCAATAAAGAAAACCTCTTTTAACCTGCATAAATACATTCAACATGAAATATCTATTAAGGTTATCAGATGATAATTGGGCTGTTTCATTAGTTGCATAATAGTGTTCTAGAATTTTTTTATTATTCAATCAGTTGTCTGATTTAAAAAAAAAAATCATAAGCCTTGGTAGTCAAAATCAAAAGAGGTAAGCCAAGAATGTATTATTCAGGAAGATTACTAGTGTGGTACATTTTTGAGATGAGCAGTTTTTTTTCAGTCTACTAATCAAAGAGTCTTTCTTTGCTGTCAGGGAAACTAACTCAACCAACCAGCAATTGCAAAATCAAATTGCAATCACTCTGACTTTTATGTGATCATGGGCAAAGGAAATGATTTAACAGATGGTTGTCTTAATGAACATAGAATCAATGCAGGCCCAAACTTATTATATTTAAAGTTTGAGTGGAAATCAGGAAAAAAACAGCACGATGTTGTGATATAGGTATACTTTGTGAGATGACTAAATCAAGCTAATTTACATATGAATTAACTCATATGCTTATCTTTGTTTGTCGTGGGAACACAATGTACTCTCTTAGCATTTTTCAAGTAGACAGCATATGGTTATTAAGTGAAATATCATGTAATACACCATAAACACATATAATTTTTGTCAATTTTAAAAAAAGAAAAACAACAGCAAAAAACAAGCAAACAAACGTATCCCTCCTTAAAAAGCCCAAACAAATAATAAACATTGTCATACTTTAACAAGTACCTGCTTTTATTAATGAAAGATAAGTGTTCAGTCAAAAGTTTAGAGCTTACAGATTATCTGTGAGAAAAGATTTTGCAGATGATCTACCACCCACAAACGTTACCAAGACTGGAATTAAATAACTAGATACATATTTCAATTTTCTTTCTCTCCTGGTTTTTATCACACAGAGTTGAGAATACAAAGTGAAAGACCAAAATAAGCTTTGTCCTGAGGGAGAGACATGCTAACATTTGCAGTCGATTTAACTCATGTAAGAAATAGGCAGTTAAAGAGCTATTTGGACATTTATAGTCATTTATATCTTCTTGTTCCCCTAGTCCCTCTAAAATTACTATATTTATTAAAAATGTGTTTATCAACAGGGACAGAGGAAAAAAAAGAGGAGTCATCACTCTATTATGTTTGAAAGGTAAAAGTTGAGAAGCTTAACATGATATCAGTGTGCTAGCAGAGCCACAAGGAGGACATTAAAGGCAGAGCTAGTCACAAGACAAGAGATCAGTCTTTAAACAGAATCAATCCATAAAGACTAAGTATTTGGAATGCACAGTGCTGGCGAAGACACACATGAGGGGCAGAGCTGAGCATATGGGGACTGGGGG
>NC_045451.1:11495079-11682069 GCF_002776525.5 Piliocolobus tephrosceles
GAAATCTCTAAGTCCTTTTTAGATTATTGAGCAGAAAGTCCAAGTACAACACATTAGTCTACAAGCCTTGCATGATAGGCTCCTTCTCCACTGCTTGCCCATAATACATTTCATCAAGATTTTCTACCCAGCTCTTGTCATGCTGACCCTGTTGCTGTTCCTCAAAACCACCAAAAGGGTTTTGTCTCGGCCTTTTTGTGACAAAAATGCCCCCTCCAGGTATCTACACAGCTGACTCTTTTGTGGCCTTCTTCAAATGTCACCTCAACAGACGTGCCCATTCCAGATAAAGTCCACTTCTCAAAAGCACATCTCCTCTGCCCTTCTCTAACACATTTCTCTTTCTGTTACTATGGCCACCTTAAATATATTTCATTTATTTATTTTTCTGCACCCCGCTCCATTAGAATGGAATGGAATTTACAGAAGGGCAGAGATCTTGATCATTTGTATTCAAAGCTACATGCTCAAACCCTAGAACAAGGCCTGGCACATAGCATGGGCTAACTATATATTTCGATTGAGTGAATTAGTACATAAAGCAAATGTAAACTTAAATCCATTTGAATTTTTGAGTAAAGAAAGTGTTACAAGACTGAAAAATATTCTTTCTGTACTATCATTTGAGATAACAAATGGTATCATAATCAGACAACAACAACAACCATTCCCAACCAACTGATAACAAAACAAAACAAAAAAATCACAAGATGGAAAAAATAAATGTTTCCAAAATGTGGGGTTTCTTAAAGTAGCTTTCACTACTTATGCTTCAAAACATAAATATTTCATTTTGTTAAAATTGTGTCAATGGTCTAACCTGGTAGAATTTCAAGTATAGTTTTTCGAAGACTGCATTATAAATAGTGATTTATAAGAATACAACATTAAAGTGTACATATTTGAACCTCGCATTCCTGAAATTAGTCATGGGAAAGTTTTACTCAGAAGCAGTTATGGTAAATTGTCTTTCATCTTTTGGATCATTGTTATTACCCATATACAGCATTGCTCTAACATAATATATAACTTGTAATTATATAAAACCTGCAGCTAACGTTATTGTGAACCATTCAATAATCTAATGGATGAACAAAAATGCTTGTTTGTTTGGGTTTGTTTGTTTTGAGATGGAGTTTCACTCGTCGCCCAGGCTGGAGTGCAATGGCGCGATCTTGGCTCATTGCAACCTCTGTCTCCAGGTTCAAGTGATTCTCCTGCCTCAGCTTCCCTAGTAGCTGGGATTACAGCCATCAGCCACCATGCCCAGCTAATTTTTGTATTTTTAGTAGAGAGGGGGGTTTCACCATGTTGGTCAGGCTGGTCTCGAACTCCTGACCTCAAGTGATCTGCCCACTTTGGCCTCCCAAAGGGCTGGGATTACAGGCTTCCACCACCATGCCTAGCCCAGAAATGTTTCCTTAACAGCCTATGCCTAAAATTCACAATTTGTGGCATAGAATCTAATGAGAAATATACACTCAAAATTACGTAGTATATGACAATTACCTGGATTTATTAGCTATGAAAAATATAGAAATTAGAAGATCTCATTTTCCACTTCAGTTAAAAATATGTGTACATATTTAAAAATGGAACAATAAACGTTATAAATTTGATAAGAATTAACATTAACAATTTTTGAGGTAACGACATTAGATTTTACTTTTCTTACATACGATTTGATTTGTGGCTTTTTCATGAATTTTTTCCCATAAACTTATAGAATATTTTTACTGAAGTATTGTACACATCCAAATACATGACTGAATCTTAAGTATAAAGCTTAATGAAACCTACCCATATTATCAGCATTCATCATATCAAGAAAGAGATCATTACCAGCATGTGAAAAAGCTTTCTGATGCCATCTTTCATCACTGATTTCCATGAAGGACACACAACATTGTAACCTCTAACACTGTAGATTATGTTATTGGCTTCTGAATTTTATTTAGATAGAAGCATAGTGAATAAAAAAAAATTGTGCATTAAATCATCTATATTGTTATATGTAGTTGCATGCTGTCCATTAATTCTCATTACCCACATGCTAAATTGTATTTTAAATGGGTCTATACATTGTAAATGGATAGATAGCAAATTATTTATGCATCCTACTGTTTTTGCACTTTTTAGATTGAACCATTTTACACAAAATACATTTAATTTTAGATGTCTTTTGACAGTAAGCTTAAATAATACATTACTGAAGAGGTAAATATACTTTCAGGAAAATGATATGGATCCCACTCTTAATGTGCATTTGGATAATTTCTAGTTTTGACTCATATAAACATTGCTGCTATGAAAATTCTTGTGCATGTATTAGATGGCCATGCATTGCCTATTCCAAGTACATAATCTCCTATAATTCCTTCCAAAATTGTATTACATTTTATTTGTAATTGTTTATTATATATAGTGTGGGGTAAAATCATAACTCCTTTTCCATATGGATATTAAATTAATCTATTTCCAGTCAGCTACTGCCACAATAATACTATATTAAAAAAAAAAAAAAAAAACACCCCAAACTCAGTGGTATACAACAATAACAACAATAGCCATGTATCACTTGCTCTCAATGGTGGTCAGCTGATCAGCTCTGCTTCAGACTCCAGATATCCTGGTAAACTGCCATAGCTTGTCTCCTTATACCCCTTAATATTCTGGTACCATTGGGATATTTGGGACACATTTTTCTCATAGCGACAACAGAAGCACGAGAAAGTGCTTCTACTTATTACCTATCAGAGACCTAAGCTAGTAAGTGGCTTCTGTCATTGTATTCACCTGGCATTAGTCAACAAAGTCACATGGCCAAGCCCAGGATTACTGTGACGAGGAAATACACTCTGGCTCCACTAGATTTTATGTTGCAAATATAATGGAGGACCGCAAATTCTAAGAGAAAAAAATATTCAGTCTGGGGTGAAAAAAAATTGGGAAAAACTATGCAATCTCCCAAATTCTGCCCTTTCAGTTAGAATTCTTCAAGTGTTACACAAATTAAAAGTGCACTTACCACCTATAAAGACTCCCCCAAATCATCATTCCATCAAATCATCAGACTCAAAGTCCAGGATCTCATAATTTCAGTGAGTTTGAAATACAGCTCCTTCTGATCCAGGAACCTACGAACTAAAACAATGCATTATCTCCCCACCTCGTCCAACTTCAAGCAGCTGATTAATATTATAGATGGGGTAATTATGGACATTTTACAAATATATGAGAGCATATAGCTTATTTGCTTTTGCTTATTTTTCACTGGAAAACCTAAAGTTACCTACTTGACTTCTACAAATTTCAAGATCAGACTAGAAAATTAAAACTAAAAAATAAATCGCAAGCATCACATGTTAAAACTAGTCAAACAGCAAAATAATCATTCATACACACACACACACACACATTCACGCATATGCAAACCTGGAAGTGCATAACATTCAAATATAAAATGGTGAAGTATAAATCACTTTTACCTGTTTTTCCATTGTGAAAAAAATCAAAAACAATAAGGAAAACTAGAAAGTATAACATCCACAATCCTTGAAAATATTAGAATACTGATATAACTGTAAAAATCATGCCATACCAATTTTTTTTTTTTTAAATGATTGAAGTTTTTGAGGTAGAACACAAGAACATGCCTGCTTATTCTGCACATGGACAGAACCAGAAGAGCAGAGATTTCTCTAAGATTGTGGGGAAAAAAAAAAACTAATTTATTTAGAGCTATAACATTAAGGTGCAAAAGTAATGCGTGGGCCTGGTGAAAGCCCTCTGACATTGAAGAATAATGAGAAAGGTAGGCTGTGGGGAAGTGGGTAAAGAAATTTCAGGCATACCACCTTTGGAACCCTGTGCAGGATGGGAAGCTATTGAGTGAATAAGAAGCAGTGCAGAGATCAGTATTTCCTATTTATTGAAAATAAAAAGAAACAACGAAAGCCTCCAAACAAATTGTAACTGCAATGCACCTTATGAGTTACACTGTGCATTAGGGGTCTTCCTGACAATCGACAGCATTGCTTTGGATAATTTCCCTTACTGTGTTCATCAAAACAGAGCCCAGGAGGAAATCGTAATATTTCGAAGTAAATATTAAGGAAATAATTCTGCATAAAAAGAGCATGACCCACCAATCTACTGACAATGAGGATATGACATTTTGGAAAAAAAAAAATCAAAATTGGTTGATATATATTAAAGAAAAACGCTGTTGTAAAGGAACAAGACAAATCTACAAAGTTCAAGTGAAAAAAAACCAATTTGACACAGCGAAGAACCAATATATAATATATTTGAAGCAGCAAATGGGATAAAAATTCTTTGAGATGACAGTTGTGGGCATGGTCGATGGAAACTGCTACAAATAAAATCTAAACTGAAATGGAAATAACCTGAGCATTGTAAAAAGCAAAACCCCTTTCTTTTTGTAATGATAGTTACATTTTTCTCATTTGATTCTTTAGACGAATTGTCTATCGTTTTCTACCCTGTTTTTCCCCAAGCCTTAATGTCTGATTTCCATGTGGATTCACCAAATGGGAGGAGGTGAGGGCAGTGGAGGAGGAAAAGGAGGAGAAGCAGGAGGAAGAGATGGAGGAGGAAGATGTTGGGAAGCTGTGATACCTATTTTACTCAGTCTCTGCTTCAGTAATGTTTCTTATAAAGAAATATGGAGAATCACTTTAAGAAAATATTTAAAATATTGATAAGAAAAAAACAAGGTATCTGTTATTCAATAGTAAGTGTCAATATTATAACAATAGTGTTGAAATGTATCAAAATTATAAAAATGTCAAGTATCTATTTATGAATTTATTATGGCTCCTATAAAAAAAATCTGATTTTCCTTTGAAATGCTGCATGCTCTCTTAAGGTTCAGATAGAAAATGCAAAAAAATCAAAAATATCAGAAGATTTTTGGAAAATCTAAGTAATACATAATCAGTATACTTTATCTGTGATGTCTAATATACTATAACACTATAGTAATTCAAATAATGATACATGTGTACATAGACATTTCAGCGGAAGCAGAAAGTCAAGAAATAGACAAATATATATATAGAATTTCAAATTATTAAAGGAAACATGGATTATAAAAAATATGCACTAGGTACAATCAAGAATGTTATATAGCCACATGGGTAAAAATGCATATATGTCCATACCTGGGAAAAATGCATATATGTCCATACCTGGTTCTACAGATAAAAATAAACTGCCAAACAAAATAGATCTGTCTAATGAAGGTAAATTTAAAAGATTATTTCAGTAAGAAAATATTTATAAGCTTTGTAAGCACAATACAATAAGCAGGATAAATCAATAAATTATAACTGATTATGGGAAAAAATTTTAAAGTCATGATAAAAAATATATGTATGAGAAGCAATTTCAAAGAGCAAAAAGAAAACCAGAAAAATTTTAAACAAAATGTATGACATACAATAGCTTATTGTTGTGAAAAACATTTAAAGAAGTTATCAAATACAATAACCAGCACCCTAACAGAGACAAGAGGTAAAAATATGAACATTCAGGCTACAGGGAAATAAATGCATGGCATGAACATGGTTCAATGTCATCTTCATCTACCTACCTCAGGCTGTCTTCCTGCTTTTGGGCGCGGTGACTCACACCTGTAATCCCAGCGCTTTGGGAGGCCGAGGCGGGTGGATCACGAGGTCAAGTGATCGAGACCATCCTGGCCAACATGGTAAAACCCTGTCTCTACTAAAAACACAAAAAAATTAGCCAGGTGTGGTGGTGGGCACCTGTAGTCCCAGCTATTTGGGAGGCTGAGGCAAGAGAGTCACTTGAACCTGGGAGGCAGAAGTTGCAGTGAGCCGAGATTGCGCCACTGCACTCCAGTCTGGTGACAGAGGGAGACTCCGTCTCAAAAAAAACACACACAAAAAACAAAATGCTGGGGTTACAGCATGAGCCACCTTGCCCGGCCTGCTAATACCTTAAATAAGAAAATTAAAATAATAGAAAAAAAAACCTTTTGGTGGTACCTTTAGAGATATTATTAATCTTTTCATAGGTTTAATTAATCGGAGCTGCCTGTTTTTCAACAGTGCTTCCAGCAACCATTGTAAAGCATCAGGTGACAAAAATATGTTGAATGAGTCATGATCCTTACTATAATGTAAATTTACATGAATTTCCACTTCAGAAGATGATGTATCATGTTTTGCATAAGATGTTTTGATATAGGGGAGACTTAACATTTCATTGTCAGAAACCAAAAAAAATGTACAGGCTTTCTAAAATAGGAAAATCTTTTACAGAACACACAAGACTCATGGACTAAAACTGAATTAGGTATTAATTCTCTATTTAACATAAAGTCTCCTCAATCCACTTACAATTATAATTTTAGCACTTATTTTTTCAGGCAGGAAGGGTTCCCCCCATAAGGTAATAGAGAGTATTCTTTGTTTTTGAAAACTTTATACTATTATTTTTACATGACTTATTAGCATTTCAGATGACCCTTTATGTAATTCTTTTGCAAACAATGCAAAGAACATTTTTGTTTCTCGTTTCAGACAGAACCAACTTTCTATTGTTATAATTAATAAACTGTTTTACGTATTTTATCAAAACCTTCATTCAGACTGAGAATAGTGATCTATTGTAGTATATAAGGAGGAAAAGTTTAAAATATCTTACTTTGTAAATAATAAAAATGATCCCATTATTAAATTTATAATAAAGTCAAATTAGAAAAGAAATTTTTCATGGCCCAGAAATTATATAAATTTGTAGTGGCAAGACAGATGAGCTGGGATTTATGTGAAAGCAATGAATATTTCCAGAAGATGGTGATGTCTTTATAGTATAGTTCAGTAAGTTTAGCATGTTTAGTATAGTATAGGGTAGTACAGTATACTGTACCCTTGCATAGTATGACATCAGTTCATAGAGATTTGTTTGCAAATACACCAGTTTAAGGTAGAGGCTTTGGTGCCTAGAATTATCTTAAGAGAAAAGCAAAATTTCATTTACAAAACAATCAGAGTCTAGGCAAAGCTTTATTCTAGTACCTGGTGACTTTTCATGGACATTTGAAAAGTTCCGTTCATATGAAGAATCTAGATGCTGGTTGAAGATACATTTAGTGGGCAACAAAGCAAATTTACTGTGCCACCTGGAGATTAGCCAAAGGTTTCCTATGTTTCCCAATATTTAGTGAGAGTTTGGTCTTAAGTCCAGCTGTGCTTCATCTATTTAGTCTAGAATTACAAGCAGAATTATATATTGTCCTTGTTTAAATCCCCCCTCACTCCGGTATTTGGTGAATTATGTCCAAGACTTAAGGCTTTGCTTCCAAAGTCTAATGGATTGATAATACTTTACTGTAAATTATTTCAAATTAAATGTTATCACTTAGAAAATCTCTGATCTCAGATGCATTCCTAATGCTTTATATTAAAATGACTTGAATTTTAAATAGAGGAAGGGCCGGTGTTTTCTCTTCATACTCTTTAGCATGAAAATTCAATCCTAAGAGATTCCTTGAACTACTTCTTTTGGATGCAGTATGATTTCTTTGCCAATCAGCAGGAAATGAGAAGTAGAGTATGCATTTTATGAAGTACTTGTTAGTCCTGGCATGATACTTTAGGAAGAATTACAAATATCATTAACACTACTAAAATAGATGCTTCAGTTTACAGTTGTAGTTAATTACTTTACATATTGACAAAATTATCACAGCTGGGTATTTCAAACATCACCCTTGATATACAGTACATATAATTTTATGTAGCATATTGGCTTTTCAAAAACAGTTTTATTTTTTCCTTCATTAACATTACTAATACTAGTCACAAATTCTTGCCAGTATTTGTTTGTTTTACTTTTATATAATTCTACTGCTAAGAAACTCGGTTGCAATATTTAGGGAGAGTCCAGTAAACTTTGGTTCAAGTTGCCTTGGCTGTTGAAATTCCAACAGAGAGGAACTGTACTGTAAAGTAAAAGGAGCTAAGGTATAAAATTCCACATGTGAAGCCAAAGGTTGGACTTCTTTTGAAACTGTTTCACTTAAAATTATGTCTGTTGTTCCAAATTTTACCTGTTCCTTAGATCACGACATCAGTCCATAAAAGGAGATAAGTTACAGCTGACAAAACCCCCTGCATGATTTGAAATTCTGGCTAACAGCCGCTCTTCATTTTAATACATGGACAAGTTGTTAGTCCGTTACTCTTGAACTTTACTTAAATCTCCATGGTACATTATCAGTGCCTTTTATTTCAAATTTATTTTTAACTGTCTCAATTATTTTCAAAGCAATTATTCTGTATTTGTCATCATTTAATTATATCAAATCACCCAGAATTAATTATATTTAATTAATTAATTTCACCAAGATTTATTGACCACTAATTGTGTGTAAAATATTCTAGGCCTCAAAGACTATAAAGCAATGAAACAGATACAGGTGGCTTATAAACTCAGTGCATGCTTTTCAACTGTTTATTATTCAAGGAGGAATTTCAGAAACGTTCACATTGAAATTTTCTAACAACAGAGTTACTGAATTCTACTAGAAAATTTAAATGTTGTTAATAAAGACAGCAGGACTATAACTGTAAGTTCAGTAACTATAGTTCTATATAGCTCTGTATAGTTCTGTAGTTCTAATTTGTTCAGTTTATTTTAATTGATACTGTAGAAATATTGGTGGGCTATAGCTGTCTGACATCCTTTTTAGAAGTGGAAGTTCTCTCTATTTCATTCCAATAATATTTGAAAATTAAAAAAAATAAAATACGAAGAGTTACTCTTCTGTATACTCCCAAAGATTTCATAAGGAACTTGAATCCTTTCTTATCGTAAATCTGAAAGTTCCAGTCAAAAAATAAATATGAAAACACTTAATGGGCTCAGCACTGCACTTACTTTAGAAGGATTGCATATTTAAACCAAAGAGTTGACTGTATTTGTCAAAAACTAGTAAATACACAAGAATGGTCTGTGGATTGTCCTGGAATCACCTGTGTGAATATCATTATTTCACTGTGAATATGGAAATACTTTTTTAAATGGATAATTGATATTCTATACATAGACCATCTATATAATAAACATAACTTAAAACTATGAAATGAGAAGAATCCAAAGAAAAAAAGAATCCAAAGAATCCAAAGAAAAAATCCAAAGAAAAAAAATCCAAAGAAAAATCCAAAGACATGATTTAATCAATGTCATGAAAATATCTAACAACTGCAAAGGAGTAGCCTTAATTTTCCCACATGCACACACACATAGAAACTGCAGATAACACTGTTAAAAACAAACCCCTAATGCTTCATCTATGGGGCAACAGGTATTTTCACTTTTGTTAAATAACCAAACTCTTTAAAACATTATTAAATGTAGATAAGTTTACTGAAATGGAGATAGAAGACAAAACCACAAATGCAAGTGTCTGGAAAAAAAATTGTTATTCAGAAGATACCTCTAAAAAGCATTTACGTTGAAAGCACAGTCTATCATTTTAAGAAGAGTAATAGTTTTACATAATGTAAATGAGTTTCTTTAAATTACATGTTGTCACAGCGAAGTTTCAAATATCAAATGTTTACTAAAGTGGAATATATGGAATATTTACTAAGATTACTTCTAATCACTTATAAAAATGGATCAAAAGCAAATTATAATATGATGAATTAAAAACTATTGGGGAAACATTCTATCCTTCATCTTCAACTAAATATTTAATAAAGTGCAAAGACCAAGGGCAATCATTCTGGATGACTGAATAGATATTTAGGAACTGGGTGATAACAACTTTTTTTTTTTTTTTTTTTTTTTTTGAGACGGAGTCTCACTCTGTCGCCCAGGCTGGAGTGCAGTGGCCGGATCTCAGCTCACTGCAAGCTCTGCCTCCCGGGTTTACGCCATTCTCCTGCCTCAGCCTCTGGAGTAGCTGGGACTACAAGTGACCGCCACCTCGCCCGGCTAGTTTTTTGTATTTTTTAGTAGAGATGGGGTTTCACAGGGTTAGCCAGGATGGTCTCGATCTCCTGACCTCGTGATCCACCCGTCTCGGCTTCCCAAAGTGCTGGGATTACAGGCTTGAGCCACCGCGCCCAATCTAACAACATTTTTTAAAACTGAAGGTATCTTTTAAAAAACACTGTAACTTTAATTACGTTATATGCAGCTGCAAGGAAAGACCTTTATTTTGTTTGTCAGTTTAACATAGAATTCTCTTTTTTCAAGTTCTATAGTTCTAATGAATTAGAGGAACATTGTACATAATAATTATTCTAAAATCTAGGTCGGATTTTGTTTAAGCATTTGAAAAAACTCTAGCAATTTGAAAAATACATATATATTTCATTCTGATCTTGCTTAAATTTTTATGCAATGCAAACGAAAAGTTACAATAATGGAAACAACAGTTTTATAATTATTTTATACAAGAAAACTATTTATGGCCAGGCATGGTGGCTCAAGGCTGTAATCCCAGAACTTTGGGAGCCTGAAGCAGATGAATCAGTTGAGGCCAGGACTTTGAAATTAGACTGGCCAACATGGTGAAACCCCGAATCAACTAAAAATACAAAAATTAGCTGGGTGTGGTGGCACGCACCTGTAGCACACCTGTAGTCCCAGCTACTCAGAAGGCAGAGGCAGGAGAATCTCTTGAACCTGGGAGGCAGAAGTTGCAGTGAGTCAAGATTGTGCCACTGCACTCCAGCCTGGGCGACAGACTGAGACCTGTTAAAAAAAAAAAAATAAAGAAAAAAAAGCTGTAAGTTGCTTTTAAAGTACAGAAAATTTTGAGAAATTTTATTTTTCTAATGACCTCAATCGAAGCAGTTCAGAATCTGGAAAAAAAAATATTGATTTATAAAACAGGAAAGATGTGTAACAAAGTGGATACTATACAGCTTCCTTAGAAATACAAATAACTTGCTCCAAATAACCACAATTGACTGCATAATTTCTGAAATTCTCACCAGAAAAATCACTATTTTGTGTCAGTTAAATTATTTGCTAAGTAAATGTCTTTAGCAAAAAGGAAAATGAATGTTGCCTGAGAGAATTAACACAATTATTTAATGGAATGTAAATTCAAAGTAAATTTCACAGCTATTTGTTCCTTTATCAAATACATTTCATTTATTATGTATATGGCATTGAACTAGATGCTGAGGTGACAAAGAATAAAACTCAGTTCCTGACTGAATTAGCATCCAATCAGAATGAATGAGAATTTGACAATTATGCAAATTTTTTTATTTAAAATTGTATCTTGCTCCTCCACTTTGCAAGTAAAAGACATAAAAACAGAGAAAATATGAAAATTAATAAAGACTTTCTCAATGAATAAAGTGTTGCCAGAGTCTAAGAGAAGTTTTACCTCAACATAATACCGTAACTTGGATAGGAAAAGCATGTTTTGGGGCAAATACTACTCCAACTGTAAACACAGTGATCTTATGCATGTAAATGAAGTCAAGAAAAGTCTCTGCTCTGCCTTAATTGACTGCTTTCTGGCTCAGAATTGCAATATTTCAAAAAAAAAAAAAAGTAGGACAGGAAAACTATTTGTGTGCATGCGTCGTGTCTAATGTTTAAAACAGGGTGTTGTCATCAAAGGGAACTACTTGTGGATTAGAGAATGTCACCAGATACCCACCAGTTTTAATTATGATGGAAAGAAAAACTTTATTTCATATAGTGAATAATTTTAGTCAAAATATAAATGTGAAATGAAAAAAACACTCAGTGTATAGCCAGATTGCTGACAAAGTTAAAAAATCATAATGGTAAAGCTGGTCAATGGCTTCTTGGAATTTGCAATGGCTGACTTGGCTGTATTTAGACACGAATAAGAGATAGACTGATGTATAATTTGAAGAAGAATCTGAAAAACAGAAGAAGAAATACTCAAAAGATTTTAGGAAGAATAATGAAATAAAAATGTAAACAAACTATAGAGCAATGCAAAAGGAATACATTGAAATGTTAATGTGGCCGTAACTGGAATAGCAATCCCACTGTGGGAACCAGATGAGAATTAGACTGGTGAAGCTGGGGGAAGGTTGGAGTGTTTACTTTCATATAACAACAACAACAAAACTGACTTTTTTGTTGAGAATATCTGTGAATTACTGAGTAGAAACATCTAATACACTGCCAAAGATAATTTAACCAGAACTCAGAGGGGGCATGAGGGCCAAACACATAAGGAGGAGAGCTGACCGTGGCAAAATGGATCCGTTTCAAGGAATAAAGTGAAAGAGGAAAACAGCAGCACCAGAGGAATTGGCCTTTTGGAATGTCCACTGTTGCATGACAGAAGGAATATGCCAAGGAGATTGAGAGAAAATACGAGAAACTGAGTTAGAAATACAACAAGAAGAATGGATCAAATATTGTGAGGTGTTCAGATATAAAGCACTGAGTCAACTTTGCTGATCACAATAGTTTCATTAAGAATTCTTTAAAAACCACTCTCTGAGGTCTTGGTATTTCTTTACCTTCAGCGTTGGTTAGAATAGATCTCGTTTGATAGCAAGGTAAAGGACTTGGACTGCTTTGGAAATATCGATATATGGAAATATTAACCTTTAATTGTATGTTGAGAGAGATGCTCACACTGTGACAAACACAAAGGAACTGAAGGGGCAGAAAATACACATCTCCTCTGCCACTAATGTTGAATGCTGCCAAGTCCAAAAAATAAAAAATAAAAAAGATAGTGGTTGGTTGTCAGCGGTTCAGGGAGGGAGATGGTGAAATTATTCTGTATGATAGTGCAAATGAAAGATAACACACTGCATCTGTCAAACACTTTCAACTTTAGGGCACAGAGTGTGCCTTAATATATGCAAATTTAAAAAATTTCATTCATAAGTTTTCAAGATCCGCAAATTGAATGCAAAATGTGAGGAAAGAGTCTTTTTTTTTTGAGATGGAGTTTTGCTTTCGCTCTTGTTGCCCAGGCTGGAATGCAATGGCATGATCTCTGGCTCACCACAACCTCCGCCTCCTGGGTTCAAGCGATTCTCCTGCCTCAGCCTCCTGAGTGGCTGGGATTACAGGCATGTGCCACCACACCTGGCTAATTTTGCATTTTCAGTAGAGACAGGGTTTCTCCATGTTGGTCAGGTGGTCTCAAACTCCCAACCTCAGGTGATCCACCTGCCTCGGTCTCCCAAGATTACAGGCATGAGCCACTGCTCCCGGCTGAGTATAACTTATTATAAATGAATGAACCAACCTGAATGGAGCAGGCAGGAAGAACAGTAAGAATGTAAATAATTTACCAATGAGTAGAGCCTGTAAAACTGAGGCAAAATGAGCTATACATAAGCACTGTACTCTAGTTGATCAAGTTGCTTTCTACAAAAGTATGGGCTCACAATTCTGAATTTCCTGTATGTGTGTAATGTAATTGAATAAAGTAAATGAAAGTGTTTTGTGTGAATCAGGATTTTCACCATTGCAGTAGGAGGTTATAGATAAACAATGACTAGAACGATCCATGTGTTATTGGAGACATCAATATGAACTCATATTTAGTTTAATAAAAGAACAGATGGTTTCATTAAAATTTCTAGACATATATTTGACCGTCATTAGTATATGCATATATTTCCTTGCTCTGTCGGCTGAGATCCTAGAAGCAATAATAACCCAGTGGCAACCAGCACCTTGATTTCTAATAATGTTCTCCTGTAAAAGGATCCAGAGCTCTTTGCAGAAAAAAGTTAATACTAGGACTGGGACAGAAAATATATGATATGCCTGGGGTATTTTGCAGTGTCAGAAAGTCAGCAAATGTTTAAAAACTAACATACTTAAATAAATGGATGAATGAATGAATGAATGAATGGGGGAGTATAGAAGAATAACCCCCCAGAAGGCTTAGCTGATATCAATGTGTTGTATAAATATAATCATGCAACAAATTATTTTTAAATGTATTGAAGTCAATGAACCTACGAAATTTAGATTTTCTTTTATATGTAACTAATTGGATATTGGTCACTAAACACTCCCAAATCACACCTAACATTTACAACTCTTGTTCAGACATTTCTATCTTCATTAATCAAGGTTCTTGGTTGCATGTAAAAGAAATCCAAATCAATATGGCTTAATGCAGCCCAGGATAGATAGACTGACTTCAGCCATTGTAAAACAGAGATGTTGTCATGATATTAGGAGTCAATATTTTCGCCTTCTGTCTCTTCCTTCCTCCCTCCACGTTAGTTCCGTTATCATGAATGTTTTACTTGGTAGAAAAAATGCCAGAAGAAATTTGTTTTTTTTCATTCTAATGGACTAGTAAAGCAGTTTGTATTAGTTACCCTAGGCCTACCATAATAAATTACCACCAAGTCCGAGGCTTAAAGCGATAGAAATTTATTCTCTCACAATGTGTGGAACAGAGGTCCAGAATCAAGGTGTGGCTTTTTTTTTTTTTTTTTTTTTTTGCAGGCATTGAGGGAGAATCTGTCCCATGCTTCTCTCTTTGCTTGGATGTCCTAGGTTGGTAGATGCATTACCCCAATTTCCACCTCTGCCTCAACAGCCTTCTCTTCTCTATCTTTGACTCGAACTCTCCTTTTTGAGGACATCAGTTATTGGATTCAGTGTCTACCCTAAATGCAGAATGGTTTCCTCTCCAGATTCTTAGCCTAATTACATCTACAAGGACACAATTTCCAAATGAGAGTACATTCACGGCACCAGAGGTTAGGACTTGGATGCATCTTTTAGAGGGCCATGACTTAGCCTATCTCCACCATGAGTTAGGGGCATCAGTTTATTCCAAAATATATGAGGGATGAATATCACTTGCTCTCTAACCTATTTGGACCAAATGACCACTCAGGAATCAATTATAATTGCCAGAGAAAAAAGTACATTTATCAGCCAGTAGGGGGCTCTTCCCAACCCAGGATTTGCTTCATTTGTCCCATGTCAACTGAACAGAGGGGTCATTCATCAAAGGAGAACTGCATGTTGCTACCGCAATAAAGAATGTTTAACAACTAACTCACAGATAAGCACTATCATATCTGTATCTTTGGATGATCATTGTTTACTGGGTCAGTGAATTTTTGCAAGTTATAATAACATAAGGAAAATGTAATTTTCTAGTTTTGTTTTAGAACAAGTTAAACACAACAATGCAGAGATAATTTTATTTGCTCTCACATTTGCCATGATGTGTCTTTATGCCCTGGTGCTTCAAAGATGACTTAATTGCTTTCTAAAATATCTTAGTAAAACAACAATATTGTATCCTATTTCTATAAGAATATAATATGAACATGCTAATAATGAAAACCTCAAGTAGTCACAAAATAATTGGAATAAAACTGTAAGTCACATATTTATAGCTGGCATGATTACATTTTAAAATGTATTTTGAAAGCAATGTGTCATATTTACTTTCTGAAAACACAGCTGAGAATTCGTCAGTAGACACTCAAAAAATTGATTGTGCTGAAAAACACTCAAATATTTATTTCATTAGTTGTAAATTTTCAAAGGATGAACTATTAATAATAATAATAAAAAACCAGAAGACCATGGACTTACACTTGAATGGTTTATACCTGGTTTACATGCTGCTTAGCAACACACAGGAGTTTGTCATATCTAAATCAATCAGAAAATAAAATTCCACTAGATAATGTTACTCATATCCCACATGTGTTATATAACCTTTTGGGAAGCAGTTTTTGGACTCTGTGTTCTTAACCCTTTCTTTTCTTTTTTTTTTTTTTTTTTGTTTGAGACAGAGTCTTACTCTATCACCAGGCTGGAGTGCAGCGGCACGATCTTGGCTCACTGCAGCCTCCGTCTCCCAGGTTCAAGTGATTCTCCTGCCTCAGCCTCCCGAGTAGCTGGAATTTCAGGCATGTGCCACCACGCCCAGCTCATTTTTGTATTTTTAGTGGAGATGGGGTTTCACCATATTGGCCAGTCTGGTCTTGAACTCCTGACCTCAGATGATCTGCCCAACACGGCCTCTCAAAGTGCTGGGATTACAAGAGTGAACCACCGCATCCAGCCAACCCTTCCTAATACTAGTGTTATTCTTAATGATATAGAGCAGATAAAAGTTATTAGTGATATGGTTTGGCTCTGTGTCCCACCCAAATCACATCTCCAATTGTAATCTGAATTGTAATCCCCACTTGTCAAGGAAGGAGCATGGTGGGAGGTGACTGGATCATGTGGCAGGTTTCCCCCATGCTGTTCTTGTAATAGTGAATGAGTTCCCAGGATATCTGGCTGTTTGCTAAGTGTCTGGTGCTTCCCACTTGCTTTCCTTCTCTGTCTCTCTCTCCTGCTGCCATGTAAGACATGCCTTGCTTCCCCTTGGACTTCCACCATGATTGTAAGTTTCCTGAGGTATCTCCCGCCATGCAGAACTGTGAGTCAATTAAACCTCTTTTCTTTATGAATTACCCAGTCTGGGATATTTCTTTATAGTGGTATGAAAACAAATAATACAATTAGCAATATAGTCAAATCTCCACTAGGAGTATTTCATTGCTTGCATGCAAGATTGATCCAATGACTGCTACAATTCCTGAGGATGGTAATAGAATTCTAAGATGTCCTGAAAGACCCCCATCCCTAGGCATACACATCCTACATAACCCCTCCCCTTGATGAGGGCAGGATCTATGACTATGCTGGACTTCCACTCCTCTGATTATGTTACCTTATATGGCAAAGCTGATGCAATTTGTCAGGTGTAATGAAGGTCCAAACTCTGTTGATTTGACTTAAACCAAAGCGACATTATCCTGGGTAAACCTGACTTAATAAGATGAAAATATAAATGAGATAGAACCCCCTGCTAAAGAGGTCAGAATGGAAAGCAGTACAGGCTTTCTGACACTGGCCTTGAAAAAAAACAAGCTGACATAAATGCTATAGTCACAGGAAAATGATTCCTGCCAACAGTCAGGCAAACAGGTAAACTTGGAAGCAGAGCCTTCTCCAGGCAAACTTCTATAACGCAATGCAGTCCAGCCGACACCTTGATTTTAGCCTTGAGAGACAGCGAGCAGAAGAGCTAGCTTAGCTGTATCCATGCTTCTGCCACAATCAAACTGTGAAATAATAAATGTGTGTTGCTTTTAGCTGTTAAATTTGTGAGAAGAGCTAGCTTAGCTGTATCCATGCTTCTGCCACAATCAAACTGTGAAATAATAAATGTATGTTGCTTTTAGCTGTTAAATTTGTGATAAGTTGTTATGCAGCAATAGAAATTTAGTTAAAAAATAAGATAATAGGACTTACAAATGGCATTTTCTGTTTGTTACATTTTCTAGATTACTATCTCCAGAGGATATGTATTTGTGCATTGAAGTCAGAGGAAAATGTTTTGATAATAAATAGCATTCTAATAGAGTAAAAGCTATCCTCACAAGGAGGGAAGGTTAGAGCCATCTTAGCTGAGAAAGTGAGAAAAATGGGGGTGAGGTTTGGATGGGTTATAAACTAAAGATCTGTTAGTGAGGATCTTAGAGGCAGCCATCTATTATTATGCAAAGGGGGTGAGGGGGTTTATCTGGACTGTTGTTTTGTTTTGTTTTTTACCATCCTGGCCAACATAGTGAAACCCTGTCTCTACTAAAAATAAAAAAAACTGGCAGGTCGTAGTGGTGTACGTCTTGTAGTCCCAGCTATCCAGCTGTGTGGGAGGTTGAGGCACAAGGATTGCTTGGAACTGGGAGGCAGAAGTTGCAGTGAACTGAGATGATGCCACTGCACTTGGCCTCGTTGACCCACTGACACAAAAAAAAAAAAAAAAAAAAAAAAAGAATACAGTTTTTACCTAGCTGTTATATCCTGTTGGATTTACTCAAGGACTGTTGATATAAAAAAAAGTGTAGCGGAAGGAACTAAGGCAATCCCCGCCACACATCAGATTTGCTATATTATATTACCTTGGTCTGGATTTTTAATTAAGTTTTCTCATGTGAACTAGTGGCTATATTGCTGTTGATATAAGGAAGTTCAATATTACAGAAATATTGATGTATTTAATTTGTAGAACAACCGAAGACTGTTCCTCTTGGAGCAAGAGAACAGTTAGCATCAACCAAGTCTCAAAAGAACAAGAGTGACTGGGCAGGTAGGTAGAGAGTATTGTAGATATAAAAGGAAATTGGCCGGGCGCGATGGCTCACGCCTGTAATCCCAGCACTTTGGGAGGCCGAAGCGGGCGGATCACGAGGTCAGGAGATCGAGACCATCCTGGCTAACACGGTGAAACCCTGTCTCTACTAAAAAATACAAAAAACTATCCGGGCGAGGTGGCGGCATCTGTAGTCCCTGCTACTCCGGAGGCTGAGGCAGGAGAATGGCGTGAACCCGGGAGGCGGAGCTTGCAGTGAGCCGAGATCGCACCACTGCACTCCAGCCTGGGCGACAGAGAGACACTCCGTCTCAATAAATAAATAAATAAATAAATAAATAAATAAATAAAATAAAAAGAAAAGAAATAAAAGGAATTTGGGACGAGATACTACTTAGTAGTATTCTCAGGAATATTTTTCTTAAACAGCATGATTTTTGTATTCTGATTATGATTTTGCTTTAGGATTATAATTTGGGGACTGAAATGCATAAAATGTTGGGATAGCCAGAATCGTAGAGAAGCTGGAGATGGGCTCTGTGAGGTATCAAAACTAGAATCCAAGCACTCAAGAAAAGTATAGAAGTATGAATAGAAATAGAGATAGCAATAGAAATATATACATGCATAGATATGTATATCAACATAGAGACAGATGTATATGTTCATGTGTGTAATGCTTACCCTGTTTTCTTTAATAAAATTATGATGTTATAGTTTTATAATGTAAAGATTATTGTTTCTGAAGAATTTATTTGAGGTTTAGTAAAATTATGCAATCTGGACAGATATGAGAAAGTTCAGGCAGATAGGCAAATTATTTTAAACAATCTTAATTGTCCTCATGGCTAATCCTTAATTACAAGCTCAAAAAATAAATCTACATATGAGAAGATCCTCAAATTCAGCCACCACACTTAAACACATTCTTCAATTAATTTTATACTTTCTTTCCTGTTACAAAGGAGCAGAATCTCTCCTCTGCGGGATCCTAAACCTTCACATGATTCTGGTTTCCATCCTTTTTACCTCTTTAGGTACCCAGGCACCATTCATTATGCTTCTTTTTTTTTTTTTTTTTCTTTACTTGGATTTCGTGTTTTTCTTTTTGTTCCAAACATTTCTCACCAGAAATTTGATGTGCTCATATTTCTGTCATAGGCTCACTCTGTCACATGGTCTCCATCACAGTGTGGACATGGATGCTACCATGTGCCTGGATGCTACCCATCGCTACTACGTTCTCCTTCCACAGACAAAACACTCCTGAGTTTACTGTATGGATGGTTTCCTACCTTTTCCTACATTATGCATTCCTCAAGGCAAATAAGAGTTCTGGCTCCTCTCACTCCCCTGAAACTCTTATTCAAAGGTACCAATGAATCAGACCTGTAATCCCAGCACTATGGAAAACTGAGGCAGGAAGGTTGCTTGAGCCCAGCAGTTCAAGACCAGCCTGGGCAACAGAGTAAAACTCCATCTCTTATGGGGAAAAAAAAAAAAAAAAAGAAGATACCAATAAAATATATTATCACTGTCTCCTATTTGGATTCTGACATCCACTCATCTAGTGTTTCTCTTATCCACCATTTTCGGTTGACTCTTCCTCCTATTTCCATTCATTTAATATCTGTGTGACTTGGGAGTTCTGTTAGGGCCTAGACAATTCTTTTTTCTGTCTTTATCAGTAAGAAATATGGATCAAGAACAATAACAGCATGACCCCATTCAAAGCCCACTCCCACCAAAAATGGTCTTCCTATTTGTCCCCTTTAATTTTATTTATTTTATTTTTGTTTGTTTAGTTTTTGAGACAAAGTGTTGCTCTGCAGCCACGGCTGAAGTGTACTGGTACAGTCAGAGTTTACTGCAGGCTCAACCGACCTCCTGGACTCAGGTGATCCTCCCGCCTTGGCCTCCCAAAGTGCTGGGATTATAGGTGTGAACCTCTTCTACTGGCCCTACCTGGCTGTTGAATGACCTCTGGCTAATAAAAACACAAGTAGTATTATGTAATTATTGCTAAGTACTCCATAACAACATTGCCATTAGAATACTCAAAGATATCTTACTACCAAATTCCTAGCTAATTTTTGTTTGCTTTGTGAGAAAAAAATTAAATTTTTATTATTACAAATACTATGTTTAAAAAGAGCTTTTTCTTTTACCTAAAGCAAGCAACCACTGGTTGTGTAGTTTATAGCATTCAATTATTTTTACCTCTCATTTATAAAAGTGTCTCATTTTTCAAAAAATATAGTGTACATACTCAGACAAACTGAGTTAGATTTCCAGAACCTTTTGTATTTATTCCCCGGGTAAGCAAATTTATAAAGAAGGAACAATTGATCTTTAAACTCTTCTTATTTTCATTCTCTCAGGGCCATTATCTTCCCCAGTTCATGATCCACTGCCACTCTGCTCCTTTTAATGACTCCAAACACACTTTTCTCCTACTACTAAACAAAGTACTTTTTCAGAAGATTTTCCCCGCATGGCCTAGAAGGTAATTGCTTTCTTAATCACTGTCAATCTCATAAAGATAAAATGTTACTGCTAGAATAATTCATTTACTTAAGATTATTTACAATTTTAAAAAGTATTGCATAAAATATCTCTTTACCCAAAGGAAAGAATCCCTCACAGTGAAAACTGCAGTGCCTACACTGACAGCTTGGTTTTTAAATTTGGAAAACAGGCACTTCAAACCGTATCTTCAGGTCTAGTTCATAAAATAGTAGCCCTTCATATATCTATCAGAGATTTTCTTTTTCATATTTTGAAATGTTCCTTCTTCTACTTTTCATTGTTAACTTCCATTCTATTTCCTTGGGATTCCTCTACTCCATTTTTATTCTATTTGAAAAGCATGAATCCATTTGTTTATTCTCTAGGCTGAAAATCTCATTCTCTTAACTACATTTGTTATATTTCCAATCCAATACTTACTATTCATACTTATTTTCAATACTTATTACCTATATTGGAATGCTGTTTCTTATCAAAACATGTTCCTCTGGCTTCAGTGATACGAATTCATATCTTGAAATGTATTCAGATTGCACATTTTTTATTGTAATGAATCATAGGCTTGGACATGCACTTTAGTAATGAAAAGATGATATTGCATATAAGGAATTTAGCATATTAAATTGCTGTTTATATGTTGACTACTAATAAAGGCATATCTCCAGTGCAGACCTCTTGACTCAACTCAATATCCATATATCCACCTGCCTATTAATTGTCTTTTTAGACATTTAATTGACACCTCAAACTTACCCTGTCCAAAGCAAAGTCTTTTCTGACATACCCTTTCTTGCTTCACACACATGGAATCCTCTGCCCACAGATTTCTCCCATCAATAAACGAAAATTCCATTCTCACCATTGTTCAGGCCCAAAACATGCCCACCTAGCTCCTTATTTTTCTAGTTCTCTGATATCTCACAATTTGACAAAATATTATGTCATTCTTATCTTCAAAATACAGCCACATTCTATTTCTTACTACACCTTTTCCTATTGCTCCATGCAAATCAATGCCATCTCTTATCAAGATTATTTCATGGTTTCCTAATCTTGTACCTACTCTTACTGAATTTCCATCTCCTGTCAGACAGCAGTCTTTCCACAACACGCCTCTACTCCAAACTTGTCAGACTTCTCTTTAAGACAGCTGACTTAATGACCTTGCCTATTAATTCTATAATCAGTGTCATTTGGTAGTCTTTTATCTATTAATTGACTTGTCTCCTTATATGTGGCATTTTCCTACTTTTTTCAATCCTTGGTAATTTTTTAAAACATTGAGACTTTTACTTTGCTGGGTGTTAGATTTTTTTTTTTTTTTTTTTTCTTTTTCAATTCTTCTAATTAGTTGGGGCTTTGTTCTAGGATGTGATTGATTATCTGAAAATAGTTTGATTGTTTTAACATGTGTTTTAGGCTTTGTTAAGTGGATTCAGGACAAAATTTGGCACAGGGATAATTTTCCCAAAGGACTTCTCTTTCTCCTCTTGAAATACTTAGTTCCTTATGCTTGAGGGTTTTTTTATTTTATTTTTTCCTCTGGTTTTATGTACATGAAATAGTCTCAGCACCTTGTAAGCTTTTGAAGCTGTTCCTCCTGCCTTTTCCCAGGGGTTCTTTTCCCGGCCTTAGTCATTCCTGGCTCACATGCTGAAATACTCAGCCACACACTCTGCAGGTGCCCCGGGCTCCTGTTATTTGAAGCTCTCAACTTTAGAGTTTTCTATACAGTGAGTTCTGTACTCTGGTCTCCCTGAACTCTGCTTTGTCTCAACTTAGAAATGTTCTGAGCTGGGTTTGTGTAAGTTACGCCATCTCCATGTCTTGAAAACTCTTTCTGGAAAGTACAGAGAGACAATTGGGGGCTCACTTCATTTCGTGACTTTCTCCAAGAAATCGCTGGGTTGTGCTACTTGTTGTCTAATCTCTTAACTGTTGGTACTTTTTTTTTCTTTTTTCCAGCTTCTAAAAATTGTTTAAGGCAGAGAGAAAGTCAGTTTCTTGTTAATTTATTTAGTTTGAAAGTGAAAGCCTAGAGATGCTTCTTGTGGAGCAAATGCTTTGCAAATATTTTTGTTTGTTTTTTTCTGATATATTTTATGTCCATAAATTCAGTGTATAAACAAGATGTTCTGAAATTTATCTTGCTGCCCAAAATACTGCATAATTTTAGAACATTTTAGCATAACAAACTTTAGCAAACTTTAGCTTTATTTTGCTTATTTCTATAAAATCATTTATACACACATACATGTATCAATGTTATGCATATTATATCATACGTATGTATACAATTACATATAATTTTGTATTTTAATATATAGATGTTCAGTGAATATGTTTCTTTTTCTGTATTAATATTTTATTTGCTACTTTATACTTTTTTCATATATGGAATTTTTCTTCTGTCCTTGTGGTTGCCTTTAGAGAAACGTCCTGAACCGAATGGATTTACGCTGTGACTCCTTGACTAGCTAATACACCATCTATTCCTGCCATTCACGTTAATCTTTCACAGATGTTGCCGCTTCCTTGGTTCAAGCCAGATTTTATTGGGTCACATCCGTTTATTGATGTGAAAAATATATTTAATGCCCACAACAACCTAATCACTGCAGAACATAACAATAACAACACAAACACAGGCACGCACACATAGAAAACTACAGAATCTGAAAGGGAACTGATTACCTCTTGTCCTGAGACACTCTGGCAGTAGCCTAGTCAGGCTTGTTCTCTAAGGAAAGATGGTTTAATATAATCTTCAAAATATAGTGTATTGCTTCAGCACTTTAAATTTTGCAGTTCTTTCTCATTTAATGGTAAGAGAGAAATGTTTGGACGAACAAAGGCAAGATGGTGCACTTCCGGGTTCTTCTTCACCACCAACTCTTCCCACACGCGCGAAAATGCAGCCGGCCACCGGGGACGGTGCAGACCAACTGGGCATGCGCCAGGTGACGTCAATCCGAAGAGACCAAGATTTACCTGGTGGCACCTGCAGAACGCCCCCGACAGGCCCCTGCCCCGCCTATTGCCCTCCCACTCCTAGAAAAGCGCTCTTGGCCAGAGTCCCACGCAGACTTCCCAGCCCCACTCCTGTCGGATGTTGGGACTGCCGGAACTCCGTGGGAGAGCCCCACGGGGGGGAAGGGGGGGAGGACTCTGTTGGCCTCCTTTGCCGGAGGCGGATAGACTTCTCCCCCACACCTTAGGTGACCAAAATAAACTTGCAGTTTTGCTCCTACCCTTTGCCTAGTCGCTGGTTCTTTTGTGCCCGCTCGGCTGGTCTTAGAAAAACAAATCAAGAAATAGCAAAAGAAATGTAACCTAGTGTTTTTTTTTTTTTTTTTTCTGCTCTTCTATGAAAGTCATAAATGCATTTTAGTTGTTTATGTGGTGGTAGAATGAAGCAAAAATAGACTGAAACTCTTGCTATGTCAGTATTGAGGGCAAGAGAGGAATGATGTATTTTACCCCTTTCTTTCATGATGGAGACCTTTATGTTCGTTTGTTTGCTTGTTTTATTATCCAAGATAAAATGAATTGTTTAATCTGGGAGACAAATTCTATTTCGTGTCTTTCACTTTTGGGGAGTCCTGTTTTCCTCATATTGTCTGTTAATTTTTAAAAAATCTTTATTTCTGCCTTTGTTTTATACAAACAATTATTTTACTTTTGTTGTTATTATTTATTTAAGAAAATGTTAGATTATCAAAATTATGTACTACATTCAACATAATTTTTCTTCTGAAGGTTTTTCATTTATCATTTGCTTTATCTATACATTTTCTCTTACTTGTTTCTTTGCACATTTTGTTGTTCTTTGTTTTTCAATAATCACCTATAATTGAATGAGATGAATTATTTCTGAAATAGATATTTGCCAGTGATTCACCTGGGAAAGACCAAAACTCCCAAGCACGAGGGATTTCTTGTAACACATGGTTGTGTTTTGAGTTTCTTTAGCAGTCTCCTCCATCAAGCCAGCTGAGATTGGCACTGTAGAGCTGGACTGGAGGTGGCGTCATGGCTTCCAGTTCGAAGTGGTGATCTTCATCATTCCTCACTCAGCCCAGCTTCTTTCATTTTTCCTTGAAACCAATAGGGACTCAGGTTTGCTCCAGCTGGATACTTCAACACTTTCTTGGCTTTGTGACAAACAAACCACTAGCATTTTCCACCATAAAACATTCCCTTATTAGGAATGAGTGTGTATTCTGCCTTTCGAGCTCTGCAGTCAGAAATGTTACTTCTTACATCCTCTCATTCACTTATTTCATCTTAGTTGTTTTTTGGTGGCTTCCTATTGTTTTTTCTGTTAATTCCATATTTCTAGTAGCTATTTCTTAGATTTCTTGTGGTCAGAATGTGTGCGTTTTTTCTATTAAAACTTTGCAGAGAATTAACAACAACAACAACAACAAAACCAATTTATTCATCTATGATTCTTCCTCACTGCTTAAAAAAATAAAAACAAGTATTTTTCCTTTGTTTCATATCCTGCTAACAATAAGGCTGTTCTCATTGCCCTTCCCTCCAACCTGCAGTTAGGCACCAAAGGGATCTGCTGGCGATTCCTCCTCTCTTCAGAAGTCATAAAACCGGATTTTCAAGGGTTGATTAACACCTACGTGATTCTTCATTGTCACTTCTTATGACCTCTAAAGGTTTCCAGACAGGCTTTCTCAAACTCTCAAGAAAAGAGCTCTGTTTAGTTCTTCTTGTCTTCTACAATATCGCACTGGAAACTAGAGAAGTCAAAACAGACTTACTTATTGTCATCCATGGTCCTTCTTCATCGTATTTCATTGTCTGTCTTTCCTTTAAGCTTCATTAATTTAGAAGCACTTTTAGCTCCATTTGTAAATGAAATATGTATATATTTTGCCTTTGCATACTTTGGATTTTAACAGTTCCCTATCTCTTATCTGGATGTGCAACACAATCACCCCAAAACACGGTGGCTTAAAACAAAACCAATTTTTGGTTGTCTTTAGGTGAGGAGATGGTTCTGCTGACCTGGGCCAGGCTTAGCTGATATCAAACTGGCTTTTCAAGCACCCACAGTCACGATGACTGGCTGGGCTATCCAGGGTGATCTTAGTTGGGAAGGCTCATCTCTGTTGCACAGCATCGCTCCTCCTCCAAAGGCTGGCTTGCGTTTATTCACATGGCTCCTGGACAGGTTTCCAAGAGCAGGAGTGCCAGTATGTAGGGCCTCTTTAGTCCTGGACTTGGAACTAGCACAAAGCTGCTTTGCTTTATCATGTCGCTCAAAGCAAGTTTCAGGCCATTCTAGATGCATAGAAAGAAGAAATAGATTCTACCTCTTGACAGAGGGGCATATAAGGCAACAGTTAGAGAACACCCGGAAGAAAGAAAAATTATTATTTTATGATCTACTCAAAATTAGTAATATTGAAGAATAAAATGGACTTTTCACAGTAATAGGTCTTTAAGTATTAAGCTTGATACATCTGAAATGGACAGCAAAATGTAATATTTATTATTTACAAAATATATAAATTAGTTTACACCAAGTATTTTATTGTCTCTTATTATTATTTATTTATTTATTTTTTCACTAAAACCCAGGTGGCAAATTTTACTACCTACTTCATAATGCAAGAAACGAAAGCTGAGAGAGCATAAATATTTTGTCCAAGTTCTCACAGCCATTCAATGGGAGAATGCAGATTTAAATCTAGATCTCTGTAGTGTCACACATGACATTTTGAATTTCTATACTGAATTGCCTCTTAAAGAACTCCTAACTTATCTATTTATACGTTAAATTTGAATTTGAAGTTCTTGTATTAAATGTAAATTCTGTCACCATCTTTGAAAGTAGCATGCTTCAGTGAATACCCACAAGACAATTTTGTTGAAAGTATTAAACAAAAAAGTACTTAGCCACAGAGACACTTTTACTTTGAGATAGTTGACAACTTTTGGTAGCACTTAGAATGTATTAAAAAGAAAAAAAGTAATGTTATCATCTATTTCAAGAGGTCCTGGTTCAACGGATTTATTTTAGTTTACTAATGCAGCTTTTCCTCTAATAAATTCAGACACTTTTAGAGACAAGATGCATAAAAATGGTGATCAGCACTATGGTGGTTGATTTAATGTGACAAGTTGGCTAGGCTATGGTGCCCAGTTGGTCGAGCACCAGTCTAGATGTTGCTGTGAAACTGCTTCTGAGGAGTGTTCAATATTTAAATCAGCAGACTTTGATTGAGTTAAGTAGATTATCCTCCATAATTTGGATGGGACTTATCCAAGCAGCTGAAAGCCTTAACCCAGCAAAGACTGAGATTTCCTGAACAGAAGGAATTCTCAGGACTGAATCATAGAAACCCTGCTTGAAGTGCCAGCTTGCAACCCAAGATTGCATCTTAAACTCTTACCTGAGTTTTCTGCCTACCAGCCCCTCCTACAGTGTTCAGACCTGCCAGCACCTACAATAGCATGAGCTTAAGCAGATTTAAAAATATATCTATTTCTCTCTCTCTCTATTTCTCGTTATGCATGCATAATGACGTTTCAGTCAATGAGGAACTGTATGTATGACGGTGGTTCCATAAGATTATAATACTGTATTTTTACTGTATCTTTTCTATATTAAGATATGTTTAGATACATAAATACTTTAATACTCACCACTATATATTCATTGCTTACAGTATTCAGTGCAGTAACATGCTGTACAGGTTTGTAAGCTAGGAGCAGTCGGCGAGACTACATAGCCGAAGTGTGTAGTAGGATGTACCATCTAAGTTTGTGTACATATACTCTACAATTTTTGGACAACCACAAAATCACCTAATGATGCATTTCTCAGAATGAGTTCCTGTTGTTAAGTGGCGCATGACTGCGGATACATATGCACATAATTGTTTCTATACAGAAACGTGACTAACACAGTAATACAATTTCAAAAGGACACAGTGCAAAGTTTTGGGTTAACAATTCTAATCTATTAAAATATTTTCAAAATCAAAATGTCTCTGGCCATAATATTAGTTGTTTAAATGTTTGCATTGTTTTCTTTTTCTTCCAGCTCTCCGTCCCTTTAGAGCTTGCTTGTCCTTTTCACTTTATTTCTGTCTTAGCCTCCTTGCTTATCGGCACCTCCACAGGAAGTGAACAGAATGTATGACAGGATTGGACAAATCCGTGTTCTTAAGGTTGTTACTAATAACACCTATTTTATGTGTAGGAGTCCAGGACTCAAATTGAAAGACTGGTGAACTTAGAATTATTTCTGTTCCCCCGTTTCCCCTCATTATTTCTGTGCTTTTCCCTATCTATATGAGGTGTAGAAGAGCTTCCTGCAGTTTAAAAATGACTTCTAATTTTCCTATCCTGGCTGTAGATCTAGAATTAATCATAATATTTCATGAGTTTTTGAAAACTTGGGAGAACAGGAAATTTGAATGGAGAAGGTACATATTAAATTAAGATGTGTAAAGCAGTTTTTGGTCTTTATTTTTGTCCAAGCAGAAACAAACTGGTTAATCAAAGACTTCCGGCGTTCATCTTCTAAAATACAGTTCTTTGGGGGCAGAAATATGTATGTTATTGTTTAAAACATTTAGAGGAATAACAGACTTACGATCACTAATTTAAGGGCTGAAGATTTAAGGCACCATTTCAGTAGGGTTTGTCAGATCTGTCACCAAGACATTACTTTTTCTTTCAGTCTTACCTTTTAACATAGCTAGTAAATCGAAACCTTTTTTTAGGTCCATACCTTTTTGCCATGTCTCCGATATTTCTTTTTTATATTGAACAGGAATGTAATGAATACAATATTCTCTGTCCTTGAGGTTATTTAGAGTTGAACTTTTGACTTTTTTCCCAGCATGAATCTTTGAATCTTTCTAGACAAAAAAGGCTTCCGCCCTTGAAGCAATGAAGCCTCAGAAGCGAACCCCCCTCAGAAAATGGTGGCCCTTCAGCCCTCGGCTGCTGTCAACTTCTTCAAGATCCCATATAATTATTCAGGGCCATTGACTCACCTCCTCCAAGCGCTGATGCTGCTTCTTCTCTCATATTTCTGATATTATATTTCTGATGAAGCCACAAAGGTGAATGAGAGTTCACAGAACGTGAACACCTATCAGAGAGTTCCTTAGGAATCCAGCTTCCCCAATTATGTCAGCTCACTATAACTTACAGAGTACACTGCAATAAGGGGATATAGAATAGATATGTATTTCATATTTCATCATATTGCTGACTGAAACCAGCCATAAATGTCACATTATTTTTTAGGTGGCACTGCAAGAAAATAAAAAAATATAAAACTTCTCACATATGCCATTTTATCTTTGTTTCTAATACATTTTCTACTTAGTCATCATATGTCACCATCAATTGCAAAATTATTGTTTAATTAATACGAGGATGGTTAGTGGCACACACTACTTATATATAAGCACTATTTGACCAGAAGAGTCATTTTATTGCTGTATATGCCAGTTGCTTATCAATCTTGAATGTCACTGAATACCAGTGTGTTTTTATGCTTATATCCTGTATATATATGATATAAACATACAAATAGATATTTATAAAATATAATTATATGTAATTTATGTTATGTAATTATATATAATATATGAATATTTATATATCATATCATAATATGTAATTTATACACTTATGTACTATATAATAATATATGTGATATAATATTACCTGCCAGTAAATTCCTAAAAATTGGTCACAGATCTCTCAAGACTAATGTGCTCTAAATGCAACTAATAATATCTCATATTTTCCCTCAATCTCTTCATTTTTCTCATTTTTCTTTTGTTTTTTCAAATAATGATACTCTGTCCTACTTATTAATCAAGACACTAACAGAAGAGTCAACATCAATTCCTCCATCTCCCTAAGTCTTTCTCCCTGTTCAACACATAATTATCATTATATCGCATTGTTTAAATATTTGCACATTGTTTCCTTTTCTCCTTGTCTCTCCATCCATATGTAGTTTGTTTTTCTTTTTCACTTTATTTCTATCTCACCTTTCTTACTCACCAGTACTTCCACAGGAAGTGAACTGAATGTTTGAGGAAACTGAACAAATCTATGTTCTTAAGATTGTTGCTAATTACATATATGTGTGTGTGTGTGTCTATATATATATACCTATAAATGTGTACATATACAGATAAATGGTAATTGCAATAAAAATTGTATAAATACATAAATATATATTTAAGTATATCTTGTTGAATATTTTATATATAACATATGTTATATATAATAAATATATGTATATAATATAAATACATATATATAAAATATTCTATGAGATATACCTAAATCTGGAATAGTTCTGTCACATAATAAAGATTATAGAGGTAGGAATTTCATCACTGGTGTGTAAGTGCCACAGAGTTGACAGGGACACCATTTCTAATGTTTCCACTGAGCCCAACACTTTGATTCTTCTGGTCTAAGATGGTTGCTTAAGCTCTTTGCACAGTTATTCCATCCAGCAAACATAGTATGGTTTGGCTGTGTCTCACCCAAATCTCATCTTGAATTCCCACGTGTTGTAGGAGGGACCCAGTGGGAGGTAATTGAATCATGGGGCCAGATATTTCCCATGCTGTTCTGGTGATAGTGAGTAAGTCTCACAAGATCTGATTGTTGTTTAAGAGGGAGTTTTTCCTTAACAAGCTCTCTTTTTGCTTGCTGCTATCCATGTAAGACACATCTCACTCCTCCTTGCCTTCTGCCATGATTGTGAGACTTCCCCAGGCATGTGGAACTGTAAGTCCAGTTAAACCTTTCTTTTGTAAATTGTCCAGTTTTGGGTATGTCTTTATCAGTAGTTTGGAAACAAACTTAACACACAACATTAAGGTATTTGGGTCAGGGAAGAAACTTTCTCTACCTTAAAAGAGATCGAACTATTCACAAATATATTCACAAAAATATTAAAATTCACTGTCAGGAACTTAATCATGTAGACTGTATTAGTCTGTTCTCACACTGATAATAAAGACATATCCGAGACTGAATAATTTATAAAGAAAAAGAGGTTTAATTGACTCACAGTTCTGTATGGCTTGGGAGGTCTTAGGAAAATTACAATCATGGTGGAAGAAGAAGCAAACACATCCTTCCTCACATGGTGGCAGGTAGGAGAAACGCAGAACAAAAGAGGAATAGTCCCTTGTAAAACAATCAGATCTCATTAGAACTCACTCACTATCCCGAGAACAACATGGAGGTAGCTGCCCCCAAGATTCAATTATCTCCTACCAGGTCCCTCTCGTGACACGTGGGGATTATGGGAACTACAATTCAAGATAAGATGTGGGGGCAGACATAGCCAAACCACATCAGGATAAACCTAGTGCCACGGCATAGTATCATCCCTTTCAGCTAGCTAGCAATTAGACCAGTGTTAATGCTATGTTTTTAATAAAAGAAAAAAAAAAACTTCTCCACTAATCTTTTCGATGTTTTACCTTACATTAAAAAAAAAAAACTAGCTTTCATAGCTTAAAAATATTACCAAGATAAGGTCTTTGTCTGTCTTTCTAACATCATTTTTTTTTTTTTTTTTTTTTTTTTTTGCCATGCCTCTCTCTCTTTTTAAGACAGATACGGAGATCTTTGCAGATACTTTTCCCAATGCCAAAAATTATTCCACCCTCTAACTTTTCTTTCAACAGAACATGCCTGAGTTTAAATATATTTGAATGTAGAAATACAGATACATGATGATTGCAATAAAAATTCATTTAAGTTGGCAGATGGAGGAAGGCAGGAGGGTAGCTGAGCAAGAGTGGTATTTAACATGTTTAGCACTAGTGGCAAAAGCACCGGTCTTTGGGAGAGGAAGCACCAATCAACCTCAACAGATATTGCCTGAAACAACTAGAATGTCATTTTTCGCTCTGTGTACCAGGTGTTTATCAATGCTGAATATCAGTGTATGTTTATGTGTACATCCTATCATGAAGTCAAAGGCATTACCTAAAATCCAAAGAGGAATTTTGTTCTGTTTGTTTTGGAAGTATTCTTTCATATGCTAAGTAATTAGTTAGGGCAAATGATAAGAAAATTGTGGAATTAGTGTTTAGCATATTTAAAAAAAAGACTGAAACCCTGAAGGTGAAGTCTCAGTCTATTATTAATATCAAATGTAAGCTTTGTGTTAATCAGACCTTCCTGTTCTTCTAAGAGAAACAGAAACCTGCATATTTAAGTGAAATTTTCTGGTTTTTAAAACAATCAACGTACAACAAAGAAAACAAGTGTGTGGGTTGCTAGATTGCAAGCTAATTTGAGGAATCTTTTAAGGATTGTTTTAAAAGAATATTTATCAAAAACTGTATAATGATAATCATTCTTGGTTTTATTTCTGTTCTTAATATTACCTTGCATATCTTTAAAATTAAAATTGTATTGCAATTATATTTGACATTATTCAAATCCGGTACAGCTATCTATATATCTGTGGATCAATCTGCATATCTTTCCATTTATTGTTATATCTTCTATCTGTATAATTTAGTTGATAAATGTCTGGCGTAATGTTCACCAAATGTACATTTTGTGTCTGAATAGAGGAATGATGAGTGACTTTTTAAAAATGTCTTCTGTTTGCACTTTTATCTAGGGTACGTAGTATTTTAAAATAAACATGGATCACATTAACTTGAACACCAATATTATTATTTGTTCTTAAAAAGTCAAATAACAGTATACTTTCCTTGAGAATTAGAATTGGTAATAGATTTGCTCATGATGCCACATTTTACAAATCAGCTAGTTAAATCAGCAGACTCAAAAATGGTAATTAAAATTATTATGATAAGTTAGTTAAATTTAGTAAGTTTTTTTTTTTCAATATCATATTTTGGAACTGAATTTATTCTGTTCTACTTTAGGAATGGTTATATTTGAGAGATAGTAAATATGCTTCTGTTTCTAAAAACATGAATTATTGTTAGTTATGAAAGCAAAACAATGGCTACAAACAACACAAACTATAACAGTGAAAATCATAAAATAAAAATGCTGGTAAAAAGTAGAATCCATAATTTTTTGCAGCATGGAACTAACTCAGTAACAATGCTATGTTTGGAACTGACAAAAATCACTCAAAAAACACTACTGTTCCCAACATTCATTTACTTTGTTTCAAAATAGAGAAAGCACAGAACACAATATGCAACTAAGAGCAGTTACAGCATAAGATCTTGTGACCTCTCAGGCAAAGCTTCACCCCACTGCAGGAGACCAGGTTGAGATGGGCACGCAACACTTAAATGTAGAAAAACTACTGCCTCCATTCCTCACCACATTTAGTATAGCACACAGGCCAAGTGCATCCCCCAG
This sequence comes from Piliocolobus tephrosceles, assembly GCF_002776525.5. Taxonomy (NCBI): domain Eukaryota; kingdom Metazoa; phylum Chordata; class Mammalia; order Primates; family Cercopithecidae; genus Piliocolobus; species Piliocolobus tephrosceles. The sequence continues at coordinate 11,528,156 of NC_045451.1, forward strand.
GTGCAGCTACAACTCATCTCGATGGATTTCACCATAAACACTCTGGATGACCAGAAATAATCTGTTTGGAACAGCAAAGCATTCAATTAATATTTCACATTTATTGAAATCATTGTATTTCAGGGGGGAAAAAAGTGCTGCAAGACATAAATCAGGGTTATATACCAAAGGGTCCGTGGCTTTGGGTTAAGAGACCATATATATTACGGTTATTTGATAGCTGATTTTTTAAAAAAGATACATCCCTAGGAGACAGAAATGAAGAGCAGTAATTCCAGTAAGTAGCAACTGACTCAGGACGGCCTGGGGATAGTGAAGCAGATACTCACCATGGTAGATGAAAACAGGATTCTTTTAGCAGTGCAAGAGCAGGGGAGGTGGTTTCAGAGCCAGTAAGAAAAGGGAAATGTGAACTGAAATCCTAGCCTAAACCATGACTTAGTTGTACTATTCTCCAATGAAGAGCCTTAAAACCTTCATGCCCGGGTCCAGAGAAGCAAAATAACCCTGTCTCCACACCAGGTTCTGGAGGAAAAGCACATAGTATTAGAGTCATAGTCATTTGAATTATTGCTGCCACTGCTGGTCAGCTGTGGGATCTTGTGAAATTTTAATAAATTTTGCAAGTCTAAATATCTGTAAAGGTAAAATGATGATTCTCAGTCCTCTCCAATAAGCTCTTGTGATTATTAAATGAGATATGTTTCATTCTTGTCAAGAATTGATGTAAGTATTATATATTATTTTAAGGAAAATACTGTAATTCCACATCAATACAACATTGTGAATTTTGTATATATATAGATATATCTGATATGTCTATATATATAACAAAATTATCATTAATTGAACTGTCAATGCTCCATATATAAAAAGTAATTTTATTATGTTGTGAAATAAATTAAATGGTGAGAAAATTACCAAAGCAATGGGTCATCATATGGTATTTTTAAAGTAATTTAATTTAACTCATGTTTCTTCTCATTGCCTTAACAAATTTAAGATGGAAATACTCTTCCTACATATCTTAAAAATAGAATCATTTTTAAAATGGCATATTATAGTAATTTCATCTGCTATTATTTGTATATGTGCATTTCTGTTACAATTTATCTCAAGGGCATTTTGGAATGATATATTACATTGTAATAGTGTATGTCAGTTTATTTTATTTTGCTTTTAAAAAGCTTTTAACAACATACGATTGTTTCATGAACAATACAGAGAGAGAAATGTTAATTTAAATCTAGAGGGTCTTTACAGGGTATTAAGAAAGAAGAGTGTTGGGGGGCTTTTACATTTGTATTTATTTATTTGTTGCTGTCATTATTATTGCATACAGAGAAACGGGCTCTCTTCAGACACTTACTTCAATGTGGGAGGATGCTGAAACCTCTTGAATTAACATAATAATCACAATGTATCATATACTGGGTCTTTTCCATATTGACTATGATGTATTACATAGGCTTACAAATTCAGTCTTTTAGCTGAAATAGCAATTTTAAAACAAAACACCAGAAAGAGAATATTTAGAAATTCCATACTAATTTTTATATTAAAAATTATTTTGGTTTATGTTAGTATCTGAATCTAAGATGGAAACACACAAGTGTTCACTCTATTTCCAGTTCATAAATGCATATGAATTGCCTGCCATATATCAGGCATTGTGCTAAATTCCTATAGATATTGGAGACTGCTGTGTAAACTCACTGCGAAATGTTATAAACCATGTTATTTTATGGACTTTTCCATGGGGCATGGAACACGGGTGAATTTATTATTTATTTAGTGTGGCCTAGCTTCCTAGCAGACCACTGAATGAACTGAAGGTTGAAGTTCCCTTCCAGCGAAATCTGAATTGCTCATTGGTTATTCATTTATATCTTTCAGACATAAGTGGGTAGTCCAGTCTCTTTGGTCTGTTAAACGACCCTCTAAATTCCTAACTGTGCGGTCACGCTCTTTTATTTGCATAAGCAGTCTGTTTCCCTCACCTCGTTCTCTCTTTTGTCTATACATTCATTGTTAATTATTTCCCATTATCACCAGAATGTATGCATTTAATTACCTTGAGCAAGAACCATCACTTTTGTCTCTTTGTGTATTTCTGGCCATGTACTGCACCTTCACCTCATACACAAACACAGGGGACAGATAGCTCTTCATTTTCTAAGGACTGTCTTGGCGAGGGGCTAAAACACACACACACACACGGGCAGATCGGACGAATAGAACGACACACATTATGTAACCAGCTGTTATCTGAGTATGAAATAAAACATGTATATAGTCGTCCCTTAGTATCTGAGGGGAATTGTTTCCAAGACCCCCACGGATAGTGATTCGCAGGAGCTCAAGTCCCTTATACAATATGGGGTAATATTGTATATAACTAACACACATCTCGTATGCTTTAAATTGTCTATATACTTCTTATAATACATAATACAATCTAAATGCCATGTAAATAGTTGTTATAATCTAGTTCTTATTCACATAATTTTTATTGTTGTATTGTTATTTTGATTTCTTTTCTGAATATGTTCAATACACAGCTGGTTGAATTTGTGAGTGTAGATGCTTAATAGAGGAATAAGATTTTCCTAGGAAATAATGAAAACTCCTACACGGTTAATTAGAAGAAGGATATTTTCTCATGTCTTGAACAAGTTTGATGAATCCTTAATTAGAAGATAACCTAGAAGGCCTCTTAAGTACGCCCCTGAGAATTATGATTTCATAAACTTGTGCCCAGTTATATATAATAAATAATAGTATGTCACAACATTAATTATAATCTTGATATTTGCCAAATCTTTAATAGTCCTTGTTAGAAAATATGTATTTATTTTATAAGTTTCTTCAGGGGTATCTTTTCAAACTGTTACCTACTTTAATGAAAAATATTTAGCATTTAAATTTCTTCTCTCTGTATTAAATGATAAGTTTTCCAAAGGAATTAAGAGATTTATAAAGAAGGACTTTATATACATTGTAATATGTAATCATATCACTTGAGTTACTGAGGAGAATATTTAATAAATAAATGGAATGGCACAAAATAATATCAACATTTTCAAGAGCTATCTACTTATATAAAAGTTCAAAAATCGCTGACTAGGCCAATTGTTCATTTAAAAAAAATATATATAAGAACTGCCGTTTTTCAAATCCTAATGAAGAGATCACAATTTTAGAAGCTTTGATTTACACACAGGTATTAATATTTTTTCTTTGAATTTGAATATCAAAATATCATGATTATTATATAAAATAACCCCCAAAAGTAAAAGCCTTTGTAAAGTAGCACAACATAATTTTACAGATGTTTTAGTTAGAAAATCTATTTCTAAAATATTTTAATGTTAAAGTGAATACAATTGCTTATAAGTGGTATCAAAATAGGTTGAGAATTTACAGCAAATGTATTTTCACTGTGTCAGACACTTTGCATTATAGATTCATATTAATGTATCCATTCTTTTGTTAGAACTTGACAAATATGAGATGAGTTTCATTTTTTAAGGTTGAGAATTTACATGTTTTTTATAATTATGTCAGTACAATAGCAACTTTATTCCTAACGGATTGTTCAGTCCTTTCACTGACCTGGTAGCTTTACGATTAAAATAGTTTACAAAAGATCTTATTAACAACTCCCATATTTTTGTTGTTTTTACTTATTTTTAGCTAGGCAAGCCAGTATTTGTACTGTTCTAATTAAAAGATTAACTCAAAGGCTTTGCTATCTGCCACTTACCACACAAGCCCATGGCTTTTGATCAGACAGTTTTCTCCATTTATAAGTTTTCACCATGTGGTATACAGACATTTAAATGTCTGTAGATTTTATATTAGTTAGAACAGAGACTCACCCTAGCTGTGAGTCCAGCTGTGCACTTTCACTGGATTGGTGCATACAGAAATTACCAAATGAGTCAGTCTGATTCCTTACCTCGAAGTAATAGCTTAGCCTTATCACAGGTTTTCTACCTGAAAATGTGACTCAAAACTTAAATATATATATTATTGTCACATTGACAAGATTATAAAGTGAAAGTGTGCTGGTTTGCAATGATGTCAAGGAGATTCAACAGTTTCCTTTATTGACATATTAACATCTGCTTCCTAAAATTAAAATATAAAACAAATATGTAATATTTTGACATTATATATATAAATGCCTAATTAAAATTAATGTGAACAATTGAATTTTATTTAAAATATTGCTAGGTTTGAGTAAGATACATGAAAGTTATGTAGTACATACTATACCACTATTGAAGTTTATATTAGTTGTGAAAAATACAAAAATTTGGGTATTGTAAATTGTTAAGTTAGCTAGCTGTGTGTCTGTATTCACAGGTATACAACAAATACTCAATGGGCCTGAAGAGTCTGTTTTTTATTCAACTATAAATGAATCTACTTTTATGTTTGTATACTATTGCAATAGTGTTACAACTACAAGGTATACTAAAATGCTTTGGGAAGCTTTACATTTCAATCAGCAAAATGCAATTGGGAAAAGGGTGTTTGGTAATATGTTTTCAATGTAACAAAATAAAGCTGAATGCTGACATTCATGTTGACTGCATTCGTGGCCTATGGTGAAGAAGTTTTTTAGGTTGTTTATACCTAGAGTCTAAAATATAAAATATTTAATATTGGGGGCCAGGGTAGGAGGTAAGAAATTGTATCAATTATCTTCCATTGAACTTGGAAACATCCAACTGTACCCCTCTCTTTACTCTAAAGACAAAAAATATCATTCGACCCAGCAATTCCATTACTGGGTATGTACCCAAAGAATATAAATCATTCTGTTATAAAGACACATGCAAGCATATGTTCATTGCAGCACTATTCACAATAGCAAAGATAGGGAGTCAACCTAAATGCCTAACAATGGCAGACTGGATAAAGAAAATGTGGTGCCTATAAAGACCATGGAATATCATGCAGGCGTAAAAAAGAACAAGGTTTTGTCTTTTGCAGGGACATGGATGGAGCTGGAGGACATTATTCCTAGCAAACTAACGCAGGAACAGAAAATCAAATACAGCATGTTGTCCCTTATAAGTGGGAGCCAAATCGTGAAAACACATGGACACATAGAGGGGAACAACACACTTGGTCCTTGTGGAGGGTGGAGGGTGGGACGAGGGAGAAGTTAAGGAATAGTAACTAATGGGTAGTAGGCTTAATACCAGGGTAATGAAATAATCTGTACAACATACCTCCATGACACCAGTTTACCTATGTAGCAAACTGCACTTGTATTCCTGAACTAAAAATAAAAGTTAAAGAAAAGAATTCCTCGTATTCCCATTGCTCAGAACCTAAGTTCTGGAGTAGAAGCTCTCAAAATTGAGCATGTGTTAGAATCACCTGGAAAGTTTCTTTTTCTTTGCCTCCCCTACTTAAATAAATGACTCTCCTGAGTTTTAATTAATAAGTTCCACTGATGTTTTATTGCACATTATAAAGTACTATGAACATATTAGAAACACTTTCTTTGGTTTGTTGATGAAATAGTCTGTAATATTCTTACATATCTTTGATAAAAGTGGTCCTTGAACTAAATTTGGAATTAGTACCATAAAAAAGTCCTTTTCAAATTTATTTAACTCATTTTTCGCTTTTGCTTTTGTTGCCAGAGAGTTCCGCAATAAATTGAAATAAATTTAATAAATTTAAATTTGTCGCCCAATATTTACATTTATATACATTTTTAATAGTATTTATGTTAACTTGATTCATTAAATTATTTCTTCTCTCTCAGTCTGTCAGTTATTAATGTGCCCAATCATAGCACTACTATAGTTTCCTGAACACATTCGATCCCTACCAAATATATAAACTCTTCCCAAAAGCTTGTGTCATAAGCCCATGTTCAAAATATGTATTTTCTAACACACTTTTACTGAGATGTTTTTGTGTTGTGTGGTTCCCTTGATGCAAAGAGGTATTGACAGAAGCGCACTTTCCGCAGAGATGAGACCTCAGGCCCCAGACTGGGATCCTCTAATCCGTAATGGCGGGGGATACCTAAGACACCATTTGTCTCTGTCATTTCAGTGTGCCACCCTGGCTGGCGGTGCTGGTAATTTCTTGCTGAATTGAGTTTGGTCTCTTCATTTTTTGGCTTATTTTGTTTTGTGGGATTTTCCAGGAATAAAGTCCCTTGAATTTTAGTTGTTGCTATTTTTATGTGAACATATGTGTATTATTCCTTATTGAAATTTTTTTCTAGCATTCTGATACTTGCTGTTATGGCCTCCTTGCACGTAATGGCTTGAGTGTTGATTTTGTATAGGATTATATGTCTATAACAAGAATGTGGGCATAGGACCCAGAAGTCTTTACAAAGCACTGATCCAGGGGCTGAGTTGTCCTGAGGGTTTCCTTCCATATACATCTTGGACAAACATTGCCTTAGTTACAATTTTTAAACTTGCATAAGTTTCATTTGTTAATAAATATATATATCATCTTGATACATTTCAAGCTAAAGAAATAGTTACTATGTTTAAGGAAAAAGATTGGATACACGTGTGTAAATCTATTGATTTGTAAATATTTCTATGGTTCCAGTTTTCCAAAACCTGGGGACTGGCCCTAGTGGTATTATATCAATTACACAGAATTTTTCAGAGGGTTTTTGATTATTTCATCATGTACAGTAGCCAAACATTTCTATATTGTCTAAGATATAGTACAGTGATACAAAAAAGTGAAAGCTTCAGTTAATTGAGTTCTTAATGATTCTTCCATGTTGTCCAGACTTTTCTAGTGACAACCAACACTGCTCAGCTCGTTGCTTTATCTTCTCTGAGATATTGTTTATTTCCTTTCATGAATCACCATCTATTACTTTAATACTATACATAGACATCCTAATTCCTTCCTCTGAAGCGCCCCATGACTGCTTACCTGTGATAAAATCTTTTCCACCTCCTATACTCTCTTAGATAATTGTCTTCAGATGTTCAGCTGGATAGGCATTAAGTAAATATGCAAATATTTAGACTTAACCAGTGTTAGGACATAGCTCAACATGTACATTGTGGAGGAGGTGGGAAAAAAGAGACAAGGGTGTTGGCTAGTGAATGACTTTCATGGTGCAGCATGAAATGTAAACCAGAGAGCGAAGAAAGTGAGTACATAAATGGAGTGATGGTTAGAGAAATCAAGTTCGTGTCAATGAACTGGGAGCCTTGACATTGAGTAATTCCTGGAATAGATAGGCATAGTGAATATGCTAGTAGGACAGCAGGTTTGAAAAAAATAGTTACTAGAACTGACAAGCCCCTGCATCAACTTTTGGGAAAATGTGGGGAAAGTGTGGGAAAAGAAACAATCCTGGGTCATGAGGAGTTGGACGGTAAAGAGGGCTAGATTCATCTTCCACAAGGATGTTGAGACTGGAAGCTCTGAGCGAGGCAGTGTCTTCATACCGCCTTTCAATGAGAGCAAGAAAATGAGCTTACAAAGTTGAAAACATAGCGCAATTTCTTAATGGCTAGCAGAAAGCACAAGGCATGAGCTTGGAAGTGAATTAAAGGCAGAGAGAGTTTGGGAAGGTTAAGAGAAGAGAATATTGGCAATAAAGATTCTAGTGGCAATGGATACTGCAGATGATAATCAATAATCTGAGGAAACGACCTGGTAGTTTTGAAATGAAAGGGATAATGCAATTTGTTCTGTACTTCCTCAAAGAGGCTTTTATGTAATCAACATGAAACATAGTGCACAGTATTTAATTAGAATTATGTGTCCACCCACTGACTGTAGCTTCTTCGGAGAGGCCAATTTCACTGGAACTCGAAGCTGTGAAGCCTGTGAGGAATCATCTGGCCTCTCCGAGATACTTCCATGCTTATGGAGAACCATCAGCTTAATCCTTGGGACCCGCCACTTCTCAAGAGATAGCATGGTACTTACCTAATGGATTTGACTTCTCTCTGGACACACAGTAATTGTGTATCCTTAGGTTAATTCCTTAACTTTTCTGGACCTCCAATACTTGTCTATATAATCATACCATGATATACAACGAGGGTGATTATATGTTCTCAGTTCTTCAGAACATAAACAAGAAAGAATAAATGTTTTAAAAGTTATATGTGAAGAGACGAAATAGATGACATAATAACTTTATTATGTTCCCACAAAACAAAATAACCCAAAAAATGAAGAGACCAAACTCAATTCAGCAAGTACTATGAACACATTAGAAACACTTTCTTTGGTTTGTTGATGAAATAGTCTGTAATATTCTTACATATCTTTGATAAAAGTGGTCCTTGAACTAGATTTAGAATTAGTACCAGAAAAAAGTCCTTTTCAAATTTATTTAACTCATTTTTCGCTTTTGCTTTTGTTGCCAGAGAGTTCCGCAATAAATTGAAATAAATTTAATAAATTTAAATTTGTCGCCCAATATTTACATTTATATACATTTTTAATAGTATTTATGTTAGCTTGATTCATTAAATTATTTCTTCTCTCTCAGTCTGTCAAAGTTATTAATGTACCCAATCATAGCACTACTATAGTTTCCTGAACACATTCGATCCCTACCAAATATATAAACTCTTCCCAAAAGAGTTTATATGTCTTAAGCCTAGTATGTTGCTTTCTACTTGATGATAAAGTAGAAGCAGCACATTTAAAAGGAGCTCCTGGAGAGAGGAATGCTAAGAGCTGCACAAACTGACACTGATTAGCTGATAAGGAAGGGCAAGCTTGTCACACTGATTATTACATGCTAAGGTATATTCAGAAGAAACCTGTAACTAGAGTCTTGTGAGTCCTTTTAGTGTAAGACCAACATTTTCCACATGAAGTCCCTACCACAGTGCTACAACAAACAACAAACGGCTCAAATGCTAAGTTAAGTTGATTTTTTTTTTTTTTAATTTTTTTAGACAGAGACTCACTCTATTGTCCAGGCTGGAGTGCAGTGTCACCATCTCAGATCACTGAAACCTCTGCCTCCCATGTTCAAGCAATTCTCCTGCCTCAGCCTCCCAAGTAGCTGGGATTACAGGTGCCTGCCACCACGCCTGACTAATTTTCATATTTTTAGTGGAGATGGGGTTTCACCATGTTGGCCAGGCTGGTCTTGAATGCCTGAGCTCAAGTGATCCGCCTGCCTGGTCCTCCCAAAGTGCTGGGATTACAGCTGTGAGCCACTGCACCCGTCCTAAGTTGATTTTTTAAATATAGTTTTTTATCAAAATTATTTCCTTCTAGAGATTTTAGAGAAGCTTCTGTTAAAATACTAATTTTAAATCCTATTTTAAAAATATTATTTGTATTTCAGAAATAACACTTTAGAAATAGTTGGTATTTAGAAAATCAGCTTCCATAGAAAAGAATAGCTCCTCTGAACCTGACAAAGTAATTTACTGTGATGTCTTGGATATTGAAATACATGGCCTGCTTATACAGTCTGTGTTAGGATGTATTATGAAAATATTAATCAAGTTGAGGGAAATATACATTAATTGAGAAAGATCTCCTTGCTACTTAACTATATGCAGATTTTCTAAATCATTTTCTCTCTGACTAGTGCAGGTCATTTTTAGTTTCTAGAATCAAGTATATAAAATATTACGTAGCATAATCCTAGGCTTTTATTTCTTATTTTAAAAAATAAAAATAATAATATAAAGAGATTGATACGAGGAGTAAATGAGATGATTTATGTAAATCACTTAATATGTACTTCATACATGCTTATTATCATAATTGTTATATATATATTAACTATTATTACCAATCATCAGACAGAAAAGAGATTAACTTAATAGCTAGGAAAAGTGAGGATTTATGAGACTGACACTTAGAGTTAAGCCCTGAAGCAGCATAGAGAAATTCTGAAATCTGTTTAAACTTTCAAGATCAAAAAAATATTTTAATTGACTACAACTTGAAATTTCAATATTGATGTACATGAGATTGATAATAGAGTCACTTTCCAAATTTCTTATAATAAAATTCTTATGGTTCCTGGAAAAAGAAAAAAGAAAAGTAGAAAGTAACCTGGCTCTCAAATAAATTGAAACAAGTTCTTAAGGGTCTGGGGAAAAATATTAAAATGTCCTCCTTCTAACTCTTTTCTGTCACTTCTGATTTGCAGAGAGAGGTGTGTAACTAATTGAGATGGCAAAGACTTTTATTTTAGATTGTTCTCATTTCGAATTTCACTCAATCATGAAACTGGAGAGTTCTTTCTAACATCCGAGTCATCTTTTGTAAAATTAAGACAATAATAACTGCCTCCCAGCCCTAGTGTACAGATTCAACAAGGAATCTAGAAAAATATCTGGTGCCACATGGGTGTTTCACATGTATGTGCTGTCTTTCTCCAGGAAGTCCTAAATGTGATTTTATCTTATTAAATATGGTCTAAAGACTATGAGTGTTTTTTTTTTTTTAATCATATTGTTAAGTTCTAAAATGTAGAAATGAACACAGATATGTAATAACGACTGCCATTTTTAGTGTCTCTTTTAAGTGGCAAAAACACGTTGTTTAAGTACAGATGTGTATGCCAGTGTCATCCCATCACTCTATTTAGTTGGCACAAATTGTTCAAGGTACGGGTGCACAGCTCCACATTGCCTTAGTTTCTTCAGAATTTGGTGCATCAGTGTTATGGAATCCAGATGTTTTTAATCATGTTACAGTATTTTATTCCCAGTTTTCAAAATAGTATCAGATCTCTTCATTATGAGGAAAACATAGCCTTGTAATCCTATTTAATGTTTCTATGTAAATAATTCAATATCCTTTAAATAGCACACATGTGTTTCATTTATCCGTAACTTCAAAAATACTTGAAAATATTTTAAATATTATTGAAACATAAATTAGTACAATTTACATTAAAAAACCAGAAATGTAGAAAAGTATTTCTCCAAACATTGAAATTTTATTATGAATGGTGAGAATTGCCTAGTTTAATCGTAAGTAGAGAACATTTCTGTAGCAAATTCAAATTCTGCTTTACAATTAGGGCCGACTATGAGTAAGATTCTTTCCATGTCAAAGTAAATGTACTTGGTTTCAGTAGGTTCCATTGCTTTATTAGCCTAAATCTTTGTCTAAAACTCATTCATTTCTTTTTAAATTACTTAAAATAATAACATTTGGCAGTAAATGCGATGGCTTGCTCGATTGAATCTTGTATCTGGCAGTAGATGTGTGAGTAGTCAATGCATACGGAAAGACTGGACGCACTTCCACTATAAGAATTAAATACAGAAGTCACTTAACCAACCTTCTAAATTGATTTACTATAGATGATGCAAATCAATCAGTACACCCTGACATTGACCATAAATATTTTATGTTAATGGCCATATTCTGGATTATTTTTACTGGTTTAGGGACAGACAGGTTGACTGAAAGTCATACACTTTCACCAGATAAGCTTATAACTTAATAACTTATGGAACAGACTATTGCAAAACCATGCTCCTTAATACCTTTTCTTCCACTATTTCTACGGGACCACATATAAATGGCAAAGACCTCTATAAGTATTTGACAGATATAAACAAACAAATAAATAGTGTGGAAGTCAGCACATATTTACTCTCCTTTAATATACTTTATATTTTTAAACTCTAATTTTTCTAAAGTTTATACCCCTGAAATTAACTTTCTCCAGCTTTAAGTCATATTCCCTTCAGATTCAATATTCTGTTCACTCTTTAACTTTGACTTTCATCTCCGTCATCCTGCAGAATGAGTCATAAACCCTTGAGTTGCTAACTCTATTGGACGTTCCCAGCCCTTGAATTGCAGTACCACTCCTGGATCACAGTCCCTGTTAAAAAGACCCCCATGTATCATAACTAAATAAACATAAAATGCATGTTTTGAAGAACATATAAATGACTTTATCATTCAAAACCATCAAACTGAAACAGAAAAAAATATATAACCCTAAATAACTAGTCTCTTTACTAACGTCTGTCAGCCCTGTCTTCTCTAAACAAAATACAGCTTCATCAGAATGCACAAAGGTTTATGTTTTACATTGTTGCCAACATCATATACACTCTGTGCTATGTTTTGCAGAGGATTAGAGCAGTAGTAACATTTAGATGAGAAAGATGACAAATTATTTGACTAGCCAAATCCTTTCAGCATAAACCTCAAAATTTATTCCATATAAATTACTGTATCTTCTGTTGCAGAGAAATCTTTATTTTTTTCCTCATTTTCCAATTCATGGGTCTAAAGGCCCCCACAAATTTATTTATATATATATTATGTAAAAGCAAAAGAAGAAATACAAAAGCAAAGAAGAAATAAATATATATAATAGATATATAATTTGCAAGTATTGAGAAATATTTTGAATGTTAAATAATTCATATTGCTCTGTCATATTTATACATGTAACTGTATGTAATTAAATTGATATAGATATTTAGATATTGCTTTTAGAGATAGCAAATATCAAATTTTATATAATGGACTTGCAAGATGCCATGAAATAATTTTGTAATAGTTTCTTAATAACAAAAGTGTTTTTTATATGCAGTGCAATAAAATATTTGAATACAATATTTACGATTCATTTATATATAAACGTATTTTCTTAAGAATTTAAGGAGTTCAGAGCCAAGATGGCAAACTGGACACCTCTAGGAAGAGCTTTTCCCACTGAGGGAGATCAGACCATCAGGTGGACCAGCCCACTTCAAACAGATCTTAGGAAAGAAGTCACTGGAAATGGACAGAGGAAGGAAACAGACCCTATGATGAAAGGGGAGGAAGCTGGAATCCCTGCACGGGGTTGCTAAGCACCAGGATTTTTTCCTGGCCCTAAGAAGCTCCTAGGAAAAAGGTGAGTGAAACAGACATGGAGTGGCCAGCTGTCACCATGGACATCCAGGATCATAGCTTCCGGAGACCCAGTGATCTCCACAGATATCTGAGCTGGCAAGGAGGACTGCCCAGAGTGTTGGCAGAGACAGAACTCCAGCCTGCGTAGACCCTGGAGTGTTTGGCATGGGAATTGCTGGAGCATGGCATGGACACTCATCCTCAAGGTTTGCCACATTCCTCTAGGGAGCTCTAGCCATTTGCGTTGCCAGACATGGACAGTACAGGGCTGTCTTGCCAGTGAGATGCGTCCAGTCTGAATGAGCACCTCAAATCAGGGCCCATTTGATTTTTACTATCTCAAATTTGTCTGCTGGCCTCTCCCAGGCTCCCTGCCTGGCCACACTCACTTGCAACACAGCTTCAGCTTGCCAGCAGCCACTGCCATAGCTCCTCCACCAGTAGACAGTGCTGAACCATTGGAGCACATTTGCAGAGGAACTGTCACCAGGTGCACTTGCCACAGTCTCCCAAGCTGGTGTGCACTCCACCACCGGCACGCACCCGCCCTCCCCTCACTGGCTCAATGGGGTGCTCAGGCATGCCAACTGCTGACCTCTCCTCCCACCCTCCCGGCCCCCTACTTCCCTCTAGTGTGTGTGCACATGCAGACTTGCATGAACCCATGCACGCATGGGATCACAACCAACCCGCCAGGGTGCTTTTGCCACAGCCCATTGGAGTGTCATTGCCAGTAGACTGCAAAAACCTTAGCCCCTCTAGTGCAGCAGGTGCTTAATCTCAAGAGGCCAGAGAAAAAGCTGTGGGCCTTATGCAAGGCCGGCAGAGTTAGAGCACACAGCCTAGGAGTGCTGAACTGAGATATGGCCCCCTGAAAGCTTGCAGAAATGAAGCCACTGGACTAAACTCAACTTATACTACAGTCAAACCCTCGAAGGCATTAAAGAATATAAAAGTCAAAGTAAAATTGATTAATTTCTGGAAACATAACAATCTCCTAAGAATAAACCAGGAATTTGTTGAAATTAAGAACAGATCAAAAATTAGTTCCAAAATTTAATTGGTAATTAATTAATTTGAAATATAAAACTTCAAAGACTAAAGGAGCTCACACAGATGACAATGAACCAGCACAATAAATCTGACAAGCCTGAAAGCCAGAATGTCTTACCTCCAAATGACCACACTAGTTGCCTCGCAATGGTTCTTAACCAGACTGAAATGACCAAAATGACAGACATTGAATTCAGAATCAGGATGGCAAGGAAGTTGATCAACACATAGAAGGTTGAAACTCAAACCAAAGAATACAATAAAATAGTGCAAGAACTGAAAGTCAATGTAGCCATTTCAAGACAACAAACCTGAACTTCTGAAAATAAAAAATTTACTACAAAAATTTCAGGATGCATTTGGAAGCATTAATAGTAAAGTAGATCAAGCAGAAGAAGCAATCTCAGAATTTGACAACTGCTCCTTTGAATCAATAAAGGCAGAACAAAATAAAGAATAAATAAATAAACCAGAATTTCTAAAAATGAGCAAAGCCTCCGAGACACATGGGATTGTGTAAAGAGACCAAACCTATGATGGAGAAGGAACAAGCCACATAGAAAACCTACTTGAGGATAAGGGCCATGAAAATTTCCCCAATCTTACTAGAGAGATTGACATGCAAATTCAGGATATTCAGAGAACCCCTGAGATACTATATAAGACAGTCATTCCCAAGACACATATTCATAAAATTATTCAAAGACAATGTGAAAGAAAACGTCTAAAACTTAGCTGGGGGAAGAGAACATCATATATGAAGCAAACACTATCAGTCTAACAGCAGACCATTCAGCAGGAATGTTACAAGTCAGAAGAGATTAGAGGCATTCTTAAAGAAAATAAATTTAAGAAAATGAATCTTAAAGATTCAGTATTCTTAAAGAAAATAAATTCCAACCAAGAAATTCATATCTCATCAAACTAAGTTTCATAAGCAAAGAAGAAATAAAATTCTTTTCAGACAATCAAATACTAAGATAATCTGTTACCACCAGACTTGCCTTACAAGAGATCCTTAAAGTGATGCTAAACTAGAAATAAAGGATTGTTACTGGCCACCAGACAACCACACATAAGTACGTAGCCCACCGACAGTATGAATCAACTATACAATCAAGTCTACATAACTATCAACTAACAACATGATGACAGGATCAGATAGTTACATATCAATGTTAACCCTAACTTAAATGGATCAAACACCACACTTGTAAGACAGAGTGGCAAGTTGGATAAAGAAGCAATACAGAACTGTATACTGCCTTCAAGAGACCCATCTCACAATAAAGGCCATCCATAGACTTAAAGTAAAGGGGTGTAGAAAGACCTATCAAGCAAACAGGAAACAAAATATAGAAGGGTTTGCTCTTCTTATTTCAGAAAAAAAATATACTTTAAAACAACAATGATCAAAAAGGACAAAGAAGGGCATTACATAATAATAAAGGATTCAATTCAACAATAAGACTTAACTATGCTAAATATATATGCACTCAACACTGGAACACTCAGATTCATAAAACAAGTTCTTAGGGACCTACAAGAGACGTAGAGAAGCACACAGTAATACTGGTAGACATCAACACCCCACTGACAGTTTTAGACAGATTGTTGAGGCAGAAAACTAATAAAGACATATAGGACCTAAACTGGACACTTGATCAAATGGACCTAACAGATATCTACCCCACCCAAAAACAACACAATATGCATTTTTTCTCATCTGCTCGTAACATATACTATATATGCTAAGATTGACCACACACTCAGCCATAAAGCAATTCTCAACCAATTAAAAAAAAAAAAAAAAAGAAAACACTAACCACACTCTCAGACCATGGTTCAATAAAAACAGAAATCAACACCAAGAAGATCTTGTAAATCCATACAATTTCATGGAAATTAAACAACCTGCTCCTGAATGATTCTTGGTTGAAGAATGAAATGAAAGCAGAAATCAAGAAATTATTTGAAACCAATGAAAACAAACATACAACATACGAGACTCTCTGGGATACAGCTAAAGCAGTGTTAAGAGGAAAGTTTATAGTGCTAAATGCCTACATGAAAAAGCTAGAAAGATCTCAAGTTAATAATCTAACATGAGACCTAGAGGTACTAGAAAAACAAGAGCAAGCCAATCCCAAAGGTAGCCAGAGAAAAGAAATAACCAAAAAGAGCTGAACTGAAAGACTTGAGACAGGAAAACCCATACAAAAGATCATCAAAACCAAAAGTTGTTTACTTTTTCAAAGAATAAATAAGATTGACAGACCATTAGCTAGATTAATAAAGATAAAAAGAGAGAAGATCCAAATAAACACAATCAGAAATGACAAAGTGGACATTACCACTGATCCCAAAGAAATACAAAAAAACCCCCTCAGAGACAATTAGGAACACCTTTGCGTACAAACTATAAATCCTAGAAAAAAAAATTTGATAAATTTCTGGAAACATAAAATTTCCTAAGAATAAACCAGGAAGATGTTGAAATCAAGAACAGATAAACAATTATTTCCAAAATTTAATCAGTAATTAAAATTCTACTAACCAGAAAAATCCCTGGGCCAGAAAAGTTCACATTCTAATTTGACCAGACATGTAAAGAACAGCTGGTACCAATTATTCCAAAAAATTGAGAAGGAGGGAATCTTTTCTAATTCATTCTATGAAGGCAGCATCATTCTGATATGAAAACCTGGCAGTTTTCATATAAAAAGAAAATTTATGTAGTCAATATCCCTGATGAATATAGACACAAAAATCCTCAAAAAAAAAAAAAAAAAAAAAAAAAGATACTAGGAAAATAAATCTAGTAGCACGTCAAAAGGCAAATCCACCACTATGAAGTAGAATTTATTCCTGGGATGCAACTCTGGTTCAATATATACAAATCAAAAAATGTGATTCATTATATAAACAGAACTAAAAACAAAAACCACATGATCATCTGAATTGATGGGGAAAGGTTTTCAATAAAATGAAACATTCTTTTTTTGTTACAAATCTTCAACTAGCATCAGAAGAACATTTCTCAAAATAATAACACACACATTTGACAAACCTACAGCAAACATCGTACTGAATGAGCAAAAGCTGGAAGCATGTCTCCATGAGACCCACAATAAAACAATGATGCCCACTCTTACCCTTCCTATTAACATATTACCAGAATCCCTAGCCTGAGCAATCAGGCAAGAGAAAGAAATAAAAGGCACCCAAGTAGGAAGAGAGAAAGTCAAACTATGTCTCATCGGAGATGATATGGTTCTATAGCTGGAAAACCTCATTATCTCTTCCCAAAGGTGTGTAGAACTGATAACTTCAGTAAAGTTTCAGTGTACAAAATAAATAAATTCAGTAGTATTTTTAGACACCAATAATATCCAACCTGAGACCCAAATTGAAAATTCAATTCCATTCACAATAGCCACAAAAAAGAAAAAGATAATACCTAGGAACACAGCAAAGTAGAGAGGTGAAAGTTCTCTACAATGAAAATTATACGACAATGTTCAAAGAAACCAGAGATGATACAAATAAATGGAAAAAAATTTCCATGTTCATGGATAGAAAGAATCAATATTGTTAAAATGTAAATGCGGCCCAGAGCAATTTACAGATTCAATGCTATTCTTATCAAACCACCAACATCATTTTCACACAATTAGAGATAAACATTCTAAGATTCATATAAAACTAAAAAAGAGTCTGAATACTCAAAGCAATCATAAACAAAAGCACAAAGCCAGAGGCATCACACTACATGACTTCAAATCATACAAGGCTACAGTAACCAAAATGGCATGATACTGGTATAAAGCAGACACAAAGACCAGAGGAACAGAATAGAGAATTCAGAAAAAAACCCACACACCTACAATCATCTGATCTTTTACAAAGCTAACAATAACAAGCAAGTGGAAACGGATTGTCTATTCAGTAAATGGTGCTGGGATAACTGACTAGCCTTATACTGAAAATTGAAACTAGACTCCTTCCTTTCACCATACACAGAAATCAACTCAAGATAGAATAAAGGCTTAAATCTAAGACCTAAAACTATAAAATCTCTATGAGAAAGCCTAGTACATACTATTGTGGACATAGGCCTTGGCAAAGATTTTATGATAAAGACTCCAAAAGCAATTGTGACAAAACCAAAAATAGACAAGTGGGACCTAATTGAACTAAAGAACTTCTGCACAGCCAAAGGAACTATCAGCAGAGTAAACAGAAGACATGTAGAATGGGAGAAAAACTTGCAAGTTTTGCATCCAACTAAGGTCTAATGTCCAGAATTTATAAGGGGCTTAAACAAATCAACAAGCAAATAAATAAATAAATAAACACAACAACTCTATTTTAAAAACGGGCAAAGACATGAAGAGACATTTTTCAGAAGAAGACATACATGTGGCCATAAAGCATATGAAAAAATTATCAATATCACTAATCACTGGATAAATGCAAATCGAAACCGCAATGAGATACCATCTCACACCAGTCAGAATGGCTATTTTTAAAACGTCAGAAAATATCAGATGTTGGTGAGGTTGTGGAAACAAGGGAATGCTTGTCCATCGCTGGTGAGAATGTAAATTAGTTCAGCCACAGTGGAAAGCAGTTTGGAGATTTCTCAAAGAACTTAGAACTACCAGTTTGTCCAACAATCTGATTACTGGGCATATACCAAAAAGAATATAAATCATTTTACCAAAGAGACACAGGCACTTGCATGTTCATTGCTCCATTATTCACAATAGCAAAGACATGGAATCTACCCAGATGTCCATCATTGGAGGACTGGATAAAGAAAATATGGTACATATACATACACCATGGAACACTACACAACTATAAAGAAGAATGATATCCTAGACTTTGAAGCAGCATGGATGAAGCTGGAGACTATTATCCTAAGTGAATTAATGCAGGAACAGAAAACCAAATACCTCATGTACTCACTCAGAAGTGGGCGCTAAACATTGAGTATACATGGACAAAAAGAGGAGAATAGTAGACACTGGGACCTCCTTAAGGGCTTAGGGTGAGATTTGAAATACTACCTATGGGGTACTGTGCTCACTGCCTGGATGACACAATAATTTGCACACTAAACCCCAGTGATATGTAATTTACCCATGTAACAAATCAGAACATGTATCTCCAAACCTAAAAAAGATTGAAAGAAAAAAGAAAAAAAATTCATAGACAATCCTTAGTGTTTAAGAAACAAATGTTTCTCCAAAATTGAAAATACCTACAAAACTGATACTGTCCATCACTCAAGAAACATTATTTCTTGATGTTTAATATATCTAATTCAATGTCTAATATGACATTACTCTCAATAGAATATAGACTAAGTGAAAACCTTTATGACAACACTCTTACTGGTTTTGTTAAAATTAAAGCAAGAAAACATTTTTGCAAAGACACAGAATTCATGTACAATATATGACTAATTCTTATGTAAGCCAGCGCATGAACAGAATTTTCAACATATTCAATCGTAATTAATTTCAGCCCCTTTTGACCTTTTGCCAACTTCCAGTCACATCAAATGCATGCTTTTAGAGATATTTGTGATTTTCTTTATTTCAAAGGTACGTTTGTCAGGTTATAAAGATAACACATATTTGGGGTAATAGTTCACTAGCTTGCTTTATAATTCTTAACGCTCATACATTTTGCCTGTGGCCTCTGTTTGTATTCTTACTTAAGGACTTCCACATACCAAGATTGTGACTGCCAGTTTGCTTGTCTTTATATTAGCATTCAACAATATTGACCATCTGTTTTTTAAATATTCTTTTTTGACCCTTGTTTAAACTACCTTCTCTGTGTTTCTGCCCCTTTATTTATCCATCTTCTACACTAAACACATAATTTTCATAATAGTGGCAGAAATAATAACTATTATTATGGCTAAATTAAATATACTCTCATGCTCATTCAACTCTTTTGTTTTGTTCTTTTGGCAAGGTTACCTCATCTTTTTCCATGCAGTCATTAAATATTGGAGTTTCTCATGACCTGGTCTTAAATGTATGTTCTTATTTCCCCTAAACAATCAACTCATATCCACAGCCTTAGTTACTATGTATGTATGTTAATGAATTCCAAATTTATATCTTTAGCGTCAACCTCTTCACTGAACCCAAACCTTACATATCAGAATATCAAATTAACACATCCAATTACATACTTTGCATCTCCAAGCCCACACATATGTGAAATATTAGACTCATGATGTTTCTACATAATTATTCTTTTTCCATTGTTTCACGGTTCTGAATGTAATCAGAATCGGTGTACAAAATCCATACGTTTAAAACTTATTCTTTATGCACACTTTTATTCCTTCCAGTATCAAGTGCGTCTTCAGCAAATTGATTTTCCTCCTCAGTATCTCTGGAGAATTTCCTCTTTTCTTTCACTTAATTTCATCTTTTCTTTCACCCCAAAGTCAAGTGAACTGTATCTTCTTTACTCATTTTTTTTTTACATTTTTCCCAATCTCTTTTTTCATGCAGTGTCCAGAATGGGGCCTTCTGGGTACAAGTATCATAATGTCTTTCTCTTTCTTTAAATTGTTCAATGGCTTTCCACTACTCAGGGCAAACATAAAAACTCACACAAAGCCTCCAAGAATCTGTAGCTGTTTTCCCTCTTGGCATAGAAAATATCTATTCTTCTTTAGATATCAAATGTAACTTCCACTAGTTTCCACTTCTTAAATAGTCGTATTCCTCTGTTTTGTCCCAACTAGCACTCTACAGCTATTGCTCATATCAATTATCACAGTTTTATTCACATATACACTTATGTTTTCATATTTTATACATATAGCTATACAGAAGAGTTTTTACATAGTTTACTGTCAAAGATATAATCAAATTAATAAATAACTAACTTGTACACTAGCCATTTTCTTCTGTGAGTACCCAGGTATGAGGCAAAATAATTCAAAGAGATTTCCAATTAACTCAGCTATATTTGGTCATTTAGAAACCAAGATTCACACATTCTTTTTACTCTAGACTTCACTGTTTTGAAAAGCCAGTTTTAGCAATGCACTGCTTTCCTGTGATTTCATAAGTAGGTTTTTCAGGTTAAGTTTGCTGTTGACAGCCCTGATTACATGCTGTGACACTGATTGAAGGAGGTGCTTCAATGAGGATGTTGTGTCTAGAAATTAGACACTTCTCAGATCATATTCTCTCAGCACAGTTAACATAGTACTGTCCAGTTGATAGGCTTATCTACATCCTTGGTCTTTATCTTTTTGTTCATCTTCTTGTAAGCACAACAGAAGATGCATAAAATATGAGGAAATACATTCTTAGAGAAGTCAATGTTCACTTGTTTCCCGTTATTTATTTCCTGTCCTCCAGGCTGTAAGCTCTATTGATCCATACGCGTAGCCAGCACCTTATCTCATAACCTTTAAGGCACCAAAAGTGGAGACACTCAAAATCCATATTGAATTTCAATTCTTTCCAAAAGCTTTTCTAAGAAGAACAAAATAAAATAGTACGTCTGTCTCCAGGACTGATAATTTACTTCTAGCTTCAGTTCCTAGCTACATTGTATTCTTAAGTCATTCAACAATTCTGTCCTCTAATTTATTTATGCCCCAAATATGAAACTAATGTAAGTGATTCTTTGGGTATCTTTCATCTAAAGATATATTTTTTAAAATTTTCTTATTTTTATTTTTATTACTGTAGAAATGGATTTTCGCCATGTTGTCCAGGCTGGTCTCAATTTTCTGGGCTCAAGTGATCTGCTCACCTCAGGCTCCCAAAATATTGGGAAAACAGGTATGAGTCACTGCGCCTGGCCAGGAACCTTTCATCATTAAAATGTATAATTAGATACATAGTAAAAATTATTAAATTGATATTTTATTTTATACTCCAAAAATACTATAACAATTTTTAAAATTTAAATCTTAAATTATAATTTAAAATTTTAGTATATTTATATGTATATATGCATGTATGTATATACATATAAATATATTCATATACACATGCACACATAAATATACATATATGCAAATATACATATATAATCTATAAGTATACATATATTTATATGTGTATCTATGAATACATTGATATAATCCCAATGCATGATCATATTCATAAATGCATACATATAAATATACTAAAATTTTAATTTAAATATGTAAAAATTCATTATTCCCATTTTCACCTGGTGTCAAAAGAAGAGATAATTGAATATTTCAGATAATTTCATCTGTAAATAATACCAATGACAAAAATCATGCCTAATTTGTCATTTGTTTGAAATATTTAACTGTGACATAATTTATTATTTGGAATTAAACTTTACAAAATCATATTTTCTTAGCATAATTTAAAATTAATTTAATAATTCAATTCATATAATAAACTGTGTGTTTGACTTTCCAGACAAAGTCAAGTTTTCAATATCCAACTAGTAAAATACATTCAATAAAACAACAAACAAAAAAAATCCCCTCACACACACAGTAGTCCGTTATCCTGCTTGGTTTATAGCTTCAGGACAATGTTCTCTGCTGCTATGGTTCATATTGCATATTTTTAATAAACTCAAAAATTAGAGTTAGTTTTCCCTTTCCTTAAAAGAATCTGAAATTTTTCCCCAAGAAGAGACTACAGAGACTACAGTGTAGGCAAAGCTGACTATGTAATTTGTTCAGCCCAATGCAAAATTAAAACATGGAGGCCTGCACTCAAAAAGCAATGAAAAAGTGCCCTTAAAGATTCTAAAAGGTATGTTTTCCTTGATTTTCTACAAATTTTGTTTTTTTCATGACTTTTAAATAACATATGTGTTACTTAATGCCATTCACAGTAAAGAAAAAAAGCTAAATTTTAAATAATTAATATGAATTTACCATTCATCTTTATAATGAACAATTTCAATTGCAAATGCAGACCCATCAACATTGTACATTTTGTATTTATAGCTTTTACTTGCATATGTATTTTTGTTTTTGCCAAATAGTAAAAATAGTGCACAAAACTAACATAAGTAATTTGATTTGACTTGGTGTTTTGATATTTGTACATTCCATGCACACTCTCTACTTCTGGCTTACTCATGAATCAGGTGGAACTTAGAGGAAATGAATTTATGAATTTCTATTTTTCCTTTTCATCTATCTCATAGTTTTCTTTGTAAGTGGTTGGCTAATACAGGAAGGTAACACAAATATAAAAGATATAATAGGGCTCATTGGTCATTCCTGTTTTTTTAGAATGGCATTGCCTTTTTTATTGCGTTTGAAGCAAGTTTTACTTAGGAGGGGAAGCGTAACCACACACATACGCACACACACACAGAGTTGTAGAGAACAGGAAAGCAAGGAATGGCAGACACACAAATTGTTTCTATCTCCTCTGCTCATTCACATGTACCACTGCCCCATCAGACTTCAGAGATAGAATCACTGGGACGTTTTCTTTCTTTTCCTTCCCTCTTTCTTTTGTTTTGTTTTCTCTTTTCTTTCTTTCTTTCTTTCTTTCTTTCTTTCTTTCTTTCTTTCTTTCTTTCTTTCTTTCTTGCTTGCTTGCTTCTGTCTCTCTTTCCTTCTTTCTTGTTTATTTATTTATTTTTTGAGACAGAGTCTCGCTCTGTCACCCAGGCTGGAGTACATTGGCGCAATCTCGGCTCACTGCAAGTTCCACCTCCCGGGTTCTCGCCGTCCTCCTGCCTCAGCCTCCCGAGTAGCTGGGACTACAGGCGACCACTATTTATTTATTTATTTATTTATTTATTTATTTATTTATTTATTTATTTATTTGTATTTTTAGTAGAGATGGGGTTTTACCGTGTTAGCCTGGATGGTCTCGATCTCCTGACCTCGTGATCCGCCTGTCTCGGTCTCCCAAAGTACTGGGATTACAGGCATAGAGCCACCGCACCCGGCCGAGATTTTTAAAGTGACAACAGCAGAGCACTGCACACTGCTCAGGTTTCTTCTGAGAGGGCATATGCTATCCAACTGACCAGGTAGTCTCACCATGACCTTAATTTCTTTATCCTTTAGTTCATTTATTCTCTTGAATTGTTCTTAATTATCTCTTCTGTAGATTTTGTGTTATCTAACTGACATTTATCAAATTGTTAGCATTAAAGCTATAATAATGGGAATTAAGTTGGGACTGTCACATATTTACTAATAGGACAAATGTCATGGATTTGTTTCTACAATAGAAGGAGTCGACAACAACCCTTGTAAACAATTGTGTGGGTATAAAGTGTAGAACATGTAGTCCTACTAAATTCATCTTTTGATCATATCCAAGACCTAACCCCCAATATAATAGTATTTGGAATTGAGGCTTTCGGGAGATAATTAGGTTTAGATGAGATCATGAGGGTGGGAGTCCCCATAATGGAACTAGTGTCTTTACATGAAGATACGTCAAGAGAGCTTGATCTCTTCCTCTGTCATCTCAGGACATAAAAAAGGCAGAAGGAGTGCTGTCACCAGGAAATCACCTTACTAGCAGCTGATATTGGACTTCCGGCCTCCAAAATGATGAGAAATACATGTCTGTTGTTTAAGCCACCCAGTCGATGGTATTGAGTTGTAGCAGCCTGTGTGCCCATGTGAGCTTAGCATTTACACCACTGGTGAAGCTGTCGTTGAAAGGTTGCTTTCATTTGTTTTGTTTTTAAAGAGGAAAGTACAATAGGCTACATTGAATTTGATATAAAAGAGTATGTCAGGTACATGAAGGGTACATGAAGGGGCAATTTAAAAAGAGCAAAACTGACCAGTTAGGAGGGAGGTCAAGGTGAAAAAGAAATGAATTAGTTGACACACAGAGGCAAAGATGAATTTGTGACACACTTTGGTAGTTAAAATTCTAAGGCTTGGTGCCGGAATAGTGGCGAGAAGTGACAGATGTGTAGAAACCAACAATGCCATCCATATTTCTTACTGGGAAGTCAGGGTGAAGGCAAGATTCTGTCTCCTTGGTTTATTTATCTTTTAAGTCATTTGAAATTAATCTTTATTTCATATATATGTGTGTGTCTGTGTGTGTACACACTCACACATATATATTAATTTCACACACACACGTATATGAAATAAAGATATATTTGTTATATCAAGAATACATTACTTACCATGAAACTTTTCCCTAGGACATTATACCTCAAGCATGTAATTATTCCTTCTCTGGAGATATTCATTATATATAAAAACATGCTTTTGTAATTACAGTCTCTCTTTAATGTATGCATGTGCCATGGTAAAGGTAGATAAACTGACCAGAGTGGAATAACCACCATATCCACATTTGCCCCAGTCATTTGGTCTTTACGTCTAAAACTTATCAAACATCTTGTATGTCTTAATGCTTCTCATTTTTCGAAGAATTTTATTAGGCACTATCACACATTTATCTCCTAGAAAAATCCCAAACAGACAATGGAATAACAAGGTTCCTGGACTTATTTTATTCTTCTTCACAGGATGCATGTGTGTATGTGTGTGTGTATGTGTGTGTGCGTGCACTGTGTGGGCACGTGCATGCGCGTGTGGTTGTGTATGTTTGGGAGGTCTCAGGGAAAACTTAAAAATAATTCCCTTCTTTCTTTTATCATTGATGCTTTTTCTTTTTCTTTAATGTAATTAATTGTATTACATTAAAGAAAAATTAATGGACAAGTATATACCTTATATTGGAGTAGATGGAAGTGACACAATTGTGAAAAACTTTGGTCTGGATTCTGGTCTCATATAACATACAAAATTATTGATGTTGCCAAAGAGCTGTATATTGGAGAAATTTATTCACCAACTTTAAGAACAGTTATTTTGTTAGGTATCACTAAAGAAGTATCACCCTGCTGGTTTAATAGCCAACAGTTTACAAACATTTACCGAGTGTTCCTCTATCTCATATATGATCTAACAAAGAAGTCTAAAAATGTTTAGATAACTGAAATAATCATAAACAGATAATGTTTTTCATTTTAGATGTCAGCGATCATGGATTCTTCAATCTTACACCACTTTTTAAAACAATCTCAATGAGTCTCAGAATGCGGCTGCTCTTGCAGATTACAGCTTCTGTGAAGTTAAACAGATTCTTAGACTTGCTACATTATGTGGGATCCATAGGAGAATTAAAGGAAATAACAAGAATTCTAAGATGTCCTTAGTTAATAATCACGAATGTGAAGTCCATTATTAAATTAATGATACGTATCTGTTGCGTGTTTCCTATGTCTTGATGATTGAAAGACTTAGGACACAATTAGTTTTGAATCCATGACTAGGATAATGCAGGCTTATTTTCTGTCTTTAGGAAACTGACAGTATCTAAGGCTCCTGAGAAAGAACAAGGGAAGATTCCGAATTAGCAGGTGGCTACTTAAACAGGTATCCTTAAATGTGGGAAAGGCCAACAAGACAGTCAGGAAAGGCAGAAGGCTGAGTAGAATTTGCTTAGCTTTGCAAGGAGAATCAAGAATGAATTGTAAAAATTCTTCAGGTTTATAAGGAAATAAATTGATTCTTATGTATTCATAAGGCTTAAAATACAAATAATTGAATAAATTGAATTCTGACTCTTTTTTTTAGATGGTGTATCACTCTGTCAACCCAGGCTGGAGTGCGATGGCGTGATCTCTGCTCACTGCAACCTCCATCTCCTGGGTTGAAGTGATTCTCCTATCTCAGCCTCCCAAGTAACTGGGATTACAGGCACCCGCCACCACACTCGCCTATTTTTTTTTTGTATTTTTAGTAGAGACGAGGTTTCACCATGTTGGCCAGGCTGGTCTTGAACTCCTGTCCTCAAGTAATCCACCCCACTTGGCCTCCCAAATTGCTGGGATTACAGGTGAGAGCCACCGCTCCTGGCATGAAAATAGTAATTGAATACAATTTAAGTAATGTTGGGATAACAGCTGCAGGAATTATTCACTTATAAAATTTGAAGGGATTAGTGGAAAACATGGCTATGTGGTATAAGCAAATATCACAAAAACACATACATAGTGATATAAAAACAAACACTATGAACCGTAAGAAAACACCTCTTTCTGTTTCTCCCCCAGCTATTTCTCCCTCTCTGAATAAATTACTAAAG
Source organism: Piliocolobus tephrosceles (assembly GCF_002776525.5). Classification (NCBI taxonomy): domain Eukaryota; kingdom Metazoa; phylum Chordata; class Mammalia; order Primates; family Cercopithecidae; genus Piliocolobus; species Piliocolobus tephrosceles. The sequence continues at coordinate 11,555,230 of NC_045451.1, forward strand.
CCTGTTCCAAATTCACTGAGAACTATATGGAGACATTTATGTGCCGTTTTTTGTTTTGGTTTTTTTTTTTTTTTTTGGTGAATAAGCCTTTGGTGAATGCGCTTTCACCAAGTCTCTAGATAACAAATAATCCATTTCTCTGCAGGGGACAATGAATGAGGACCAAGTCTTCAAGACGATCTGTCAAACCTGCAATACATACTACCTCAATTTGTAGAACTAAATTTTTTGCTAGCAGAAAAGCAGTAGAGGGAGCCAAGCAGGCCAGATTTAAGCAGTCCATGGAATTGAACTGTAGAGATTTTGTAGTTTTTAAACGTCACCGGGCACTTTTTAGCACCTGGTGTTTCAGAAGGGAAATTGAATTAAATAGTAGCATGCTGGAGCCCTCTGATCTGCTCACCATAAGCTATAGTCCTTGAACTACTTTAATGAAAGCCTTTGGAAATATGTGAGGTGAGGTTAAATGCTCAAGACCCTTAGGGACACTGAAAATTTAACTTCTGTCGTTTTGGAAGTTCTGCTAAGTTATTCTAATTTTATTCCAAGGTGGATTTGCAGGCAATGATATGAGGTCTCATGGGTGCTGGCTTTCTTTCTTGTTAGATTCAGATTCTGTTTCTTAAAAATAAGCTAATTTCTTTCTACTTAAAAAAATATGAAAAAATCCCTTTAGATCATACAAATGTGGGGTTCAACATTGGTTTCAAAAAGAGCTAGATGTTTAACTTTGCAATCTTAGTTAATTGGCAGAAGTGAAATTTATTTTCCACAACTTTTATTCAGTACTAGAGCACCACCATCAGCAGCAGCAGCAGCGTCATCGCTGTTACTCCATATCATAGTTCAGAGCATTTAAAGAGGTCAAAACATATAACTAGCCTGACACCAGAATAAGTTTTAATTTTAAACCTGAGTTCTACCATCTAAGGAGGTTTTTTTTGCTTTTGCTTTTAAAAAATATCAAGCACTTATTTTGATTAGTGTTTTTATGATATAATTTCATCCTTTTCTTTTTTTCTTTTTCTTTTCTTGTTTTTTTTTTTTTTTTTTTTTTGAGACAGAGTCTCGCTCTGTCACCCAGGTTGGAGTGCAGTGGTGCGATCTCAGCTCTCTGCAAGCTCCACCTTCCGGGTTCAAGTGATTCTCCTTCCTCAGCCTCCCAAGTAGCTGGGATTCTAGGCGCATAACACCATACCCCAGTTGATTTTTGTATTTTTAGTAGAGACAGGGTTTCACCATGTCGGCCAGGCTGGTCTTGAACTCCTGACCTCAGGTGATCCACCTGCCTTGGACTCCCAAAGTGCAGGGATTACACGTGTGAGCCACCATGCCCAGCCCATCCTTTTGCTTTTAATATATCAATGTTTTTATTTAATACATTTTTTATTAGACAGCATGTATTTGAGTATTGTTCTCTATACAATTCAACAGCCTTTCTTTTAATTGGGGTGCTTAGAACATTGGCATGTTGGATAATAATTTCATTTTTATTTGAGATTATCAAGAAATATTTATGTGTATATATCATATTTACCTTCATGTTTATCATTCCAATTATCTTTATTTCTTCTATAGACTCAAATTTTCATCTGGCAGCACCTTACTTCCTCTAAAGCTATTTCTCTAACATTTTATTTAGTGCTTAGTGCAGGTCTTATGGCAATGCCTTTTCTCAACATTTATTTGCTAAAAAAGTCTTATTTTACTTTAATTTTTGAAAGATATTTTCACTAGGTCTAGAAATCTGAGTTAACATTATTTGTTATTCTTTAGTGTTTTGACAATCTCGCTTTATTAATTGGGTTTGCAACCATCTTGCTCTATTAATTGGGTAAGAAGCTACCTGTAAGTCTTATCTTGCTTCTCTGTGTATCACATATTTTTATTTTCCTGACTGGCCTCTCCACATTCTCTTTGTCATTTACAGCAATTTTACTATGATGTTTCTGGAGTTTTGCTTTTCCTTTTGCATTCATTTTGAAAAATCCTCAGTCACTGTTGTTTGTTCAAATGTACTTCCTCCCTGTTACTTCTTTATCCTCTTTTGGGGTCACCTGTGACACTTATCTTAGACTAGATATCTTCCCACAGCTTTTAGATTTCTTGTTTGCTTGTTTTTCTTGTTCTTATTTGTTTTTATTTTCTTCTTTAATGCATTCTAACTCTATGTTATTATCTTTATGACTTCTGGCATTTCTATCTAATGCATTTTTAAATGATATTTATACTTCTTTTGAAAGTCTTTATTATGCACAGGATAATTTAAGATATTAATGGTTTTATTTTAAAGTTTCTGTTTGATAAATTGGGAAGAGGTGAGTGAGGCAAAATTGAAGGGGGCAATAGAAAATCAGTAATGAAGAAAAGTGATATTTTAAGGCAATAGAAAAAAAATCACAATTAATTCAAAAATCCAAATGAACAGAATATTGACATTTTGGATAATGACAGTATGTGTCATGATTCTAATACCTGAATCATCTTTGAGTCTTATCTTGCTTAGTAATTTATCTTTTAGCAATGGGTTGTCTATTTTCCCATTATTCTTTCGAATTAAAATGGGACAATGTTTGGAAGAATAGTATAGACTGAGATAAATACTACCAATGCCGAAGAAGAACTACCCCCATTCTGTCAGGACAATAGTGTGATGTATTGATTGAGTCAATCAATCAATGATTGGGCTTGGATTTGCCTGTATTCCTGTTATCTTTACCCTTGGTGTCCACAGGCTTCAAGCTCCTCTGACAACATGCAGGCATTACCTTGTATTGACTGGGGGCCTGCCATGCTGGAGGCTTTTCCAGGGTTCTTAACTCTCCCTTGAGCTTTTACATCCTACCTGACTGCCCAGAGCGGAGGCCCCTCTCTATACTCTTGCCTTCTCCCCAAACAACTGCTGGATATTTGGTGTTAGTCTTGACCTCTGCTTTTTATTGTTGTATACTGTGACCAAGAAGGGTTTTTATTTTGTTTTTGTCCCATCCCCAAGGGAAAAAAAAGGTTTGCTTCTACTGTGCCCTAATGTATCTTTGTTTGGCATGATATTGCTTGGGAATGTGATATCTTGCTTTTGTTTTTAATGAGGAAAGATCTTTGAGCATTTTGCTTTCTGTCGTAAAACCAAAGAAAATGACGAAGGTGAGTCTCCATCAATTTAGAACTTTATTTTGCCAACGCTGAGGATGTGCCTGGGTAAAAGGAAAACAGAATCACAGAACCATCTGTGATCTACGCTTTTTACAGAGTTTAGGGATCTCAATATTTAAAGAGGAAAGAGCAGACAGTAGGAGAGAGGAAAGAAAAAAAGGGGAGGGTAGATAAAAGACGCAAGTGAGTACATTGTTTTGAGGCTTTAATCAGTATTCACTGAATTCACATTTTACATGTGAAAAGAGCATGTAGAGGAACAGTCAGCCACACATTCCCTTCATGCTCAACAAATCTGCATCTTTACATAATGTAAGATCAACCCAGAGGAAAGGAAGCAGTCAAATATACATTGGTCTCAGGTGAGTGAAGAGATGATTTCTTGCTTGTCTTGTCCTGTACCTGTGAAGATAATCAATGTTTGACGTCCGGGTGAAATTCAACAAAACTTGGTTTTAGGGTAAAGATCTTGGAGCCCACAAGGAATTATCTTGTGAGCAAATGATGAAGGAGGCCCCTTGAAGAGGTATGTGGGCTGCTGTATTTGCAGCTACCTATTTAGAAACAAAATGGGAGGCAGTGTTGCATGACTCAGTGTGTTTGAGGTCCTGAGATGCTATTTTCCTTTTACACTGTTCATTTTTCCTTTCCATGAAGTTGTCTAATATTTCTCCCCGTCCCCCAGTAGCAATCGATTATCTCTGCATGCCTCTACACCTGTTCATTACCCTGGTCGTTTTTTCTGCCCTAATCTTTCCCTTGAGCCCCTAGTGGAGGCCAGTGTAAAAGAGCTTGCACTTCTTCCTGGGGCTCCCAGACATTTTAGACTGATACATTGGCCCGTTTTAGACCACGAGAATTTAATAAAGTTGTAGCTGATTTCTTCTAACCTGCCTCTGTGGTGACCAGATCCTCCTGCATTCTGCCAAAGACAAGGTGGTTCTTGCACCCTTCACCCTTCACCTGGGAGAGGCTCATCACAGCTCAGATGCAGACTCTGTGGTTGCCTCACAAGTTCGGTTATCTCCTGGGATCAAGAGCCATGGTGATTTTTCTAGATTATCCAGGCAATTCTAAATGTTAAGATGAGAGTGCTGTTTTCTTGCAACTCGGAACATTCTGAGCAGAATTAGAAGTCTTCAGTCAGGTCGGATTTGAGTGAAAACGTTTCATGTGGCTTGTCTACTTGTAATATAGGGTTTGCGCCACTAGGACCAGGAGAATTCTTGTCCTTCCCCACCAAACTGAGGAGTCCCCTGTGGCACTGTTTCCTTGTATTTCTCATGTCTAGGCACACATCCAACTTCCCTGTGTTGCATGTGGACGTGCCACTGAGGTCCAACCAAAAGACCCTCTGTAAAGTTTGCATTCCTCACTCAAATATTCTTCAGATTTTTTCACCTTCTTTTCCTATTTCCAAGAATAATTGGAAAAGTAAATAGGGACAAGTAAAATTCAGAAGCCATACAATGTTAGCTGCCTGCGTCCCTATCATCTCCACTTCCCTGATTATTCCCTGATTTACATTCTTATGTGTCATGACAGAAATACTCTTTACTCAAGACAATTTGTATTTATATTATTATTATTTCCATGTAGAAATTACGTTTACCCTTATTGATATAGCTCCCTTCTCCCAGGAGTCCCCTCCCTCAGATTTATTTGTTGTCCAACAGGGAAACACAGGGAGCAATCCTATTGCTTTTTCCCAGGACATTGATCATGTCTGCTAACAAGATTCTTACTCAATATTGCATTGCCTCATGCTTCTCTCCATTTTTCTTACCATATATTTTATCTTCTATTTCTTTACTTCTGCAAAAGCAAATTATCACTTCTACCTCCTCTTCCTCCGCCTCCTATTCCTTGTTCTCCTTTTCCTTTCTCTTCTGCTCCTCCTGCTCCTTCTCCACCTCCTCCTTTTCCTCCCTCTTCCTCCTTCTCCTCCCTTTTCATCTTCTTTCTCTTGCTCCTCCTCCCTCTCTTCCTCCTGTTTCTCCTCCTCCTCCTCTTCTCTCTCTCTCTCTGAGAATCTTAGTAATCTTTTCTTTTCAAATGTTGTACTAGAAGCCACATTTTCGTGGACTTACTGCTTTCAATTTGAAATTGAAGGAAGGAATTGAAGAGACTGAATTAAAGGAATCTCAAATTGAAGGAAGTAAGTCCTTGTGTATATTCACATTTACGTATTTTTCTTTCTAACTTAATATAAATTTGGTGCAAGCAGTCAATAAAAAACTGAGTTTTACGATCTTTATCAACAAATATATATCCTTCCAAATGTATCCTATGATTTGTTTTCTGATTGAATGCGTAAAGATAAAAGAAACGAATCAATTATTTTGCTTTCAGGTGGCTCTACTCATTTTCTGTCTTACTGCATCTATTTCTTATGATTGCCTAGATAGGTCCTTTCTCAGAGCACTAGTTCTTCCCAACAGTGCCAAGGATTCTGGATCAAGCAGTGATATCCCTGCATAAGTAGAGATCATTAAGTTAGCCTTGGCTAAAAAAAGCAACATTTAGTTTAATTTTACCAGGAGAGTATGAAAATCCTCAATTTCTAGTTCCCTTTAGACTTTTCTGACCCTCACAGTCAATAACCCCATTGTTACTGACTCTTACAAACTTAAAAGGGAAACATCTCTGGGTAATTAGCCTGTGATGCATTGCGTCTGTTATTTCTCAGTTTTCTTTTGCCCTTTAAAGCCATCCGCACAATTACTTTTCCCAGATACTCTGCCAGCCAGCCTCCTGCTATATTCTGCAAATGCAAAGTGTAAGTGTGTAAGTAGGAGATTGGGAGGGGGAATGAGATGACATGATTTTTCTCTGCTTTTGTTGGCATGCCTGGTAATGGCCAGCAGTGGGTGTGGCAAAAGCAGCCAGCACGGGCAGCCTCTGGGACGCTACTCCACAGCTGGGTCCCCACCTCAGGGGAGCTAAGTGGCACGATGATGGGAAGCTCTGAGTAACAGCAGATTTCCTCTTGCTCATTCAGTCCTAGGGTGACAGTGGCTTTCTGCAGTTGCTCAACTTTGTTTAACCTTCCTGTCCATCCCCTTCAGTCTTCTCCAAACCTCACATCGATTTTTACCTGTCAGAGTACTTTCCATTCTCCTGATTAGCTGCTGACTGACCTGCTCTTTCAGCCTCACACACCATGGTTCTGGCTCTTATTTGGGGAGGGCAGTCCTGTCAGGAGAACTCCCTGAGCCTTAGAGGGTAAACAGCATACGTGCTGACCATCAGCACATATTCCAAGCCCTTATAAGCATCCAGGGTTAGAATCTCAATATGTCCACCTCAGATATTTTTTTTTGTCAGTATACACCTATGTAGTTTGAAACTGTTTGCAGAATACACCTGCCACACAGGTTGCTGAGTTACAGTGTTAAATGTCACGTTCTATTTAGATCCAAGTTTCCCACCTAGAAAAATTAATCTCCACTGCGACCATAGGTCTTTCCTAGAGAGATTCTTAATGAAGAGGACAAGATGTACTTAATCTTTCTCCTCAAGGCCCTGTTTGTGGGGAATTCAGTCTAAGGGGCTGCAAATCTGAGCTAGACTTCTGGCCCAACGTCTGCACTTCTATTTCATGAGGGCAGCCTCTTTCACTTGTTTTCATTAGTTTACAACAATTATTTTGATAGTAGAGGAATTTTCAGAGCCTCTTGAGTTTCTCTGGAATATAGAGGCTTCCTAGTTGAATTCCCTCATAAATTGCCCTATTCGCGGCCATGTGCCCATTTGTGTTGAATTTTATAAACTGCATCCAATATCCATCTCATTGCCTCTCTCTCTAATGTTCACAGATACGCAAATATGTTTTCTCCTTGTTTTTAGCACATGATCAGAAATGTGACCGTTATGGAGGGATAATGTTCCACGTGATGGAAATACTCCTCTCATTGTTAGGCAGAGATACCGAGGAATAGACAAATTTAAGATAATTTGTAGCCCTGAATCCCAAAACATTTTCTGTATATTTCCTTTCAGTCTTCTTAGCTATTGCACTCGCAGTATCCATAATCCTATTTCACTACTGTGCTCGAACTATAATTTAAAATCCCAAAGTAAATCAATTTTACTGAAGAGAAAACGAAGGCATGAATAGCCCACAAAGCTTGCTCAAGCTCAGTCATCCGGCACATTTTGACATTACAAATGGAACTGATACCATGTTGTGTGACTCTAGAAATTACCTACAAACAAGTTCAGTACACATGAGTGCACATTCTCCCCAAATGCCACACTTTGAAAGCACCATTGACTCAATCCCTGCCACTAGAGAAAACTTTCAGCCTCCACCGTCTATCTGGAGTTCCAAACCCGTGTATTCCATCCTGATATCACTAGAAATTACACTGGGTTGTCCTGTTTGGATCAGTGACTGGAAAGATGTTTGGTCCCACAGCTATACTGTTCTGTATGTTCTGAATGTTCAGTCTTGTGTACAGCTCAGACCACTGAGACCCAGCTGCAGGGAGGAACCCAGGTTTCTTTGCCTTGGAGGAAGAATGTGCACACGAAGTTGCTACTGTGACATCCATGCTAATTACCTACTGCGCAACGTTGACTAACGCTAGGTGCTATGATGAATGTAAATAGTGACTTTCAATGAAAACGTCATTTTTCTGGATCATCCCTGATATTTATAAGCATAAATGGATAATTAATGGAACTATGCAGATATAATCAATAAATAATTTTCTAAGCAAAGTACCAAATAATATGGATACTAAAAAAATGACTCACTATACTCAAGTTGCTTAGAAACTGTATTAGGTTGCAAATAAATCTAGCAAAAATTAATTTAAATAAAATTGATCTGATATACTATGCAATTGCTCTATGATTTAAGCTACAGCAATCTCTCTCCCTCTGCATGTGTCTCTCTCTCTTTTAATGACCTTAGGTCCCCAGGTGCTCTTAGTGGCAATATCTCAAGTCAGTTCAGTTTAAATTGGCTGACAAGGATTTTAGGCTTTGAAATCACCTGGATTTTCTAAACGCAGGCATGAACCTTTATGGATCATTTATACTGCATTAAATTTTATTTTATATTTTGGCATGCAATAAAGTTTACTTTCATATTCTATACACACTATTTTAATGCTCTGTCTTTTTTTTCCCTTATATATAACAAGATCACCTAATCCCATCATCTGCTTTAGTCATTGCATTGGACAAGCTCTTGAAATGTATTATGAATAAACTTTATCTTATAGATTTTGGAAAATAACATATATGTATATGTATAAATGTTAAAAATTATTACTTTGCTAGAAAAAATGTCTGGAAAACTTTGAAATGGTCAAATATTTAGTCAATGTACTATCAGTGGAATATTGGGCATTGTCTAGCAGACATTTGGCAGTTCTCTGATTCTATAAGAATCTTTTTTGGGCTGTTTTGCAAATCTACAGATAAAAGATAATTATTGAAAGACTGATGGTGATGTCAGTTATTCCTTTACTTAGAAATGCAAGTTTATGTTGCATGGTAGCAATAAAATTAATTTTTGTTTTGTATAAAATATGATTCCAAACACTATGATTGGTTTGTGTCTGGAATTACATCAAATTCATCACTCCTGTTCATTGCAGTGTTTAAAGGTCCTATTTTAGATCAATTAAAACATGGTGCTGACTCTTGCACTATTAATGAACAAAATGCAAATTTTCACAGGGTGTGTTCATTTTATATTCATTTAAAGTCATGACTTTGGCTCAAGTGATCCTCCTGCCTCAGCTTCCTGTGTAGCTGGGAGCACAGACACACGCCACCACACCAGGCTATTTATTTATTTATTTATTATTTTGTAGAGATGGGGTCTCACTTTGTCACCTAGGCTGGTCTCAAACTCCTAGGTTCAAGTGATCTTCTCACCGTGGCCTTCCAAGGTGTTGGGATTACAGGCATGAGCCCAGACAAAGTATTTTTTAAAATAGAATATACACTCTTACATTGTCTTCACAAATTTTTACAAGAGGCTGCTATAGTTTGCTATGTGTGTGAATATGCTCACATATTCAGATCGTGTATATGAACTAAATATAATCAAAGGCTCAACATCAGTTCTTAAGTCTGACATTTAAACGTCTGATCAGAGACCCTCTAAATAACGATGACCCAAGATTGCTCCATTGCACTTCAGACTGGGTGACAGTCCGAGACCCTCTCTCAAAAAAATAAATAAAATGGACTTTGACTAGGAAAGATAGCCATGTTCAACCTCTTTGTATAAAATCTCTTCAGGGAATATTGGAATATTATTTTTGTCAGGTACAAATAATCCAAGGCTTGTGCATTGCTGGAGAATATGTTATCCATTCAAAACTTAGCAGAACACGCATGCATCACATGCACTGTCACCAATATTTGAGAGCTGGACCAATGGTTTTTAATGGATGCTGTTAACAGAAGATCTGTGAAGGAGATGGTTTGCACCTGTGCCTGAAGTCAGAAACTGGAAAAGGTTGTAGGTATTTAAACTTTCCCTATCATTTTGCATAAATGTATTAATATTTTTGAGTGGTAATAATTCTAAGCTTCAGGAAGGCATCATGGTATACTGTGATAGGTAGAGAATACTAATCTTAAACCACTCTTTACCTTAAAATCTTTTGGTTTTAGAATAATGCAAATATCTCCCTCCAAGTATTTTGTGTGTTTTGACAGTTATTAAGGGAGAATATAAAATTATAGATTATAGTCTAAACTGAGAATAATGGAAAGTTGCTTCATTCTGCCTTGGAGGAGATTTTGGTTCATCCTCTTCTTGAGAAACTATGTGTTGTTACTAAATAAACACTCTATTCTAAAATGTTGTGTTTCCTCAAAAAAATGATAAAGTCATGACTTGGCCCTCTCAAAAAAAAATTCCCCTTTAACATGACTGATTTTTCTAATAATAGCCAGAGAGATACTGTTTAGATTATCTCTTTTACAGAGATGCTGCCATGGCCATCGCCTACCTCATCCTGACCAGAAACCACCAGATGGTCTTGAACTTAAAGATATACTTTCTTGGTCTTTTCACATCCAAGAGAGGTTTAGTTAGTTGTTCCACCTTACCTTATACTTTTTCCTAGTATCTATTTAGTAATAACTGTTATCATAGAGATTTCTCTGTTACTTTTTTCAGTCTTCTGTGAGATTACCGGGTTTATGCATCATTACCATTGAACTCCAGCATTTAGCACATGTTCTAACACCAATCAATTAATAAATGTTTACTAAACGGACAAAAAAGATGCCACACAGATTCTACCTATGTTAGAAGGGTACCAGCTGCTAATTCATGAATGGAAGAGTAGAAATAGTCTCAGGTAATTGTAAAGGTGCCACTCAAAGATCTGTAGCAGAATGTAGCAATGTGATTTAGGAGATCTATGGAAATTTTGTTATTATATAAGTATTAGGCTATAATCACATAAACATGATCTATGCAGTAGGGTATCTTTGCTAAAATAACTGTAAGGATAACAATCAACCTAACCTTTAGCAAACTCATTTGTGGCTTCTGGATTTTCATTGCCATTGTCCCCTTATACCAATATAGCTGACAAATGGATATTTGATGGCATTCTTTCATTCAAAGAAATAGTATTATAGAAGTATTTACCATATGACTATAACCTTTACCATATGACTATATATGTAATACGTATATATGTGTGAATGCATGTTCACATCTATGCCGCTTACAACATTGTTCAAACTAATTGGTTTGTGTCCATTTTTTCCATGTGTAAGATACAGATAATCATAACCTTTTAAAAAGGCTCTTCGAGGATTAATTAGTTAAATAATACAAAGTTTGTAGAAGGTGATTGATACATGGCAAACCTTCAATAATGGTAAACACTATGATTATTCATATAAAGGAAATCTGTCATTGTAGATTATCTATGAGAAGGCTTAATCAAGCAAACCATATTGGGATATACAACTATGGAAGTGGAAGGCTTGACTTTTAATTTGAGAGTTTAATTTTTTTAAATACAAAAATATCATGTGGTTGATTGACTTTCATTATGTACAATTAGTTAAGTAATATAAATATCTAGATTTGTTATATAAATGTTTCCTACAGCTCATTCCTCAACTTCAGTCTGGCATGGCTTTTAATACTGAATTAATTCTGAAAAATAAATGCACATGAGAAATGACAGCTTTTGAATTCAAATTTTTGTATCAAAAATAAAGCATCCACTTTTGCATACTCTAAGCCTGAGAATTCTTGCCAGCAGGCATGCATAGATTCTTAGACACTTAATATACAAAACTCATTCAGATATGACAGGTAAATGTTGAACTGAAAATTAAAGATTCTGTTCTCTCTCTTTACCAAACCATGGCAACATTGGGAAATTCATCATAGTCACAATCATTGAATATTTTTATATATCAAACCACAGTAATAATATATTCCCCAAATTCCTGTAACAGTTTATTGCAATAATATTGCCATGAAAGTTTCCTGTTGCTATTTTCTACTCCCAGAATACTGGAAGTGTAATATGTTTGGAAGATTGCTGAAGTTATGAACAAATGTACTAAAACACACAAGGAAGATGTCACTAAATGCTACCTTTTGCAAAGTTTAATCTTCCATGAGAGATTTGTTCTATTAAAAGAGTTCACTCAAGATAAGATAGCAGTTATTAAAAAGTGTTATACTCACCAATGACACGTTTCCTCACAGACCCTAGTTTCCTTTTTCAGATAATTAAACACTGTCTTGCAAACACTACATTCTCTGTTGCCTCTAAGCATGTAGAAGTAAATTGCATTTTCAAGACGTTCTTGCCCCATCCATCTTCTTTTCTAAATGCTGTTTTGTCACTCTAATCCCCATCATATTGAAAGCCTGAAAAGGCATTGTTTGTTCTAATGAAATCGCTTGTGTCTTTTTCTACACCCGTGCAATACCTGTTCACCAATAATAAATAAATGACCTGAAGGTTAAAACACAGTGCCCTTATTTTTCTTGCTCATCTATTCATATGATTTCAAATATCTAAGGCACCAGGATGATTTTGATTTATATTTCTGGACTTGACCCTTTTCCCTCTCTATCTTCAGCACAGCCTTCTAGACATACTTGAGTAGAAAGAAGACCAAATGCTTTCCTTCCATGCTCATATATTTCTTTATCCTAACAATTTTTCAAAGAAGTTTAATAACTCCGCAATCTCAGAGTCTCTGAATCATCTATCATTCTTCCCAGTCTTATGTTCACTATATAAAATCAAGTACTAAAATGTATTGTATTCTATCTCTAAACTCAACTGTTCTCCTTTTTACCACCCAACCCTTTATCTAAACACACAGGGAGTCACATAAACTGCCTTAAAATATGGCAATAATGTCTTTGTTTGGAAATGATATTAATCATAGATATTTTTGTTTTACTCAGAAAATATTACGTCCCTTCCTCAAATTACTCCACTGGCTCCTTTTTGCCTCTTTAAATAAAACTCGCTTAGCAGATTCAGGAACAAGAGGCTTCAATTTGTGTTATATGCTTATTACCTGTTGAATCATTTTATTCTATTCAGACTGGAGTATCTCATTCTTTTTTTGGTCTCTCATGTTCCTTTTTTTTTTTTTTTTTTTTTTTTAACTAAAGATACTGTTTTTAGGGTCTGCTATCTTCCAGGCACTGAGCTAAGAACCAGGAATTAGAAATAAATAAGCTATGGCTAACACACTTATGAAATTTTATTTTCCTGGAGGGGACATAAATACAAGAACAATTAAGGTCTGTTCAACGTGACAGGTGCCTAAAGTTCTGTTCATAGTAGCACACCAAAGGCATGGGTAACTTGGTTGCAGTGAAGGAAAGGTCATTGGAATAAAGATTCATTGTAGGAAAACCAGGCAAGGGCTGTCCTGGTATAAAAAGAACAATGTGAAAAGAGAAGCAGAAAATAGACAAAGATATTTTAAGAACAATGATTATTTCAGTAATGCCCAAATCAAATACCTAGTAAGTAATACATATGAAACAAACTTTCAGAACAATGTTGCAAATGTTTATGAAATGAGTCAATATAATGCAAACATAATGATGATTTTCTCCAATATGTGTATAGGCTATCAGTTTTTAACACATATTTATATTTTGAAATAAGGTTATTCAATATTAAGCATATCTATATAAGCCAGCATTTACTTGTAGGTTTTTGTGTCCTCTTTACAACTGAAATGTTTTCAGCGTCAAATTTTGTATTTGCCTTGGATAAAGGGTCCAACAGTAGCTAAATTGGCTGCCTGGATTCCTAGAGGTTGATCATAAAGGTTAGACATTTTATTGCTTAAAAAATAAAAAGAAAGAGTCAAAGGCGAGATAACTTCCTGTGTTTGTGTAGATCCCTCCATGTAGCAGAGCCTTCTATTATTCCTTCCTTTGACCAAGTTCACTAGTTCTTTCCTTTAAGCCTCAGATCGTTGGTCATCTGAACATATTTATGAGGTTGTCTGAAATGCCAAGTATTCTTTCTCTGTGGCCTACTATGAAACTTTACGTGATTGTATCATAGTTTTAACAAAATAATATTAAGGAAACCTTTTTAAAAATGTGTCTTCCTATTGTTTTATAACATTCTTAGGGCATCATCTCATAAATAGTTTTCAGTGCCAGACCTAAGTACAGGGTCTGGTTTACAAATCCGTCACTCTACTTGTAAACTTGCGCATGCCTCATATACCATGTTTCTGTAGTCATGTGTTGCATAAATAATGATAAACATCTGTAAAATAGCTGCATAGAAATGGGAGTAAGCAGTGTAAACAGCTACCAGAGACTTAAAAGGAGACAGAGAGAGAGAGAGAGAGAAAGAGATGTTATTTTGGCTACTGCGATAGGCTGAGCACCCAGATCTGCAACTAGAATGTCTCAGCAGGGTTTTTGTGCCTCACATGTTTCTAAGACATAATAAACATGCTAAGATGGGTTGATTTACAGTTGGATTGCTTTGCAAGCAGGGAGAGTCTCAGTCAATTATCTGAACAGAAAATGTTTTTCTCCATGCTTCACCAGCTTCAGGGGAATAAGCAGTTCTAATCTCAGTTAATCACTCATGAGACAAAGAATAGAGAGTTGTGGAGTCTGTATCTGGCCTTGTCAGCAGGTTCAGGCAAAAGGGGAAATGTATGAGGACTTGTCCTCAGTAAACAAGCGAGACTACAGCAAGACTTATGGGAGGTATGAAGAAAAGTGGACAGGGAGCCTTTTCTAAGCCATATGGGAAAGAGTTGTAGTTTACAATGAGCCATTTCCCAGCACAAAAGTGTGGGAAGATTTTGTGAAAAATAGATTGGTGAGTTTTATAACTTTCATTGTTCTCTGAAAGTGTAGAACTCAGGTAAACTTCCACATTGTCATGGCTTATAAATATTTGCAGTGAGTTTCTGAGAGTTGCACATAATATTGTTAATTATTTATTACTCTTTTTTATTTTATACAAAATTAATAAATTCTTTAAATATATTAGCAATTTTTTTCCAAAAATATTTTTTCATAGAAATTCCTTCTTTGGTCCTAATCTGTTGGACTCCTTTGATTTTTTTGCCTCAGCATGCTTTTAAATTATAGTAATATATCATTACTCCCAGCAGATGTGAGCTCATTTTTAGGGTCAGAAATGTGACTTCAAAATGTGCTAATATCGTGAAAAATAGACTTGATGCTTTTGTTTAATTTCATTAGTAAGCAAGATTCTTTTCTTTATTATACATAGAAATGAGGTTAACTGATCAGTTTAAAATGTCTTATAAAATAAATGACCATGTGTCTGATTTATACAGGCAACACAGAAGCCATGTACTTTAAAACCGAAGGAAATAAATTAACTTGAATTTTCTGCTAGAATCTATGCCTCATGTAATTTTTTAGATATGATTAAAATTAATGAAATATTTTGTTGATATTTTCCCATCAGAATTTGTAAGTATGCTATAATTTTACATAGTTTACTGTTCTTGAACCTATATTAAAATAAGAAAGATTCAGTGCTGTGATACATGGTGCTATAATATTGATTGTTTATAGGCTTTTTTAAAATTATATAACCCCAGGGATACCTGCGTCATTGGAATGTATGAATTTTCCCAACTGGGTCACAGGGATTAACATGAAACAATAACAAATTTCTGCTAGAGATCCCTGTTCAACAAAGTATAACATTTTAAAATTACGTTCAATTGTAGCATAGAAGAAACGGTCATCTTTTTCTTTACAAAAAATTTGCAGAAACAAAGTATATTATAATCAGTGCAGGATATTTTGAAGTATTTGAGATGCACACCTATTAAGGAAGAATGAACAAGTGTTTATCTAAAAGGTCGACATTTTGTGGATAAAGCACTGTTCTCATTTAGATATCTTTTCAGCATCATTATAAACCAGCCATAGCACAGACAGATCTGTGCTAAAAAATCAATCAAAATTTTTTTCTTGCTGTAGAAATATAGTTAGGAAGTATGGCAGACAAAGCAAAAGACATGTTTTAGGCATTTTAGCCTGTCTAATTCAAAAACAGGCCTAGTGAAGAAGTAATAACTCTCATTTCGGTGATTGATGACAGGTTTTTAAAATTCACTGCACAGAATAAACAGTCAATAAACACAGCTTTTGAAAGTATAACCAGCTTTCTTCTCTTCCATAGTTCAGAATCTAAAGATTATTCACAGAAGTGTAGTTTGTAGATCTCCAAGAGAACTTTCATGAAGATTAAACTTCCATTACTATTTCCTGTATCGTAGTCCTTGTAAAACTCTTTTGTAAAATGATGAGTGGTGTTAATAATGATGTAATTGTTTAACACTACATGCCTCCTGGCATGAGGATGAGGCAAGTAACTCTTCTGAAACACACCATGAGCGCTCTCTATAGTAGACCACCATTTTCCAGGAGAAAGACTATACTGCAGTCTTATCCCACCTCCAGGGTATGGCATTTACCCAATTTCACTCCCTCTAGGCTTTCTGTCTCACCTGAGGTGGGAAGAACTTGTACTATGAAACACTTGTAAAAGTCAGCCCAAGTGAACAAACCCACTAAACACTGAGATTTACACATAAGATTATAGAATGCTTTCTCTTCTTCATGCATTACTGCTACACTAGCAGGGATCTGTAGCCGTAAATTACAAGTGAAAGACATGCAAAACTCAGATTCTAATTAGGAAGGAGTTCTTAGGGAAGCTCAGAAAAAATGAGGGAGGTAAAAACAATAGAGCAATTTGAAGCTTCTCGTACCTCAGCTATAGCGAATAGTAAATACAGCCCAGCTCCTAGTCAGATAATCATAAAACCCCAAAGAAGAGGCTTTTATTTCTGTGTTATCTGATATGTTTTATCTAGATTTCAACAAAACATTACAAGACATGTTGGGAAAAACACTGAGGACACAAAGCAAACATCATAACCAGACTCAGGTATGACACAGATTTTGGAATGATTAAACAGGGAATTTAAAACTAAATAAAATAAAGCAAAACAAAAAATCAAATAACAACATAACTGATGAATAAAATAAAATGATCAATATGTTAAAGTCTTTAATGGAAAAAAATATACAACATTTTTAAACAGATGGGTATGGTCAGTAGAGATATGGAAAGTCTAAGAATTAATCAAAATAAAACACTAGAAATAAAACACACTGTAATAGAAATGAAGAATGCTTTTGATAAGCTCACTGCTAGACTTGACACTATAGAAGAGCATCAGTAGGCTTGCGTGGTAGTGATGCCAGCAGTTTTATTCACAAAACCAAAGGTGCTTTCTATTTTATTCTGAGTTTCAACTTTACTCTCATGCTTGCAATATTACTAAAAGAGAGGTTGGAGTTACCCTGTTGAAGCACAGCCTGTGATGCATCCATCTAAGCATGAATCGATGCCCAACCCTGTACCCAACCCTGAGAGAATGGGACCTCATATCCCAGATGAGGGATATCTCCTATCTCAGTTCATGGAAGACTGAAATAGTCCTATCACATGTTTTTAAGGGAAAATCACATCTACTGTTATAAATAAATCAGGTGTAACTTACTATTGGGAATGTATTGCGCACCCCCTACATTTCACTTCGTCATTTTCCATTTCATTATACCCTAACTAGGGCTTTCTTCAGATGCCATGCACCCCTAGCCCTATTGTCTTCCCAACATAACATGGATAGGAGTATGGGGAAAATAAAACAAACAAAACCAAAAAATAGGGACTTTTGATTTCCAGTCTTTCAGAGTGATACTAATAATATGTATCTGAATCTCTTTGTGAAAAACTCCTCAAAGGTAGCATTCAGAAAATTATAAGAGTTGTAACAATCTAAAGCATAAAATTAAAATTTAAATCAATGCTAATAAAGCAATATATGACAATGGGAAATGTGTTCCTGGACAATCTGGGGATAGTTTCAGATTTCAAAAAAGCATAAAACTGGAGGTGAAAAATTACACTGAATTTCTTCTATTAATATTAACAATTGTATCATAGGAATGCTAGGCATTTATTATTATTTCTACATCTTAAACTTTGTTTTATCATTTTATTTTTTCTGAATTGGAAGTTTATAGCCGCTAGACGATAGAAATCACGTGCTTTAAAAAAATATTAATTTTCTCAAATGATAATCTCTCTCTGTCTTTATCCTACATATGTTAGCTCAACATAACTTTCAATAAAAGACAAAAAAGCATCCAAATGCATCAAGCAACTTCAGCTGTGCACCTCAAAATATACATAATAAGTTTGGAAAGCTTAAGATAATCAAGAGATGGCATGACTTTGATATGAATAGAGACTAAGAAGACTGGAATACATGTTGAAAGCATAGAGAGGGGATGTGATCAAAGCCTTCATCAAAGTCTTTTTAAACTTGGCAGCATATGAATTGCCTGAGTATTAATCAAATACTGTACAAAGCTATAGTCTGGAACAAATGACAGATTCAGATTAAATGTCTGCAAAAATCATAACTTGGATCAGGGTCTTTATGTCTCAGAGAGGAAATTTTTATCTAGCTAAAAATTAAATGCATTTTAACAAGTGTTTCTGAAGATAATAGAATGTGCAGCCTTTGAAAAGTGAGGGGTTTTGGTTGTTAATTGATTGATTAATGGAAATATTCAGAGTCTAGAGAACTACAGATTTTAATATGAGCATATTCTACCTATGTTTTGGTTTAAGAATAGATCTATAGTCTATGGGAATTTAAATAAATTCTCTTTAAAGAGAATTTTAGTAATAGAAACAAAAGAGTGTTTTCCAAAAAAAAACAAACAGTAAAGGTACTTCTCAAAATCAAACATTTTCTGCCTTCATTATTATTTACAACACTGATAATAAAACTTTTGGAGAATTAAACTGGAAGCAACATTAAATACAATTAGTACTTTTGTAAATTCAGAAAACTGCAAACGTGTATATTGTAGAACCTGTTGAAAGCTTATTCATTGCACCTCCAAGGGTAGCTCAGCCCTTACAGATAAAGGATGAAAGGCATGGAGGGTTCAGCACATTGCCCTGCTATTTGGCTACTCTTAGTATAATTGTCTCAAACAAATAATTTTCACCCTTTCCTGTTTTCCTTCCTCTCTCAGTTCCAATAGACAATTGGAACTAGCCACCTGTGGTCAGGCTTTTGTGATACTATTCTGATATTAGACCGAATGCTAAATGGTATTAGTCCTTTCTTACATTGCTATAAAGACAGTCCCGAACTGGGTAATTTATAAAGGAAAGAGATTTAATCGACTCACAGTTCCGCATGACTGGACACCTTCTTCACAAGGTGGCAAGAGAGAGGACAGAGCAGAAGGAAGAAGTGCCAGACATTTACAAAACCCTCAGATCTCATGAGAACTCACTTATTATCATAAGAACAGCTTGGGGGAAATTACCCCCATGACTCAATCACATCCCACCTGGTACCTCCCTTAATACTTGGGTTTTGCGATTGGAGAACAGATTTGGGTGGCGACACAAAGCTGAACCATATTACATACCATACCTTAAACTTAGTAATCTGACACATTGGAATGGGATCTTATTATCAGCCATTGCATAATGCTATTTGACACTTTGCAATCACATGTATTTCACAAAGTAGGCAGAAGTAATGGTGTTCAGATGCTTGGAAACTGTTCATAGGAGACTGAAATAGTCCTATCACATTTTTTAGGGAAAATCACATCTACTGTTATAAATAAATCAGGTGTAACTTGCTATTGGGAATGTATTGCTCACCCCCTCACATGTTTCACTTCTTCATTTTCCATTTCATTATACCCTAACTAGGGCTTTCTTCAGATGCCATGCACCTCTAGCCCTATTGTCTTCCTAACATAACATGGATAGGAGCATGGGGAAAATAAAACAAACAGAAAAACAAAACACTCTTCTTTGACTACTGGACCCGTGTTCTTTATGACAGTTATGTGACGAATTGTGACTGTGCCCAGAGGAACCAGAAGGAAGCCTTGTCCTCCCTAGTTATTTGCACACTCTCTGCATATTAAGGCTGGTCATTTTGTTGGAGCTTTACATAAATTTTTTTGTAGTTGCTCCAGATCTCAAATGATTGCCTAATTTGTTTCTCAGTTTCACTTTCTGAAGCTATAGTCCAACATTACAGCTGCTGGGTAATTTCCTAAGTCTTTTTCATACAAATATAAATTTTCTTTTACAAAAACCAGGAAATATATGTATTTATACACACACAACTTTTTCAGTGTGTTTTTACTTTTGAGAATTCCAAAGCAATCGTCATATATGTATGTGTTTCCAAAGCACACTTATCACCATGGTATCACCATGAAAACGTCTTATCTGATTACTTTCTGCTCAGGCTAATTTGTACAGCTCTTCTACAAGACTATTAACAAAAGAAATTTGACATTTTATCTTTGTCTGTAAATACTGCTCCCCATCACATTCATTCCCTATTCATCTACTTAGGGCCATGGACATACCAGATTTAATAGTAGGAAAGATAAAATGTTAACACAGAATTGTCCAAGAAACTGAAATTTTTCACGTACAGATCACTTTCAGAATCATTTCCTTTTAAACAAACCATAACCCATTTAAGTTTATGCAAGTAGTCTTAGAAACATTTTAAAACTTTCAAAATCTTATTTATCTTATATTTCCTAAGAAATTTTTCTTATTTTTCTTATTCCTACATTGATTATGACACAAGAGGAAACCAAAAAAATCTCGATTCAGCTTCTACGTTGTCAAAGTCCGTTTTGTGTCTATGAGCCATATATACTTGTTCCCCACCTCTCTGCCAAAAACACAGGATAGGTTCTGTCATTGTTTTCTTCTCAAAAGTTTGGCAGCTTTGCTTTTATTCTCCAACCCCATCTGTCTGTTTGCAGCTGATCAGTTGCCGTTGTCTTCGCAGTTTTAGCTTTCAAAATCAATCATTAAAAGGTTTTTGTGGTTGTCAAACGAAAATACCTGAAACTCCAAACTCTAATGCCCCATCTCTTCCCTTCTACCCCAACCTCAGATGTTCACTCTCAGAATAATTTCAGATCAATATAATAGTGATCATTTTTAATATCAGAATTTTTAAAGTTCTCTTTTATATTAATCCATTTTTACAATATAAAGGTAAAATGATTTTGCCTGCATAGAAAATAAGTGTATATGTACACCTTTGAATTTCTTTTAAGAATACTATGTCTTATAAATAGAAGGATGCAGATATTATTCATGAGCTTAATTATGTGTCAGGTTATAAAGAGATTGTGACATAATAATTCAATCAATTTCTGAATCATCCCAGTCTCAAAAATTTTATGGGCATATATATATATATATAATTTTTAAATTTATTATTCATAAGAAAATAATTCCACTTGAAGTGGAAGTGAAGAAAACAATTCTAACTTAAAGTGATAAATAACCCTATGTCCCACTATTATAAATATTTGAAAAGGGAGGTATAGGGAAAGAAACATAAATGTATATGCATATTACTGAATGTAATTGCCTCTTAAATTCTAAATTCTCTTTAGGACCCAGGTAAATATGAAAAAAAGGTGGGGAACTTGTGAATGTAAATCCTAATTCGCAATGAAAAGTGAAAGACAACACACTACTCTGAATCCCTTCAAATGCGTCTGGATAAAAATAATGATTGGAAGTGACCGGGCGCGGTGGCTCACGCCTGTAATCCCAGCACTTTGGGTGGCCGACGCGGTTGGATCACGAGGTCAGGAGATCGAGACCATCCTGGCTAACACGGTGAAACCCCATCTCTACCAGAAATACAAAAAGTTTAGTCGGGCGCGGTGGCAGGCGCCTGTAGTCCCAGCTACTTGGGAGGCTGAGGCAGGAGAATGGCGTGAACTTGCAGTGAGCCGAGATCGAGCCACTGCACTCCAGCCTGGGCGACAGAGGGAGACTCCGTCTCGAAAAATAAAATAAAATAAAATAAAATAAAATAAAATAAAATAAAATAAAATAAAATAAAATAAAATAAAATAAAATGAAATAAAATAAAATAATGATTGGAAGCTTATAAATACATATAAGAGCAGTGAATAGATCACTGCTTTGGAATTTTAAGTGGTTTATTTTTCGGTTGCTATTTTAACTGCAAATTCCAAATGGCTTGAGATATAACACCAGAGGGAATCTGTAACGTTCAGTGATTTAGGAGCTCTATATTGAGGGAGTAACTGTAATCGAAAGCAAAGGAAGAGATTAGCTCAAAGGAAAAACGTAACCAAAAAGCCAATAAGAATTACGACTATATGCGTCTACCAGAAAGTCAGAGTAAGGACTTACTCTGTGTCACCTACCCACCGCACCTCTACAGGCTTCCCTAGGTGCATTTCCTACACCACTAACCCACACAATTCCTGTGAATTCCCAATTCGTGTGAAGACCTAACGTAGCTAAGGTGACTCAGGAAGACTCATGGCCACAGGATCCACTGGCAGAAAAAGGCCTCCATCAAAATCCACAAAGTTAGAACCAACTGAAGTTGCGCCCAGATAAACTCCCCAAACGCAGTTCCTTTTATATATCAGCATATAGCAAGATGGATTTAGCAAGTTTCTGAGATTGGGATGATTTAGAAATCAATTGAATTAATATGTCAGGACAGAAGACAAGGACAGAGATTTCCTTGTAATCAAATGTATCTATAATTAAACAATTTCCAAGTTTTTCAGAATTAGTTGAACTGCTGCACTTGTTCATATTTATGAAATTTAGAATGATTGTTATGAAATTGTTCTGGTTTTCATCTAATTATAAGTGCTCTTGAGAATTAAAATCAGTTTTTATGAGTTATGCAGTACACTAGGATTATTAGACTTTATTTCATTGCTAATACTGTAAGGTAAATGCCTCTATTTTGATGCTACTCAGTAAAAATTATACTCAATTATGCATTACATTTGAAAAACTAGCTTAGTAAAAATTAATACAAAGATTTTTTTCAGTGTAAACACATCCATACATACATATGTAAATTTGAGTTCATCAAAGGATAATAATGTTTCAAACATTACTTGGCTGAGTGCATTGAATATACTCAAACAAGTACAGTGGGCCAATTTTTGTTATTTGTATTATGACATCTCAGGACAGTTGCTTTAATAGATATTTATATTAATATATAGCCAGTAGCCTTCTTCCAACTATACTTTGTCATTGGTTTTCTAATTACTTCATTTTTAAAAAACTTTTGTTTTCTCAGCCATTCTAAAATGCTAATCCTTCCTAAAACAGCCAAATCTTGAAAGTCTTTTGTGTATTTCACAAACAAATCAGATTTAGTGTAATCAGTAAACTAACGCAGGCAATTTCATCCTTGAAGAAATAGTCAGTGATATTTTTCAGGTGCAATAATTTTTTATTAATTTAGGAATTTAGGGTTCTTAACATTTTATTTGAAAAGAACAACGTGCTAAAAGTATGTTTAAAAGTAGAAAAAAAAAAAAAAAAGAAGAAGAAGAAATCATTACAATTCGGCCTCACAATGCACGCTCAGAATAATGCTCATAGGTATTTGAGACTTTTCTGGAGACCAAGGTTGTAAACTGTTCTTTTAAGACTTATGATTACAAATAAGCAGTGACCTTTCTTTTACATGTCAAAATGAATAGAGTGACAGTCCCACATCTGAGGCTTGTTACTTGTCTGGTAAACAATTGTTCAGCATGCAGGACCAAAGCCAGTTGTACTGGGCCAGCCCAGAGGGGACGCTGGTGCTAGGTTGGATGCACAGGCCAGCTTGCCACTCAATTCCCATTCCAGCTGCAGAGGTCACGGTGCCAGAAGTCCTGTAACTCAGGCTGTCAGAAGGCATTAAAGCAAATGTGTTTGCAACAATAAACATGACACCAAATAAGAGCCTGGAACAAAAGTTGAGAAAAGGAAAAAAAAAAAAAAAATGTTGTTATCAGAAAACCTAATGGTTTTACGGAGAATAAAAATGGCAACAATAACACATTTTTATCTCTAAGTGACTGAGCAATACGTTAAGTGTCCCAAAGTATTTTAGGATAGACATTTGACTAAGTACTTGCCTATTAGCTTTCAGATAACATTAAATATGATTTTGTTTGTTTGTTTCCCTAATTTTACTGTTTTTTGTTTCTATTTTTAGTTTTTTTACTGTTAGTTTTTCCCCTAAACTAACTTTACTGTTTTCTGGAGCCATTGATTTAATGGAAAATGAAAACTCATTGATGTAATCCAATAGCATAAGACAGATTACACACCAGGAAATGGAAAGAATCACATTGTCTAGAAAGCAATTACCCCTGAAAGTTTTTCATTTTTTTGTTAGAAGATGGAAGAATACTAGTGATTTGAAAGCAACTGATTTCTCTCCTGGATTCCAGTCTTGAAATATGCATTCATTAATAACCAAATAAATATTCATGATCTGTATTGGTGACTCATCTGATATTTTCAGTAGTTTGCTGTTTGCTTAAATATACAAATGTTGTCTTGGTTTTAATGTATCCCCAACATATAAATGAGAAAAATATTTGTATGTCAAAAGGATTTGAGTTTTCAAACAAATTTACTCAGAAGATTAATATTGGTCGGGCGCGGTAGCTCAAGCCTGTAATCCCAGCACTGTGGGAGGCCGAGACAGGCGGATCAGGGGGTCAGCAGATCGAGACCATCCTGGCTAACACGGTGAAACCCCGTCTCTACTAAAAATACAAAAACTAGCCGGGCATGGTGGCGGGCACCTGTAGTCCCAGCTACTCAGGAGGCTGAGGCCGGAGAAGGGCGTAAACCCGGGAGGCGGAGCTTGCAGTGAGCTGAGATCCGGCCGCTGCACTCCAGCCTGGGTGACAGAGTGAGACTCCGTCTCAAAACAAGAAAAAAGAAAAAAAAAAAGATTAATATTAGCGCAACTTCCTGTTCAAGGTTTAGAACTAGGAATTGATTTTTTTAATCATTAAATTCAGTCATGGTGGCTTACAAAGAAAATGAATTATTCTGTACATTTTATTAAATGGGAGTGGCTTGAATTTGATGATGATATCTGGATAAAGAAACTAAAATTCTTAAGCATCATGATTTCAAATAAAAGCACAGATAAAATTATCTTTTAGAGATATGTTGTCAAATTGAACTAATATAATGAATAACAAATTATAAGAAAGACAATATGAGCAATAAATACACACAAAATTTTTCCCAGTGTGGGAGTTAAATATGACTTTTTTTCTATAAAATGAAAGCTATTATCAGACCAGTTTTAAAATGTGGTTTATAAAAAGACATGGAATGTTAATTTCGATGGCAAATATCTTCAGGCATACAAGACATATTGAAAGATCTTCAAAATTTTTAGAGAAATCATGGAATAATTTAGTGAAGTACTAAAGGGAAGATCAAGAAATGCTCAGAAAAGTACACTTTTTTTTAAACTGCAAAAGAACATTTAAAATACAGATGCACTATAAGTTACATAGGTATGTGAGCGTCAAGAGATATAACATTCAATATTTGAGTATATTCCATGTAAATAATTCGTACAAACATTCATCTCCATTTTGATAAAGATAGATTTCCAAATTATCATATTTTTCTCTATAATAGCATATTTTAAAAATCATTCATCATATCTAAAGTTGATCAAAGGACACAGTTGCAAATATTCTTATACAATTACCCTTGAACAACATGCATTTGAACTGTGAGTGTTCACTTACAGGTGATTTTTTTTTTTTTTTTCAGTAAATACAGTCTATCCTCTGTATAGGTAGGTTCTGTACCTGCAATCAGACACAGATCAAAAATACAGTATTTCTCAGATGGATATGAAATACACATATACACAGGGCCAACTTTTCATATCTCTAGTTCCACCAGGCCAACCGCAGAACTTGAGTATGCATGGAGTTTGGGTTCCAAGGGGATTCTCGAGCTAGTACCCTGAGAATACCGTGGAGAATTTAAATTTTCTTTTTTCTTTTTTGATTTTTTACTGCTTTTCTCTCACTCTCTCTCTCTCTATCTCTCTTTCTCTTTCAACTTATATTTTAGGTTCAGGTGGTACACGTGTAGGTTTGTTGCATGGGTAAATTGCATGTCGCAAGCATTTGTTATACAGGTTATTCCTTCATTGAGGTAATGAGCACACCAGGTAGGTCGTATTCAATTCTCACCCTATTCCCACCCTCCACTCTCAATTAGACCTTGGTGTCTATTGTTTTCTTCTTTGTGCCCATATCTACTCAGTGTATAGCTTCCACTTACAAGAGAGAACATTTGGTATTTGGTTTTCTATTCCTGTATGAATTTGCTTAGGTTAATGGTCTCCAGGCCCATCAATGTTGCTGCAAAGGAAATGATTTTATTATTTTTTACGGCTACTTTGTATTCCAAGGTGTATATGTACCACATTTTCTTTATATAATTCAACTCTGTTGGGCATCTAGGTTAGTTTTACATCTTTGCTATAGGGAATAGTACCACAATGAACACATATGTGCATGTGTCTTTATGGTAGAATAATGTATATACTTCTAGGTGTATACCCAGTAGTGCAATTGCTGGGTCAAAGGTAGTTCTGTTCTAAGTTTTTGAGAAATCTCCAAACTGCTTTCCACAGTGGCTGAACTAATTTACATTCCCACCAGCGGCCTATAAAAGTCCCCTTTTCAGCCAGGCGTGGTGACTCTAATCCCAGTAATTTGCAAAGCTGAAAACGGTGTATCACCTGACGTCAAGAGTTCAAGACCAGCCTGGCCAACATGGTGAAACTACATTTCTACTGAAAATACAAACAAATTAGCCAGGCATGATGACAAGGACCTGTAATCCCAGCTACTCAGGACACTGAGGCAGGAGAATCACTTGAACCCAGGAGGTGGAGGTTGCAGTCAGCCAACATCACACCACTGCACTCCAGCCTGGGTGACAAGAGGAAGACTATGTCTGAAAAAAAAAAAGTCCCCTTTTCTCTACAACTTTAGCAGCAGCATCTGTTGTGTTTTTCATAATAGCCATTCTGTCTGGCATAAGATTGTATCTCATTGTGGTTTTGATTTGCATTCCTCTAATAATTAACAATATGCATACAGAATGATGGAAAAATAAATTGTTAGGAATTACTAATAAATAAAGATCTTTATTTTCTTATTTTTATTTTAATTTTCTTCTTTATTTATTGGATTTATTTAATGCAGAATTAATAATTAATTTATTTAATGGATAAATTTATTTGTTTATTTAATGGATTATTGGGATTAGTAATAAATAAAGAAGAAAATTAAAATTTTTTCAGTAGGATCCTATGTATTACTAATCCCAATAATCTATTTTCTACCTCATTCTGTAAGCATAAAAACACATGGGTATATGCAGCTACTATACAAAAGGCAGCTAATGAGCATTCATCTTTTGCATGTGGTTGGCAAATTTTTAAATTCCTTAGTTGGTAGAAAAAATGTTAAAGAGCATGTATCCTTGAAAGAGGTAATGCTATGGTAACATTATGCTGGCACAGATTTAACCCGGCTTAAAACACCCTTCCTGTGAGTTACTAATAATTGCTTGAAATACAGCTGATGTCAGATTTTGAGGAAATAACTAAAGTAGAACATTTAACTACAAAGTATTAAACATAAATTAGTATGGATATTATTTATTTAGTCACTAATTCAACCAATATTTGTGTAGGCTTCGCTAGATGCCACATAGTAAAGCAGGTGCAGGTGATACCACTGTGGAAAACAGTAATAGTCTAGATTTTCCCTTAAGGGTTTTATTCCATTAGAGGAGGACAAGGAATATCTATAAAGTTATGTAAAAGAAATAAATATCTGCATAAACTTTACTTGATGCATTAAATAACATTTTTACAGACTTACTATTTAAATATACACATATTTAACTATATATATAGTATATACATATATAGATACACACACAGAGAGAGAGAGAGAGAGAGAGAGAGAGACAGATATGACTCTAGATTGAAAAGTGTCCAATAGCCGTGAAAGCAAAAGAATTTGGAATCTAGGGGAAGTATAACTCAAGCAGAATTCCTCTGAGTGATAGCCTTGCTTTGCGGAGGGAGAACCCATGAAGGGTCAGCACAATGTGAAGATGTTCAGATCGACAGAGAAGCTACTAGGAGTGTGTGACTAGAAAGGGGCATACATGCAACCAGTTTTTTTCAGAGGCATGTTTTCAAAACTTCAAGACTGCGCTGTGTTTTGTTGACTTTTATGTGCACGCGCCATGCAGAAAATCATCAGAGACTTATTTTACTTCACTTAGCAAAAGCATTTCTGATTATATTCAAGGCATATGTTTAGAAACTGTTTAGGAATTCAAATCCAATCTTTATTTTTGTATTTCTATCTATAATTCAATAGTGAAGAAAATATTAGTATGAGAGCCACTGCCTTTGAAATAATTGTTGTATTTTTGATGATATCAATTATATCAATACTGTGAGAACAAGACCAGAGAAGATATTTTTATTGGGTTTCCTATATATATAGTGTACTATAGAATTTACTAATTCTTTAAGCCTAGCTAGGCACTATGGTTCCTTGTTTCTCTGAAGAAGGTAAAATAAACAATGGTAGCAACAAATCACAGCCAAGAAACAAACAAACAAAAAAAGTTGTCCATATTTTATTAGATGTCCATAAGATAAATTGCTAAGCTCACCTCCTCTGTAAGTAAGCTGAGTTCTCACCAAGAACGTAGTGAGATTCACATATGATGCTGATCTATTTCCTCTTTTAAAACATTATCATTTAAAAAGTCCAACATATTCATAAGGAATCACAAATTCACTAAAAGTGAATGGGATATGCTAGGTCAACAGGTGCCATGAATCATGTCTCCTTGGCCTATTAACTCTGTCTCCAATTGCTTTACTCCAACATCAGTTTCATGTAAAGCAATATTTTATACTCTGAAAAAAGGCTTTTTCCCCTAGCTAGTGTCATCGGTCATAGATGAAAACAGCGCATGGTATGTAGTAAATGCTGTTTAATACTGGAGCATAAAATGCTTTAAAAATAGGTTTGAATGTGGTGGTCATAACAATGATGGACTGTGTGAACTGAGCCAAATAAATGGCATGTCGCCATACACTGCTTGGCCAAGATGCATCATCTGTCCTCTTCCTATTTATACTTCAGCTCTCTAGTTTTTCTACACAACCCAATCCAACCACCCAGTGTCAACTAGCAATGGGATTTTTGTGAAATGCCTACAAACTGAGTTATAATAGCTCTTTGGTATATTACCCAACCATTAAAGGGCATTAGTAGTTGTTGCTGAAAGATTAATGTCTCCATAGGTTGTTGGAAGAAACAAATAAACAAACAAAGTCAATGTCTTGTATTCTACTTCTGAAATTGTATTTGTCAATTGAGTAAATAGGTTTAAAATGCAAATAATAATAATAGTTCACAGTCCTTTAGAGGTTATAAATATCTTATATTGATTTTTCATTTTATAATTTTAGTGGCTGTTGCAGTAACTTTTTTTGAAAACTAGTACTCTAAGAATGTTTCAAACAGTTTAACTTATAATGAAAAAGATTATTTTTGATGAATTCCAAACTGTATTTTATTTTTAGAGAGCCAAGCTTCTTATTGCTATTTAATATTGAGGACTCTTACTGTTTAATAGAACTACTCATAATTCTCACAGTAAAAATGCACATATAGAGTTACTGTTTCTGTAGTGAAGCTAGCTGAGGTTCAGGAAGGGTAGATGACTTACCTAATGTAACCAGACAAGTTGGGACAAGAACAGTCTATGTCGTATGACTCTATGTTTTTATACATACTAACCGACCAAATAGAATATCTAAACAATGTTTTCACAAAACCCTAGAGAACTACTTTGTTAACTTCATGAAAAGTGATGTGGGTATTGCCAGGCATGAAATTCACTAAAATTTTGTTATTATTTGGTTGGTGCAAAATTGCAGTTTTGTCATTGCTTTTAATGGCATAAAAATAGCAATTACTACGTTTGCACCAACCTAATACAAGGAAATACCGGTGTCTAAATAGAAAGAATTATGTAGAGAGTGTTGTCGTAACAGACTGGGGAAGTAATTATTTCCCAATTAATAAAGAAAATTGTTATCAACACTTTGTAGGGAATGCCCTCTAATTATCCTAGTGAGTTTTACAGGAAAGGTCATATGCTTTCATTTTATGACATGACAGCTGCACATTTATCATTTGATTTCTTTTTGAAGTTTCAGCAAAATAAACTGGATAAGCAATCCTAACAACATGTAAAAGGCAAAGTTATTACGTGATGCTAGAATAGCTTTCATTTGGTATTTAATTAACAAAGAAAAAGGCATGAATGAAAAATAAAACTGCTTCCATTAGCATAAGTACATTAGATGATTATGATATACTTTAGTAGTTGGGTATCCATTTCTGATAGAATCGAAAATTGCCAGTGTCAACCTATTAACTTGCATTTGTGGGAACGAATTCTAAAGGTGATAATAGCTCTTTTGGAAGAACACTCAACATGTTTGCGAGTAAAAGTTATGCTGCATAAACCTGAATAAGTGATACAGAGAAAAAGAGAAGGAGTAAAAAAGAGATAGATTTATGTTAAGGAATGACTCACATGGAGGCTGGCTAGGGAAAAATCTGTAGAGAAGGTCACAGTCTGGAGATTCAGGGGAGAGTTGATGTTGCAGTCTTGAGTCCAAATTCCACAGCCCATGAGATCGAAAATGTAGGAGTTTTATGCTACATTCTGAACAATTTTTCTTCCCTGGGATCCTCAGTAAGTTTTCTCTTTAACTGATTGAATGAAGCCAGTCCATAGTGTGGAAGGCAATCTTTACTCAAAGTCTACTCATACTATTGTTGATCAGATCTTAAAAGTATCTCCACAGCAAGATCTATACTGGGCCCCATAGACAATACATATGCAAAAGTACCCATAAGCTAGGAGGTAGAAGGTTCTGACATTTCAGGAAAGCAGAACTAGCACAGCTTCCATGTAGCCCTGGCACATGGAAGGATTCCACTTTTGAGAGGAACACCGTGCCCTATGCAAACCCCACAAACCTAATCAGCTTCCCCTTTGTAAAAATATTAAAAATAATTCTCTAGCTTGTGTGGTGGTGGACATGGAGTGGAAGAGAAAATGTAGGTTGCTCCCCAGTTGTCTCCGGGGTTTATTTACCCTCTCAGAGAATTCCCACCTCCAGAAACATGTAATGATGGCATCGATTAAAAAAAAAATACACCTCCCCCCCATTATTAGAAGAAAAGCTAATATGTGTGTAAAAATATTGCTTGCATCTTCAGTCCAAAATCATTTTTTTCTTAAAATCAGTCTTTCTCAACATCTGTAAGCTCATTAGAGGACACATTCCAAGCTGTTTTTGCTTTCAACGAAGTCATCATAAGAAGCTGGGTATATAATTGTTTAGAAAAAATAGTTTTATGAAAATATTACGATTGCATTGAGAGATTGAAAGATCAAACTGAAATATATGAGAAGATTCTAGAGTATCATTTTTTTCTTTTTCTTTTTCTTTCTTTCTTTTTCTTTTTCTTTTTTCTTTTTTTGGAGACTGAGTCTTGCTCTGTTGCCCAGGCTGGAGTGCAGTGGTGCGATCTCGGCTCACTGCAATCTCCACTTCCCGGGTTCACACCATTCTCCTGCCTCAGCCTCCCAAGTAGCTGGGACTACAGGTGCCTACCATGCCCGGCTAATTTTTTTGTATTTTTAGTAGAGACAGGATTTCACCGTGTTAGCCAGGATGGTCTCCATCTCCTGACCTCGTGATCCACCCGCCTCGGCCTCTCAAAGTGCTGAGATTACAGGTGTGAGCCACCTAGGGTATCATTTTTAAAAGAGCCATTGTACAACACGGTGACTTTGGTATCCTTACTGTATTCAGATCAGTAGATTCAGGAGAATAGTTTGCAGAGATAGTTCTAATTAGTACATACTATTAGTGAGCTATTAGCATTATTTTAACACCTTAAAGTCTAGAGAAAATAAACATATCCTGGAATCTAGATTATAAATTAAATCTAGATTTAATTTCTAGAAATTATATAGTGTGATTACCTGAAATATTAGTAGGAAGTGATGGTTACATGATGATATTGCTGCTGGTAATAATGAAAACATTCATAGATCAGTGATTTTACAAAACACTTTCACATAAAGTACTTTTTGTTAACCTCACCACAATTGCACTCAACTGTTGTGATAAAACATGTCTTTTTTTTTTCCATTTCACTCATTAAATTGACAAAATGTAATACTTAAAATAATCTATCTTCTTATATACTTTTGGAGAATTAAATGTATGGTTTTAGCCAACATTCGTGGTCAATTTTAACTGATTCCTGATAGAATTTATAGACAATAACAAGATAACAGTAGAATATATTGAGTCAGAAAACCAAATATTTGTCCCCAAATTTTAAAAATCAAGTAGAAAAAAAGATTTAACTTTCTTCATATACAAATAGCGCGTGAATGTTGAGAGACATACCTAACATTGGTATTTTTTACAGCCTAATGCATATTAGATAGAGAATGCACAGCATTCTAGACATCAACAAGAAAATTCAGTCAAAATGTTTTAGAACAAATTATTCAATATATATGGCTTTTTTTGCATCTTGAGGAACCCAACTTAGAAATCATCAAGAAATTGTTGTTTATGTCAATGGAAGTAGAATATAAATCTTCTCCTCACTGCAGCATGACTAAGATCATGGGTTATTTAAAAATATTTCAGAACTCACCACTAAAGAGAATAGCCAAGTGATCATACTCTCTCTTTAATGGAAAAAAATATAGTGAAGATATCTACGTTTTTAGATAATTAGCATAGCAGGGATCTAACATTTAACAAAGTAAGCAAACTTATATAAAAAATAAATTGATAAATACAAGGTATTTAAATGCATGTCAATTAAATACCTTGGAAGACACTGACCATAATCTGCAAACTAGGAATGAGAAATAAAAAAATGGCCAGAGAAACTTAAAGAGTTAGCAGTTTGTACAGGAAGAAGGTAGACTAGTTCAGAAGAATGACATTCTCTTGTCTGTAGTGGCCGTGTTTTTGTATGAGTATTGAATGATTTGAGAAGAATTGAAAGTTTGAATAAGACTAAACCTGCCTATTCTCTCAAAGAAAATGTATAATTGATCTTAAATTTATGTGAAGTAAAAGGTGTTTGCCATAGTATGAGTTCACCCATACAGCTGGTACTGCAATGCTATACCATACTTTATATTGGTTATTCTCTTTTATACTCACACCAAACTTAACCTAAAGTATTGACTATTTTATGTGCAGAATGCACAAATAACATATCATTTATGGTACCTGCCAAGGGTTACACAGTCTCACAATAAAATTTCCAGTATTGGAATCCATAACACTTTGACTGTAAAAATTATGTAATTTATGATAAAGCTGTGAAATCTGGTTATTTATGAGTGCCTCAACCTACACTATTTTCTACTTTGCTTCAATATCTCAAAAATTTAAGACTACTTAAAATTCCACTTTCAGCGTAATGACATATGATTTATTGATACTTGCCTCCAATCTTACTACTCAAACCCTAAAATTATAAATACACAAGTTTGGAAAACATCATTTATTCTAAACACTCACTCAATCGGTGAATCGATTTCTACCAATCTTCCTGCCAAATGGTTGTCCAGCCTATCTTAAAGACAGTATTTACCTTCTGACACAACCCTCCCTGCCTTAAAAAGCTGTTACAATGACTACCATAGTGTTAAATTAAACTGTTTTCTTTCCTTCTTCTAAGAGTATTTTAAATATCTGAAAAAAGTATTTTTGGAATTTAATATACTTACTTTCTTTAACTTCACTATTGTGTGGTGTTTTATATCTTCTTGCCATTGTGATCATTTTCTTCTATACTTTTTGCAAAAGAAGACAGCATGGTGCCACAAAGTGAACAGAGCATTTGGAGAGAGATAGTTCCCTGATCTTTACATGAGATGCCTTATCAAAAAAGAACATGAATTTTGTCTTACATGCTGGCAGGTACCATGGACTGTGAAATGAGTAGAAAATTTGCTTTTGGAAAGTCTGGTTCAAATTTTTCTCCAGTGCTTATGGGATGTGTGACCCTATAACAGTGATAGCTACTGTGAGTGGAGTCACTTTCTTGTTGGGTTGTTTCGGAACAATTTTATAAAAAATATATTTTATATTGTTGATATTAATATAATTTTCTTTCTGTATTGCTCACAGATCATACTTAAATATAATATTTTTCCTTATGAATACAGCTAACCAGGGAGGCCAAAGATCCCTGCAGTGAGAATTACAAAACACTACTCAAAGCAATCAGAGAAGACTCAAGCAAATGGATAAACATCCCATACTCATGGATAGGAAGACTAAATATCATTAAAATGGCCATACTATCCAAAGCAATTTAAAGATTCAATGCTATTTCTATCAAATTACTGATGACATTCTTCACAGAACAAGGAAAAAAAACCCTATTTTAAAATTCATATGGAACCAAGAAAGAACCCAGATAGCCAAGGCAACCATATAAAGTAAAAATCTGGAGGCATAATGTTACCCAACTACAAACTATACTACAGGTCTACAGTAACCAAAAGAGCATAGTACTGGTACAAAAGCAGACACATAGAGCAATTGAACAAAATAGAGAGCCCGGAAATAAGGTGACACAACTTTAACCATTTCTCATCTCCCATAAAGCTGACAAAAACAAAACAAAACAATGGAGAAAAGACTCCCTATTCAATAAATGGTGTTGGGATAACTGGCTAGCCATATGCAGAAGTTTGAAGCTGGACCCTTTCCTTACACCATATACAAAAATCAACTCAAGATGGACTAAAGACTTACATGTAAAACCCAAAACCATAAAAACCCTGAAAGACAACTTAGGTAATACCATCCTGGACATAGAAATGGACAAAGATTTCAGGACAAAGACACCAACAGCAATCACAACAAAAGCAAAAATTGACAAATGGGATCTACTTAAACTTAAGAGCTTCTTCAGAGTAAAATAAACTATCATTAGAGTTAACAGACAACCTATAGACTGAGAGAAAATATTTGCAGACTATGGATATGACAAAGGTCCAATATTCAATACCTATAAGGAACTTAAGCAAATTTATGAGAGAAAAACAAACAACCCGATGAAAAAGTGGACAAAAGACATGAACAGATACAATTTAAAGGAAGATATACATGCAATCAACAAGCATATGAAAAGAAGCTCAATATCACTGATCATTAAAGAAGTGCAAATCAAAATCGCAATGATGGTATCATCTCACATATAAAAAAGTCAAAAAATAACAGATGCTGGCAAGGTTGCAGAGAAAAGGAAACATTTATACCACTGTTGGAGGGGGTGTAAATTAGTTAAACCATTGTGTAAGGCAGTGTGGCAATTCCTCAAAGAACTAAAAGCAGAACTACCATTAGACCGAGAGATCTCATACTGCATATATACCCAGAGGAACATAAATCATTCTATCATAAAGACACATGCATGAGAATGTCCATTGCATCAACATAAATGGCGATCAATGACAGATTGGATAAAGAAAATATAGTAACTATACACCAGGGAACACTATGCAGCCATAAAAAAGAACAAGATCGTATATATTCTGCAGGAACATGGATGGAGCTGAAGGCCATTATTCTTAGCAAAATAATGTAGGAACAGAAAACCAAATACCACATGTTCTCATTTATAAGTGAGACCTAAATGATGAGAACTTATGAACATACAAAAGGAAACAACAGACACTGGGGCCTACTTGAGAGTGAAAGGTGAGAGAAGGGAGAGGACCAGAAAAGATTATTGGGTTCTGGGCTTAATAGTTGGGTGATGAAATAATGTGTAAAACAAACCCTTGTGACATAAGTTTACTTGTGTAACAAACTGCACTTGTACAACCAGACTTAAAATAAAAGGTTTTTTTAATTAATAAAATTTACCAAAAAAGTAAAAATAAAAATACAATAAAATATTTTTACTGTCTAGTCTTTATTCTTTTGGCAAGATGTCTGAGTAAGACACCATAATAAACTGCAGTTGGTTGTATGATCTTGTAATCTCAGCTTTTTTATTTCTATTAATTTTTCGACACTTGAGGTAATAATGCTCCTGAAATTTCTGGAGAGCAAATTTCCTGTACATATTTAAAGTTAAACCACTACCACTGTCCTGCAACCAATGATAGCCATCAGTCAACATGCAGCCAAACACTTTTGAGTTTATTGACTTGTAGCAATGGAGCAATGTACTTCATGGGGAAATTTGGGATGCTTCAGTCAGAGTTTGTCAGAAAAAAAAATCACACTATAGGATTTGGCTCTGTCATAGGTGATCCTCGGGACCAAGTACCAGGAGGAATTTTGAACTGTCAGGAATTGGGGTTAATGTTATGATTCATTATTTAAAAATTTTTATCTCAATAGTGGAAGGACAAAAAAAGTGATTGAAGCAGTGATTTTCAAAAAAAATAAATAAATAAAAATAAAAAACCACTTTTGCTTATATTAGCAAAGCAATTAGCAAGGTTAACCATTTTTGTCATTTAGAAGAATTGTTATTGTCTGTGCTCAAACATGGCTCTGGAGTTCTTGTTGTTTTGGTCCATTGTAGTAACCTTGTCTGAGGTTGATATTCTGTGCAATTGTCGATGTTCAACAGGTGAACACCAAGGGCTGGTGCTAAGTGCCAGGCTAGCTCCTTGGCTGAACAATCTGCTTTGCATATTCTCTGTTACTTTGTTGGCCATGAGCAGACAAAATTAAGCTGGAGAGCATGGTTTCATGATAAAAGTTTAAAGATTTTGCTGATTAGAAGATGGTTCAGGGAATGCTGCTTATAGTTACACAAAAGTGAGTCCTTCCTTTTTTTTTTTTCTTCGCCAAATGAACTATTGAACCATCTGACCTGACGATGTTTGTCTAAGACCATTTAAGGTTTTGAATAAATCAGTACATTCTAACATAGTGCTTACTAGAAATAAAATGGTTAAATGATGAAATAGATTCCAAAGTCAAGAGCTTAGATTATCGAGTTCATGCAATGAAAATATCCCAGATTCCAGCTTGGTCATTTTGAGAGCCAGCATTTATTTGTTTGTTTCTTCATCTGTTTGTGTTTTGTTTTTTAGCCTAATTAAGGTTGTTCTACTTGACTTACAGAATTTATATCCTTAAAGCTAGAAGTACTGTTACAGCTCAAATTCCCCTCTGGCTAACTAAGAGGAAACCAAAGCTTTCGTGACTGTTTAATATAACTAATCTCTTGGGCTTTGGGATAAGTTGTATCTACTTAATAAAGTAGTGACATAAAGGATACAGAATCTATTGAAAATGCAAGCATAACTTATCTGAACAAGAATAAGTCTTGTAATGTGAGAAAAATGAAGGGAGGTAAATAGTTGCTGCAAAGCAAGCTGGAGTGTCTTTGAATAGAGCAAACTGTTTATTGCAGCAAGGATAGCCTTCATACAGCTCTGAATTTTGATGGGTTAAATTTCCGTGGCCGTGTTTTAGTGACATCTGTCATTATTTTCCAGATTAATTTCTAGATTTGAGAAATTCCTGAGACTCATCAACTTGAACTTTTTTTTGATCCAATAGATGCCCAGTAATAAGAATAAAGTTATATATTTATTTTTGCTTGGGATATGTACATTTTGGTATCAACTTCTTGAAATTTTACTGTACCTAGTAAGGCCCTTTTCAATGATGTTCATTGAAATAGAGTTTCTCTCCAATATTGTTTCCAGAAGTTCAATACCACAGGATCAATCTATATAGATATTTAAGAAATGCAACTTGAACCTGTTAGTGATATTGTGGCATTTATCTCTTGAAGTATTTAGTCACACTAGTCCAAGTAAGATAGAACCTAGGATTCAGGGAGTAAAATTTCCAAATTCATGGGGTATCTTCTTATCAACTTATAAGAAGATAATGGGTGAACCCCAAGTGGGATCGACCTTGATATCATCGAATGTGATAGTGCTCAGGCCAAATAATTTCAAGATTGTCTGAAAGTTTTTACTAAAGTTAGTTTTACTAACTTTATTAACTTTAATTTTGTACTGTTTGCAGATGATAAGGTTTGGAGACGTTCCAACTACAGAATAATACTTGAGAGAGTTCTTGAAAATAGTAATGTGAGTTTAAGATTCCTGATACTGTGATTGCTTACTTGGGTAATTCGAAATAAAGCAGTTGTGTTCCACCATCACTACTCTAGTTCTCCAGCAAAGCATGTATTTACCTACCCTGAAAATTAACGATCAGAATATACTCATGAATCATGTACAGGCGTTCAGTGAGATCTCCGAAATTTTAAGTTTATGTTCATTTCTTCTTTTTGCAGCAGAAATAGTATGAAATAACAGGAAAATAATATTACTTTGATAAGAATAAAAAAACATACTCAGGGAGGAGATTAAAGAAGTATATAGGATACAGGACATGCCTATTTATTCTTGATGTTATATTTATTTATAAACTCATCATCAAAGTTGGATTTTTTCATATAAAGGATGTTCAGATATCTAATTTAACTGTGGGGTTTGCTAATCTTAGGAAATCATTGGACCGTCTCTGAATCAAAGAGAGAAATAAGGCATTTGATGTTATATTGGATAGGAAAGCTTCCGATGCTTACATGGAGTTAATGTAATACAGATAGTATTGTTACATTTTTACATTGAAAATCATAATGCTAATTTCTATCTTTGATTTAAAATAATCTATAGATTTTTCTGTATTTCATATGCTCTGTTTTTTTATTTGCATATGAGGTTTAAATATAAACGATGAGCCTATAATCCAGTGCTTCTATAACTTAAGTCTATGACCTTAATTGGCAGGAAAAAGAAAACTGTAAGAAGTAAAACACGTATTTATACACACAATATTTACGTTTACTACTCATATTCTACTGTAAGAGATGATCTAAAATTTATTATTATTATTATCTTATTATTATCATTTATTATTATTTTGAGACGAAGTCTCGCTCTGTCGCCCAGGCTGGAGCGCAGTGGCCGGATCTCAGCTCACTGCAAGCTCCGCCTCCCGGGTTCACGCCATTCTCCTGCCTCAGCCTCCGGAGTACCTGGGTCTACAGGCGCCCGCCAGCACGCCGGGCTGTTTTTTTGTATTTTTAGTAGAGACGAGGTTTCACCGTGCTGGCCAGGATGGTTTCCGTCTCTTGACCTCGTGATTCGCCCGCCTGGGCCACCCAAAGTGCTGGGATTACTGGCGTGAACCACTGCGCCCGTCCAATCTAAAATTAATTATTACTTTTTACTTTAAGTGAAAAACACACGACCTTTTACTTACACAGCAATGTCCTTTCTTTCAAAGTGGACTGGATGCTGTAGAGAATAATGAAGCTTCGAAGCCAGAACAAGACTAAAAACACCGATGCTTGGAATCAAAGGGGACTTCATCGTTTGGATATTAAAAACTAGTAAGATGGCTTTCTGCTGAAGCGAGTAAATCAAGCAAAGTTTTATTTATTCTACTACAAACATGGATAATACCCCAGTTAGATTCAATGATTGTTACAGGCTGAATTGTGTCATCTCTCCCAAATTCATTGGCTGAAATCCTAACCTCCAATGGGAGTGTATTTGAAAAGAGGGCCTTGAAGGAGGTAATTAAGGTTAAAGGAGGTCCTAAGTGCAATCTGACTGGTGTTCTCATGGGAAGAGGAAGTGACACAAGGAACGTGTGAGCACAGAGGAAAGGCCATGAA
The DNA here is from genome assembly GCF_002776525.5 of Piliocolobus tephrosceles. Classification (NCBI taxonomy): domain Eukaryota; kingdom Metazoa; phylum Chordata; class Mammalia; order Primates; family Cercopithecidae; genus Piliocolobus; species Piliocolobus tephrosceles. Next base: position 11,594,729 of record NC_045451.1, read on the forward strand.
TGACACAGTGAGGAGGTGGCATCTGCAAACAGAAGAGAGAGGCCTCAGGTAAAACCAGACCTGCTGACACCTTCATCTTGAATTTACAGTCTCCAGAACTGTGAGTAAAATAAAATAAAAATGTGTTTTTTTGTATGACCCAGTCTACAGTATCTTTTTATGGCAGCCCCAGCAAAATAATACAGTAACTTATATATTTAATTCCATAGAAGCCATCTGTCTGCATTCTTTGTAATAGAAGGATTACTGTTGATTTCCTTTCAATTTTCAAGTTTTTAAAATAATATTAATGTTGTCATTTGTCCTTAAAGTCATGAAGTTTAACATTTTATAATACGCACCTTACTAGACTGCTACAAATATAAATAAGTAGGTATCACACCCTGACACTAGCACAAGAAATACTTGTGCTAAAATTGACTTCCTGGATTATCTACCTATTTGAAGTGGAGAAAATATTGAATGCTGAATGTGCATAATTACCCAGATAAATGATTATAGATACATTGTATTTTTGCTTTTGCTCCCCAAGAAGTACCTTAAAAATTGTTGAACAAATCAATAGCCTGCAGCCGTCCCATAAATACAGTAGCGCCATCGCCTAATGACTCAGCATTTACTCTGGGCCATCTTTCCCAGACAGATCCTCAGGAAATACAATAAGCATGCAGTTCAGCAGAGTAAGTACAATGAGAGTGCTGAGGAGAGGTTCAATTCACTGGAGGTGCGTGATTATTATACAATAAATGTGCAGTCTGTGCACAACAAAGAAGAGGCTCTGGGCACAGTTCATACATTGCTCGGTGTTCTGTAATTTTTATAGTCGCAGGATATGTGCTTAACTGAGAAAAGAATGGCAACTGTATTTGTCACATACACAGGCTTGAATCCAAAATAATTGAAGATAGGTTTACAGCATATTTTCCAATTTTCTTAATAACTTTTTTCCTTCAAATTCTAATGATGTCATAAAAACAAAACGGTAAGAGCTCAGCACTCAGTACCAATCTAACACACAAACACACGCACAAAAACACACCTCTCTCTCTGTGTGGGTATTGTCATCTGCAGAAAGCATTCCCAGAAATTAAAGACGTTTTCACCTTTAAGGAGACTGTGATTAGAAATGTAAATTACATAGAAATAGTTTCAATTTCACTGTAAAGGAAAACAATGAGAACGAAGAATGCCATAGATGAATATAAACGCACACAATCATGTCATATGTAGCAAGCTGTTTTTCCATTTTTGCTATAAAAAGGACTTGCTGAAGTATTGAGGTGAAAGGAGGATAATGCCATTCATTTCTATGGATTTTATACATAAAATATGGGAAATACAAGTTCATAGGTTATGTGTATTTGGGCAAAGCTAGGCAACCTAAGGGCAAAATGAGATGTCAGGAAGAACAGGGTGTAAAAAATGAATAGATGTTATTGCTTTCTAGAAATAATGATGCAATATGTGAAACCACTTCAGGAGAAAGCACTCATTTCTTAAATGTAACATTGATATAAATAGTGGTCACTTTAATTTTTAGACTTCAAAGGAATAAGATATATTTAAATGAAGATACAATTTACAAACTGTGAAAGGAACTACTGAAGAATTTTAAACATTATTATCATCTTCCAGTGCCTGAGAGAAAACAAGCAAGTGAATGAAGAGATGGCCTATAACAAGGCACTGAAGGTCTCTAATGTGATTAAATTTAGTTACTCTTGCTTCTTGGAAAAAAAGAAGTGTTTCTTTGTATTTATCTTAATCAACAACAACAAAAAAGAACATCTGAGGGCATATTTTTAATATTCTGCACTGAAAACAGATCCAAACCATTGCTTTACACATTTTTCATTACCCAGCCTTGTCAGTCTTTGAATTATACTGGTTCAACTTTACCATTGCACGCTTGGGTATGGTATGTTGAATCACAGAAGCACGTTCTCTTTTTCTCAACACAGTGTTTTAGTTCTTAGTAATTAACTGTCTGAATCCGGCAGAATTAATAGACCAAGTTATTGTTCATTGTCTTCTGCAGCCTTATTAATCTCCGCTCCTCAAATGTGACTCCAGTGCGGCTCTCTGGTTTGTTAGCCTTGATGATCTCGTTCGTGTGAAGGACAGTCCAGGTTAAATGTTCTCCAGGGTGGGAGGAGAAACAAACCTTCCCTTGGCTTTCGAGGGCCTTGCCTATGCCAAATATAGGAGGCTAATGCCTTGGCCCCAAGATGTCAGCAGGGTGGCAAAGAACAGATTCACAAAAATTAAGCTACAAAAATAGGATATTTTGCTGTGAAAATATAGCTTAAGTATTCCTATGGTAAATAACCACATGTTCTTCCCATGTTCCTGGCATATCACAGTAATATATGACTAGTTTGCATAAACAAAAGCTATGGAAGATTCACTGACATCTTCACTGAAGAGAAAGATTCTTCCTTCTGACCATACACTGTGGCATTTACCATTTTCTGCTCCTTGACTTGGATAGATACAAAGTGCTCAGTCATTTATTTAAAAAAAAAAAACTCTTGAAATTATCTCTGTCCTCATGTGGGTAACAACCTGGTGAAAAATATAACCATCTATATACATACTTAGTAGCAAGCTGATAAAGGTTATATAATAGAAAATATTTGGAGCCAATCTAGACCCCAAGACAGGTGCAGAAAGCTCTTGAGTCCTCTCTGTGTGTCTGACTCCTTCTGAAGTCATTGATTACAAGTAATACACTATACAGGAGCTCATGTTCGAGAAGCAGGCAGGGATAAGGAGAAACGCATGCAGCTCTGCGTAGCCTTGTAGACTAAACACTACAGAATCGGATAATATAATGCAGTCATTCAAAAATATTTACTATAGCATTAGTGTCTTAATCTATAATATTGCTATAAAGGAAAACCTAAGGATGGGTATTTATATAGAAAAGAGGTTTATTTGGCTCACAGTTCTGCAGGACATACAGCAATCATGGCACTAACATCTCCATCTGGTAAGGGCCCCAGGACTTTTCCACTCATGGTGGAAGGCAAAGAGTAGCCAGTATGTGCAGAAATTACATGGTGAGAGAGGAAGCAAGAGAGGGCAGGGGTAGGTGCAGGAAGTGCCATGCTCTTTTTAACAACTAGCTGTGGCAGGAAATAATAGAGTGAAAACTCACTATCCCTATCCAAAGAAGGCATTCATGACAGATCCATTCCCATTACCCGAATACCTCCCATTAGGCCCCACCTCAAACATTGGCGATTAAATTAAAGATAGGATGAGAACAAATTGGGCGTGGTAGCTCACACCTGTAATCCCAACACTTTGGAAGGCTGAGGTGGGCAAATCTCAGGAGTTCAGACCAGCCTGAGGTCAGGAGTTCAAGACCAGCCTGACCAACATGGTGAAACCCCCTCTCTATTGAATATACAAAAAATTAGCCTGGCTTAGTGCATGCACATGCCTGTAGTCCCAACCACTTGGGTGGCGAAAGCAGGAGAATCACTTGAACCCAGGAGGTGAAGGTTGCAGTGAGCTGAGATTGCGCCACTGTCCTCCAGCCTGGGAGACAGAGCAAGACTCCATCTATAAATAAATAAATAAATAAATAAATAAATAAATAATAAAGGATGGGAACCAACAAACCAAGCATATCCAAACTGTAGCAATTGATAGTATGCTAGACTCTACCATTTTCCTGTGTGGTATATCCTCTGCGGAGGTACACATTAGAAAAGCAGAAACTTTTGAGGCTTTGCTTTCTATTACTTGCCGAGGGCAATGACAGCTCCTAGTTCATTGTTTCACTGCCAAAGCTCTTTTTAAAGTATGTAATTTTGTTTACCAACTTACACTCCACCTTTGAATCACACTCAGGATCTTGTTTTGTAGTCTTCTGTCTAAAAACACACCCTACCTTCTTCTCATGCCTGGGTGCTATTTTCCTGAAAAACGTAATATGGTAGAGTTCTAAAAAAGAGCCTTGGAGATAATTTAGCTCATTCTCTTCATTTTCTAGGTGAATTATTTTATTCAATTTTTTTTAATACATGCTGAAATGAGATTTGAGAATACTCAGCAGACTTTCCTAATGAAGTATCTAAATAAAATTGAATTAGAAATTAACCACTTGTATTTGACAAAGCATATTTACTTGAATAGTAAACTTCATTGAAAGTGAAAGAACTCTAATGCCATTTTAATTAAAATCATAAGCAAGATAAGGACACCAGTGATTAAACAAATAGAAACACATTTAATGATTAGAACTACGTAGAAAGGAAACAAAATTATTTTGAGAAGAGTAGACAAATTTATTTTGCTGCTGTAGTGTTTATATGCAGAGAGTAGTTGAGAACATAACGTTTTTAAAAAAGCAAACAATATTTGATAAAATAACTCAGTGAGGCAAATAAATACGGAATAAATATGAAACAAATCAGTTGTGTGAATAATGATGGCAATGATCATTAGCATTCAATTCACAATAGAAAATACAATTATACTTTAGACTGCAAGGTTGTTTAGCTCATGGTCTGCAGGCCACATGTAGCCCAAGCTGATTTTGAATGCAGCCCAACACAAATAGGTAAACATTCTTAAGTGAGTTTGTTTTGTTTTGTTTTGCTTTGTTTTAAGCTCATCAGCTGTCCTTAGTGTTAGTGTATTTCATGTGTGGCTCAAGATAATTCTTCTTTCAATGTGGCCCAAGGAAGCCAAAACACTGGACACCGATGCTTTGGAGGAAAACTTGGATTCTTATCTTATACCACATGTAATTTACAATCCAATGTATTAAAACTGTAATACAATTCTATACCTTAAAAGTGACCAAATCTTAAGTGTAAGTTTAAGAAACTAAAACTAAACTTTGAGGGTGGTAAGACAACTTTAACTAAGTTGCATTCACTTGTCTCTTATTACAAAAGCGGCTATAAAATATAAAACAAAACAAAGCCCAGCTGACTTTGGAGAAATTCTATGATGGTTAATATAGTTAATAAACAAAGAAGTCCAGAAAACATAAAAAAGTGTGAATAATAATTACAGAAATTTTCAAACTAACACGCAAATTACAATTAAATATGTTGAAAGTGATTTGTATTCACTGAATGCAAATAAAATGACCATAACTGCCATTACTTTTTAGTAATCAGATTGACAAAAATAAGTGCAATGAAACCTGGCAGTGTTTTAGGAAAATTTTGATCATTCATTACTGGTAAAAATGTGATATGTTAGTTTTTATGGAGAACAATCTGTTAAATTATATTTATATTAAATATATGCATACCAGTTGATTTTATAATTTCACTTTTCACTATAAAATAAGAATTTCAGTATATGAAAATATATGAAAATTAATGTTTGCTAATTTTTTTGGCTAGAGCGAAATTGGAAATAAATTTAATTTCTATCAACTGAGGAGGGGGTAAGTAAATTATTATATACTTATATTAAGCCACTTAAAAGTAATTTAATCTCCAAAGTTGTCTACAAAAGGATTGCTAATAGGATCATATAGGTTGAGATATTTATGAAAGAAGAGAGGGAGGAAAAAAGAAAAATGGAAATGATCATAATTAGAAAAGATGCCTTCTTTCCTTCTTACTATCTTGATGTGTAATGCTACAACAACAAACTTGGAAAATGTTGAAATGTCAAGAGAATGGGAAATATACCAACTTGATATCACATCTCATACTTCAACACAACATGCTCCTATTTGATCATTTCTAACTAATATATTCCCTAAGACTAACTACTAAATTAGACTTTTTTTTTTCATTTGTATTCCTATTTGTGTTTCAGGGTGCCAATATATGTTCCCATATTTCCCTCCAGCAATTTAGCAATAGCATTAAAGTTTACATGATTTGTAAGCGAATTGAGACTTCTGCACTTCTATTGAAAAACAAATTTTCTTGAATCTTTTGTTATATATAGAAATAAGCCCGAAATTTCACTTTTTAGAAATGTCAATATTTATTAGTTAAACGTAGGTGAAAAAATTTGAAGTTTTCTATTAACATTATTAAGTATAGTTTTATTTTTCCTGTTATACATTGCCTTATTGCCTTATTGTTGGGGCAGATTGTTCATAATTTTCAGGTTATTTTTAAGAACTTAGTAATAGAGGCTGGGCTCAGTGGCTCACACCTGTAATCCCAGCAGTTTTGGAGGCCGAAGCGGTCGGATCACCTGAGGTCAGGAGTTCAAGACCAGCCTGACCAAAATGGAGAAACCCTGTCTCCAGTAAAAATACAAAATTAGCTGGGCGTGGTGGCACATGCCTGTAATCCCGGCTACTCGGGAGGCTGAGGCAGGAGAATTGCTTGAACTCGAGAGATGGAGGTTGCGGTGAGCTGAGATCGTACCATTGGACTCCAGGCTGGGCAACAATAGCAAAACTCTGGCTCAAAACAAAACAAAACAAACAAACAAAACACCTCAGTAATAGAAAGTGAAACTTTCAGTGTCAAATATGCTTCAGATATTAGTTTCACGCTAAAGTAATTGCTGTTTTTCCAATAAAAGTAATGGTTAATATTTCTTCCAACAAAAGTATTTTGCTATTTAATTTAACTTATGAGTTCGGGAACATAGTATTTCAATTTATTACAGTGAAATTTCTAAACAGATGTTCTAAAGGAAAGAGGTAGCACCTTACCTACATTGTCTGTAATTATATTTTGAATAATTTTTTGTAAATTAACATTTTAAATTCTTTAACTTTTTGGAAAATATCAGTTTATTTTATAATCCTTTGGTGAAAATTATATTTCCCAAAGATTCAGGGTGTCTAATTCCCTCACCTATCCTACCTCTTTCATCCTTTTCATGGCTGACTCTGGTTCTTTATGTGTTTTCTAACTGTAGACAATGAGCTTCGAGTTTTCTGTAGTAGATACAGTTATTTCATTCAGTATATTTTGATAATAAAATCTCTGAAAGAGAAATATATTCACTTCTGCGAGAAATGCAAATGGACTATAAAATAATTTATGCTAATTTCAGTTTACATTCATTGGATTTAATATCTTAAAAATAAAATGAAATAAAACTTTGAGCCAATTTCCCCATATTTACATTTAGTGAACAAAAGAGCAGGATTTGCCCTAAGTAGAGTTTCCCGTGTTCACACATGTCCACATATGTCTTTTTCTGAGCTCTGTGCCAAAATATTGACCTATTTATCTTTCCTCTCATTGATACCACACTGTGGAAATTATTGCTGCTTCGCAATTAGTCTTGATAGAATAATTTTATTATCTAACATCATTTTCGATCCTTGCTTGTTTTTTACCCTGTAAACTTTTAGATGCCCATTTTAAAGTCACCCTGGCAATTTCCAGAAAACAAAACAAAGTAAAACGAAAAACCTGCTGCAATGTCGACTGTATTAGACTGACTCCCCTTAGTTAGTTTGGGCTGCTTTAACAAATTACCACATCCTGGCAGGCTTAAACAACAGAAATTTAATGTTTCTCAAGGTTCTGGAGCTTAGAAGTGCAAGTAAGGACTTTCCTCTGAATTGCAGATCCTGCCTTGTAGCAGTATCTTTACATGGCATCAAGAGGTCAGGAGAGGTCTCTGGAGTGTCTTTTTTAAGAGTACAAATCCCATTTGTGAATCCCATATCTACCCTGTTGGCTAAATAACTTCACAAGGGCCCCATCTTCTAGCTCCTAAAATTGAAGGTCAGATTTTTCTTTTTTTTCTTTTTTTTGTTTTGAGACGGAGTCTCCCTCCGTCGCCCAGGCTGGAGTGCAGTGGCCGGATCTCAGCTCACTCTAAGCTCCGCCTCCCAGGTTCACGCCCTTCTCCTGCCTCAGCCTCCCGAGTAGCTGGGACTACAGGCGCCCGCCATCTTGCCGGGCTAAGTTTTTGTATTTTTAGGAGAGACGTGTTTTCACCGTGTTAGCCAGGATGGTCTGAACCTCCTAACCTCGTGATCAGCCCACCTCTGCCTCGCAAAGTGCTGGGATTACAGAGGTGAGCCACCGCGCACGGCCGAGGGTTAATATTTTAGCATATGCGTTTTGGGGAGACATAACATTTTAGTCTATAACAACTCTCTAGAACAATTCAGAGAATTTTACACCTATAATATTGAGTACTTCATGGCACGGGCATGGTATAGTTCATTTAAGTCTTTGTTTTTCACATTAACTGCATGATTTTTATAGTGAATATCACGCATATTTTGCTAACTTTAGTGTGTTGGTTAGACTATTGATACTATTGTAAACATTATTTTTAAATTTTATTTTTATATTTTTGTGACTGTAGTAAAAAATACAGATGTTATACCAGTTTTTATTCAGTAAAATTTCTTTATTCATTATGGTTGTTAGATTCACCTGAAGTTTCCATGTCTAAAATTAAGCCATCTGGGAATAAATGTAGGCTTATGACTTCACTTCCAATTTATCTTTTTCTATGTTGTAATTTCTGGGATATATAGTCGAAAAATATAAAGTTATAAATAGATGAAATAGAAAACACACGTAATAAACAAATATAATAGAGTAAAAATAGTACTCTATTATATGTGTTTTCTATTTCATCTATTTATATTTATTATATATCTTATTTCACTGAAAAATAAAATTGTTAGAATTATTAAGGTTCTAGCAAGGCTGTCAAAAACAAAAGTGGTACAAATTATGACTATCAAAGATGAAAGTTTGGAAATTAATACATATCCTACAGATATTAGAAAGACAATAAAAGGATAACATGTCAACTTTGGAGTATAGGTATAATAATAAAGTTTATTCAAATACAGATATGTGAAAAAGGATGAATAGTAAACTTAAACACCTTATATCTATTAAATTATATAAATTAAAAATCAATAACTTTCCTACAAAGCAACTCCCAGGACCATAGCAAAAGTTTCTTATAAAACATTTAAGAAAAATGTGAGAAGAATCTTAGTTTCTTTAAGAGCATGAAAAATGGTTTCCCTACTTTTGAACTTTTCTACATTTTAAAATAATATCATATATCCATTTTATTAAAATACGCACAAGTAATATATAAAATTTTGTCTATAAAAATTTAAAAAATACAATAATTATTCTTTAAAAATTAGACTAAACATTTAGATCACTGATTTTTATCCTTGTTTTTTAATACACATAAAAGAATTCCAAGTTTCTCTCATGCATAGCCTTAGCTGCATCAAATAAGTTTTGATTATAACATCAACATCATCAATTTGTATAAAATATTTTCTAATTTCTACTTTGACTAGATTTTTGATCCATGCATGTTTTAGAAGAGTATATGCATCTTCTAAATTGATGTACAGTAAATTTTTCCACTTATATTTTAAAAAATTATTCTAATCTTTAAATGGTCATTTGAGAATGAAATGAAAATTATCACAATATTTGAAGTGTGGGAAGATTTTATTTATGAAGTAGAATATGGTCAGTTCTGATAAATATTCCAGATTCAATTATAAATATGTATGCTAATGGATTCAGTTTTCCAAACAGAGATAGAGAGATAGAGTGAGGGTGCGAATGAGAGAAAAAGAGAAAGAGAGAGCTAACACACATGAGGACATGGATGTAGATGTGGTTTTAGAGGTAGATATAGACACTTTTCTAAAGAAACTACCAAATTGTTTTCCAAAGTGGAAGCATGATTTTATACCACCACTAAAAATTTAATTAGAAATCTAATTGTGACATTTGCTTACTGGCTATTAGTGTTTAGCGCTTTTAAATTTAAGTTATTCTAATGAATATATAATGAACCCTCATTTTAGACTTAATATGCATTTCCTTAATAATGTTGAACTTTAAAAAATTGTCCTTTTAAAATATGTTCTCTCGTGAAGTGTCTGTTCAAATCTCTTGCCATATTTTCAGCTTTATCATCTTAATTTTTAGTTTTGAGAGTTCTACATCATAATTGTAAGTTCTTTATCAAGCAAATACAATTTGAATATTTTCTCCCAATATGTGTTAAATTTGGTTTTATAAATGGTGTCACTCAGGCTCAGTGGCTCACACCTATAATCCCAACACTTAGAGAGGCTGAAGTGGAAAGATCATTGGAGCCCAGGAGTTTGAGACCAGCCTGGGCAACATAGGGAGACTCTGTCTTTATGAAAGAAAAAGCTAAAAACAAACAAACAACAAAAAAAAAGCTGGGTCAAATGGTGCACACCTGTTGTCCCAGCTCCTGGGACAGCTGAGGCAAGGGAATCACTTCATCCCCATAGTTTGAGGGTACAGTGAGTTGTGCTCACACCACTGCACGGCAGCCTGGGCAACAAAGTGAGACTCTGTCTCAAAAAAAAAAAAAAATATATATATATATGGTGTGCTATAAGAGAAGAACATTTAAATATTGATCAAGCCTAATTTATCACTTTTTTTCTTGTTTTCATTAGTGTATGTATTTTGAAACTAAGAAATATTAGTTTAAATATTGATCGTCTAATTTATCAGTTTTTTTCTTGTTTTCAGTAGTGTAAATGTTTTGAAACTAAGAAATATTAGTTATGAACAAATGGTGAGAATTTGTCTTTTCTTTTTTTCTCAAGGCTTTAGAGGTTTAGATTATATGTTTAGGTTTGTGATCCTTGTATAATGCTGTAATGTGTGTGTATGGGAGGTATTTATGGCTAATGTTCAAATTGCATTTTTTATACAGATAAATATTTGGTTCCCAGAATTCATTTGATTAATTTCTGTAGTTCTGAAAAACAGTTGATTCTGACAAATCTTCCAATGATCTCCTTGCTTTTATGGTGGAGAGAATTTTAGAAAATCATTATGCCACCATTTTTGCTGACATCACCCCTCTTTTTGAGATTTTAAGTCTATCCTATTGTACTGTGACTTTCATTCTTTCTTTTGGGAATTCAATTGCTATTCTCATTTTTAAAAATTAATATGTGTCTACCAGTTCATCTAACATTTGATTTGGTTTTGCTTTTCAGCAGTTTTACAGTGTTATGTATGATATGGTTGATTACAAAAGTGGCCATGAAATCCTCCCATTCCTGTACATATACCACCTCTGAAGGCAATTTTATTTTCCTCCCCTTAAGAGGTAGAGTCTCTTCTCCACTCCTTACAACTGGAATATAACTTATTTTGATCAATAAGACATTCATAAATATTATATAAACAGAATCTTTCAAACTCTTACAGTTTGTAACTTAATTGTTAGATTCTGAAGGTAATTGTATTTTCTCCTTCTTAAGAGGTGGAGTCTCTTCTCCACACTGTAAGACTGGGTTTTACTGTATAACTTGCTTTGGGTTATTTTGAGAGTTTTGAGGACATTTACAAACAAGATGGTAGCAGAATTATCCAAATCCTTGCAATTCAGAGCTTAATAGTTTGATTCTCTTGAGAACCCTGCCATCATCTTCATGTCAAGATCGGCTCATTTGCTGGATGATGAGAGTCACATGGCCAAGCAAATCCATTGCCCTGTTTAGAAACAGCTAATTGTCAGATACGGTACTGAGGCCAACACAGATCTTACAGTACCAGCTCAGCTGGCTCCAGATAGCATCCAGTTGTCTCACTGAATTATGAAAAATGGTGAATGCCTTTTTTATGCTGCTAAGGTTTGGGCTGGATTGATATGTGTTAAAATTAGAAGATCTATTCGGTTTTCCTTCTATTCTTACTGACTGGAATATCCTTAAATTGTGGCTTAGTGTGTGGATTCATGAAGTTTTGAAAATCTGGGGCTTTAACTTTTTAAAATTGCTTTTGTTCTCTTCTCTCTTCATGTTCTTTATTGTATCCCAATTAAAAGTATATTATAACTATTAAGACTGTCACACATGTCTTGCATATTCTTATGTATTTTACTTTTCTGATGCTTGTTTGCTGTCTGTGCTAAAATTTGTACATTTGTTATACATATGTCATTCTGCTTTACTAAGTCTGTGTTCCGCTATATGCCCAGGATGGTATTAAAACACACACACACATTTTAAGCTTTGAATTCTTGATATCTTATTTGTCTATCAGAGCATGTCTATATCATTCTTCTGTCATCAATGGCGCTTCTGTGCTTAATTTACCATCTTTATATTTTTGTCTGTATTTTACCCATTTCCTTTAACACATGAATTAGACTTATTTTAAAGCCCTTTTCTACTAAATCTATTAGCTGAGCCATCTGTTCATTTATTTTTCTGTATACTCTTTCCTCTCATTATTAATAAAATATAATTCTTGCAGTGACTAAAAATGTTTTGTTGTTTTCTGTGTGTTGGAGGCTAAGGAACACGAGATAAGATTATGTTTTCTCCAGAGTGAGTTGCTTCTTCAGCTGGAAGGTTGATAAGAAGCTGAATAACTCAATCATATCAGAGAAATAACTTAGTAAGGCCTGGGTTTGAGTTTTTTGGAAGACCCTCTCTGTCTGGTTTGTTCTCAATCATAGGGTGTGTCTTTCAAGGACTTTGCATCGTCAGCGTGGAGGACATTTGTCTCTTTAGTCCTGAGGGATGGAGCAGATTCCCTTCATGCCTTCCCGAGTTCCAGTTCTTTAGCATCCCGCCACATGAAGAGTCAAAGTAGGCCAAGTATCTTAAAGGAAAGATTGATCATGTGTTTGAGAACATCCAAGTCTTCAATGTTGTCACAGTAACCCTATTTGAACACCAAAATCATTGCTGGCTTCTCTTATCCCCCAAAAGAAATCTGTGAATAATCAAGCTCAGATTCCCAACTTCTAATAGCCCCCAAACAAAATATATTTTCCCAAAGGAAAAATCAAGTTATGTCCTTTGTCAGCACACACTATTTTTCTTGCGTATCTTGTACATTCTGTTTGCAGAATCCATTCCATCAGCTGTGACTTTTTACATTTAAGTACTGAAATACTTCATGGTATTTCGCTCTATTTTTCAAATGCCTGTTTCTTTGCTCTGCACTCTTCTGCATAATGTTAGCATTAGAAAAGAACCTGTCAGGGAAACTAGCCTTGTCTTTGAGGCCCTTCAAGTTTCCCATATGTTACTGCAGCCCTCTGAACCTTCTAAAAGCTGTTTCTCCAAAGAGAAACACAGCAACACTCCTCTATGATGTCCAAGCATCCAGGGTTAGAAAATGAAAACAATTCTGGTGGTAGTTGTCTCACTCGCTTCTAAATCATTGCTCTCACTCTGAAATTTCATTGTTTTCTAGTCTTAATGAGGAATAATTGACAGATAAAAATTTTATATGTTTAAATGATACAACATAATTTGACATATGTTTACATTTTGAAATGATTGCCACAATCAGGCTAATTCATATAACTATTATCTCACATAGTTAACAATATTTTGTGGTGAGAACACTTTGGATGTACTCTCTTAGCAAATTTGAAATCTAGACTATGACACTATTAACCATAGTCACCATGCCATACATGAGATTCCCCCATCTGACCATTGAAAATGTATTCCCTTTGATTGACATCTGGATATCTCCCCCACCCTCCAGCCTCTGGCAGCCATAATTCTACTCTCTGCTTCTGTGATTTCAGCATTTGAAGATTCCAAATGTAAGTGAAATCATACAGTATTTGTCTTTTTGTGTCTGGCTTATTTCATTTAGCATAATGTCCTCCAGGTTCATCCAAGTTATCACAGATGACAAGATTTTCTTTTCTTTATGGATGAATAATATCTATTATACGTGCACATCATTTTCTTTATCCATTCACATGTAAATGGTAACTTAGGTTGTTTTTATATCTTTACTATTGTGAATAATGTTGCAATAAACATGAGCGTGCAGATACATCTTTGAGATACTGATACTTTTTTTTTTTAGATGTATATGCAGATGTGGGATTGTTGGATCGTGTGGTAGTTTTAAGCTTTTGGAAACCTCCAAACTGTTTTCCATAATGGTTGTTCCTATTTACGTTCCCACCAACAGTGCCTAAGGGTTCCCTCTTCTCCACACCCTCCCCAACATTTGTTATCTCTTGCTTTTTAATATTAGAGATGCTAACCGATCCAAGGGCTTTCTCATTGTGGTTTTAATTTTCATTTCCCTGATGCAAAATGATGTGGAGTATCTTTTCACGTAACTGTTGGCCGTTCATATGTCACCTTTGGAAAAGTGTCCATTCAGATTTTTTGCTTACTTTTAAATCAATCTTTCTTTGTTTTGGTTGTTTATGCTACTGAAATGTATGAGTTCCTTATTTTTTATATTAAACCCTTATCAGATATATGGTTTGCAACATATTTTAAAAAGTTATATCAATTGTCACTTTGTTTTATTGATTTGTGTTTGTTTGTTTGTTTTCTGACCAGAAACGTTGCGCTTTGATATGATCCCACTTGTTTGTTTTTGCTTTTGTTTCATGTGCTATCGGTGTCATATCCAAATTGCCAAGAGCAATGTCAAGGAGCTTTTCACCTATTTTCTTCTAGGAGTTTTATGGATTCAAGTCCTAAGTTTAAGTCTTTAATCAATATCAAGTTAATTTTTGTTTATGGTATAAGAAAAAGGTCCAATTTTATTCTCCTGCATATGGATATCCAGTTTTCCCAACAACATTTATTACATAAACTATCCTTTTCTTATTGTGCATTCATGGCATCCCTATCAAAAAATGCTTGACCATATACAGATTAGTTTATATCTGGGCTCTCTATCCTGCTCTGTTGTTCTATGAGTCTGTTCTTACGGCTGTACTATACTGTTTTGATTAGTATATGTTTGTAATGTAGTTTGAAGTCATGAAGTATTGTGTCCCCAGTTTTGTTCTTTCTCAAGATTACTTTGGTTATTCAGGGTCTTTTACAGTTTCATATGCAATTTTAAGATTTTTTTTTCTATTTCTGCCATTGGAATTTTGAAAGATATTTCATTAATTCGGTTCTCACTCTGAAATTTTATTTCATTTGGCCTTTGTTGCTTCTACAAATCTGTATTTTAAATACCAGGCTTTGGTACTTTACCTGACTTTTTTCTATTTATTGTTAGTGAAACATTGTTCTGTTTCAACTTACTCTATTGTCCTGAGACCATAATTTCATAAAGATGGTATTAGGAAATTTACTCTGAACACAACATAGAAAACAAAAGGATGCGAAAAAGAAAGTATGGAGTCAGCCTGTACAAACTTTTAAAATAATACGTAATTCAATTCACCTTTTCAGAACCTACAGAGTGGCAATGATAATAGAGTGAGTTAGTGATGTCCCATGTTGTCAAACAACCCTTACAGAAATGAGTCCTTATAATGTACCAAACACAGTTCTACATATATGAGATACAACAATGAACAAACAAACATAAGTCCCATCCACAGGGAACTTAGGGAAAGACAGATAATAAATTAAAGATACAATAAATAAATAAATAATGTATTTAGTTACAAAGAGAGGTGTGCTATGAAAATAAAAATAGAATTAAGTCAGAAGGTTAAAATTACCAGACATGGATTGGTGGCTCGCAATGTCAAATAGAGTGGCAAAGTTAATACTTGGTGTGACAAGGTAATATAGGATTTGATACAAGTGGAATTTATAATATTCTATAATTGAATTATTGAGTGTGGGCAATTTTAAGGTTGTTGTAAAGATACACTCACTTGTTACATATGATTCTTTTATTTCATAAGGCAGCAACTCATTAATTCATATTTATCTCTAGATGATTCTGAATTTTGAACTTACACAATTATATATTCTGGAGAAATGATATTCTTATTACTTGCTTTCTGGACCTTACATTATTTTCCTTATTTAACCAGCTAACACCTTTAAATTTTAACAGAAAACAGTGTTTTCTTATTCTTAATTTCTCAGGGGGAAAGTTTCATGAATGAACATGAGGTTTGTCTGCAGCTATTTTTTTCAATACAGGCATTATCCTATAAGTTCCTGTCATTCATAGTTTGTTAAATATTTTTTGAATGCTTATATATTTGGACTTTATCAAATGCCATTGTATGGCAATTGAAAGGATCATATGGCTTTCTTTCAGTCTGACAGAATAATGAATAGCTTTTATTTTCATAAGCTGACTTATATTACTGAAATAAGTTTGGTAGTTTTTTTATCATGACTTTTGAAGATATATTTATAGAAAACATTACCTTTCAATTTAACTTGTGAGTCATGTCTTTATATGTTTTGTTATAAATGTTATTCTGGTCTCATATAATGGTTGGACATTGTTTCTTCTTTTTAAAAAATATCTCAAAGAATTTTTAAGTTATATATTATTTTTTCTTTCAGTATTTGTAAAAATTCATTTGTGAATTTTTTGAGCTTGAATTTTCACTATAGGAAGATGATTAAATTAGGATACAATTTATTTAAAAGATATTTTGTCTTGAGTCAAACTAGGTATTGTATTTTTCAAGGAATTTTTCAACTTAATCAAATCTTCAAAGTTATTAGTATCAACTTGTCTGACCCTCTTATTTTAATCTTTTGTTTTCTTTCTTTCTGTCTTTCTTTTTTTGAGATGGAGTCTCGCTCTGTCGCCCAGGCTGGAGTGCCGTGGCACTCTCTCGGCTCACTGCAAGCTCCGCCTCCCGGGTTCCCGCCATTCTCCTGCCTGAGCCTCCCGAGTAGGCTGGGACTGCAGGCGCTGCCACCACGCCCGGCTAGATTTTGTATTTTTAGTAGAGACGGGGTTTCACCGTGGTCTCCATCTCCTGACTTCTTGATCCGCCCACATAGGCCTCCCTAAGCACTGAGATTACAGGCGTGAGCCACCGTGCCCGGCCCTTATTTTCATCTTTATACTGTCTCTAGAACTACTACTTATGGCCATTTTTTCATCCTTGATGCTCAAAATTTCTACCATCTCTCCATGTATTTCTCAGTTGTATTACAGTTTTATTAAGTTTATTAATCTTGTGAAAGTACTACAATTTGGCTTTATTGATTCTCTGTTGAATACTGCTTTCCATTTCAATAGTATATACATTGGATTAAACTAGGCTTCTTTTGCTTTCTTCTCAAGATGTTGTTTTGTTCGTTTATTTCTAGCCTTTCTTTCCATCTGCTTTATGTATTTGAGTGTATTTCCTTCTTACCATGACTAAAGCAGCATCCAGACATTTAAATATGTTAGCGGGTACCACAACATGTGTACATTTGATTTGCTGACATTTATGGAGAATAACTTCATGCTCCTACATCTGATTAAGTTTAGTGACTAATCTAACACATCTGAAACACCTATTCACCTCAACTAGCATTCCATATATGTCAATGTGGTCAATTTTTGGAATCATATTGTTCACATTTCCAGTCCCCATAATGATATTTTTGGCTGCTTCTATTAACGTATGAGACACATGTGTAAAATGTTTCAATAGCTATTAGGGCTTTCACAGTATCTCTTTTGTATTCTGTCAGATTTCACTTTAATATGTTTAATTTTGTTCCACACATAAAATATACTTTTATTCTGGGCTTAATTCTTGGTGGGAGCTGTTCTATTTTTTGATTTACACATACTGTTAATGTGCAGTCCTTCAAGAATCCTAAATTTAATTCTGGCATATTTCACAGGTTTCTTCTTTAATGGGCTCTGAATTTCATCTTTTGTCATCACAGACCCAGGAGATTAGCAAGCACTTTACTCAGCCTTTGTAGCCTCCCTTGCACAGCTTTTGGGTAAACAAAATCCTTCCTTGGGAAAAGCAGCTTTTGAGTTTGCAGGCATATCTCTGCTCCTTCCTTTGTCTCTGGGTCATGACTTCTCATATCATCACCACTTGCCTGGTTCAGTGTTGATTCAAATTATTTTCTTATAATATTTGTTCAGCTTGCTCATTTTTTGTTTCTTTTCCAGCAGATGAGTTAGTCTGAAATGACAATGTTATATTCTCATAAGTATAGTTCTGTCAGATTCTGATTTTAACATTGCCTCACAGATTGCAATGAGAAGTTATCTTTTCTGAGGTCTGTTAAATTAATTTCATGTTTAAGAAAACCCTATTTTTAAAAGTCCAGATTTTTCTCTGTATTATTTTAAGGTAATATTGGCATTTGCAATGTAAGAGTTTCTTCTAGGCATATTTCATTAAAATATTTAAACAGGGAAAAGTAAAAATTTACTACATTGCAACAGTCTACTTTAAATTTTTCTTTATTGTAAAGTCTAAGTGTTTCTGGAATAATTTCATAGCGTCTCTGTAATAAAGACTCATTTTCCAGAGGCATTTAATCAACAAGAGTTGAGATCATTTTTTAAGTGAGCTCTTCTCATCCTGACACATAGATTCGAAATATCTTATCTGAACATGATCTTCCAAGTTTATGCTTTTGATTACACCTAGGTAGAAACTGTGTTTCCCCCCTTTAATCTGTTGCCTCATATTCTTTTCAGCAACTGAAACAGCATATGTTAAGGCAATGAGGCATGACCACCCTCTGGGCTTTCATATGCCAGAATAAAGAAAATTAATGTTAACGCCAAAAATAAAGAATCATATTAAAATGAGGATGTTTTGGAATAGTATTTCTCTCTAATTTATGGTTTAAAGTTGCCGTTTTGTGTGATTTAGAAAACTCAGACTAGAATGTTATTTTCTGTGGATTTTTGCTAAAAAGAAAACATGACTGACTTCGTTAGAAGAATTTGCTTTATTAAATTTATACATTCACTTACTCTACACATAATTTGAGTGCCAGCATGTTTTAGCATATCAGTGCTAGATATAGAAACAATTCAATATTTGGTTAATAATACTAGTACACTTATTATAATTTTAAATAATTTAACACTTTACCTATCATTACTTTTTAAAGTATGTTAGTTGCTATTTGCATTACTAACCAAATATGGTTTGTCACATAAACACAGGTTTTTAAGTTAAATGATTATTAGAATGCAGATTTCTAGAGGCAAAAGTTTTGGAACAAATTTAATATAAGTAGGTATATAAATTAAAGATGCTATGTTGTGCAGATTTCTAGAAGATAGATAATTTCTGTAGAGACTATACAATGTTGTAAATGAAGTATCCACAGAAGTAATTACTGAAGCTATAATTCATATGTTAGTCATAAAGGAATTGACAATTTTGTTTCAGCTAGAAAAATATCACAAATATAAGTTCATTTACATTCATTGATTTGAGATGTAGAAAAATCAAGGAAAGCACAACAATTCTCAAAGAAAAATTTTGAAGGTATATTAGAAACTTTTTACAAACTTTGCTTGAAATAGTAATCAGCTTTGAAAAATGGCTATCAGTTTTTAATTTATAAAATGGTATCATCTATACTCTTCCAGGAAAATTCCTTAATTTCCCTAGGCCTATGAAACAATCATCTGTTTTCAATTAAGTACATCAGAATAATGTGCGAATTTGAATTATGCCTGTGGAGTTAGCCATATGGAGATGTAGTGACAGGATTTTCTTTAATCCAATAAAAATCCAAATATTGTACTTATTTGCATGGAAAAGAGATAGGATAGAGACTATTATCCAGAAATGAAATAAATATATATAGGAATTATATTTTCGAGCAGTGATCAAATACCAGGTTCCTAATTTTCAGAAGCTTATTTAAAAGTCTCTGCAGTTACTGTTTCAGAAATTGCTCTCAATGGACTTGTGTGTTTGGATGTTAATTTTTAATGCTGCTCATTCACCTTTCTCTCTATCTCTTTTTTTTTTCTTTTTGAGAGAGTCTCACTCTTTCACATTGTTAGCCAGGATGGCCTTGATCTCCTGACCTCGTGATCCGCCCGCCTCAGACTCCCAAAGTCACCTTTCTCTTTTTATGTACATCTTCTTGTTTGGTTTTAGTCTCCTTATATAAATATTCACATATGTAATGTTTTATTATTTATAAAATAATTCATTCACAGTATATAAAACCCCATATTTAAATACTATAATTCAAATAAAATAACAATATGACTTTTTGTTACACAAATTACATGGAAGTAATTGACTTTGTTTTTTACCAGCCTCATAATAGGTTGATTTATTTAAATGTGAAGTTTGCTTTATTGAAATTTTATTTGCAACATAATATAGTTAAAGTGAATGTATGCATATCATTCTACACATTAAAATGTTTATGGATTTTTCTATTTATAATTTAGTTTTGCATACATCACATGAACTATGTGAATTCTTTTTTTAAGGGTCTAAACAGTAGTAAGTATATATTTTCTTTGCTTTTGATTTTGAAACAATTTATTGTTGCCAACTGAAAATAACGCGGGCCCATTTTCTTATGCTAAAGAAAATATGTGTTACCAAAGCTTAGTGTTTCATGGTGAATTTTCCAATTTTCCTTATCCACTTAAAACATCATTAGCACATTTAATAAGATCGCATTTGATCTGCTTAGATAATTCATAAATCTGGCAGCAATTTGCAAGTAAATGCCTTTGTAATATACTCATAATCATTGACGTCAACTGTGGGTCATGAGTATGATTATTGTGCCACCAAAGAATTGCACAGTTTATTCGGGTGACTAATTTGTGTTTAAGCTTAATAATAAATGTCAGTTTCAATTGCTGTTGTCCTTCCATTTTTCTTCCCATGTAAGATTTCTTAAGAAAAAAAAGACCTTATAAAACAATGTTAGTCCAACCACTGAAACAAATTCAAAAGGCATAAATTACTTTGCTGAATTTTAATTGTACAGCTTGTCATGATTTGGAGATTAAATAGAAAATTAATATATTTTAGGTACTTTTATGTATAGAAATTATTTTCCCAATGTCTGTTATTCAGAATCTTTATATTATTAACTTTTATTAAAATTAACCCTTGTTTTAAAAGTTCATATTCATCTCATATTTACACCCTAAAGGCCAAAGGGCTTCTACGGCTTCACAATCTGACACATTCGAGCGTTTCAGCCTCATCACACATGCTTTCCTTCACACACGCTTTGCTCTGGCCATTCCAAAGCACTTTCAATTCTTTAAGCTTGCTCTGACTTTCATAATGCTGTTTTTGCCCATGCTCAAATTTCCTTCCCAATAGCTGAGAATCTCCCTTACCATCTGTAAATTACCTTTTAAAGATTACTTTTTCTTTTCCAGATCAGAAACAAGCCTTCCCTGTCACTCTGCAGGAAAAATAATTGAAATTCCATTGTTCATAAGTGTTTTGCAACCATACAGATAATATAACATATTGCATTGTATTATATTCTTTTATCTCTGTTTTTCTAATCAGCACAAAGTCCCTGAAGAGAACACAACATGCTATATGTAATAACATAATAAAAGTATAAAATATATAATAAAGATAGAGAAAACATCTTAGCAATATATGTTCACATCCACATATAGAAGTATATACCAGAGTCTATCGACATAGTACTTTCTCCATAATAATAAATTAAACATTCTCGGGAAGCCAGCAAAAGAATATTATGTCATTGCAATATTTTCTGTGGTAATAAGGAGTCTTTATGCTGTGGACATTTGAAGTTGAGGGCTGTCGATTTCCTCTATAAATGATGGCAGGTTATTTTCACTTCCAGAAGTGTGGAAGAGAGCAGTGAACATAGAGAAGAGTCTTGCTATTCATTGTAGTGACTTGCTTGTACGAAAGAATAGATCTCTTAAACTTTTTCCTCCCATCTACCTGAAGTTTGTATTATTGAAAATGACTGACAGTAGATTTTAAGTGTTCCCAACACAATAATATGATAAATATATGAGGTAATTCATATGTTAATTAGTTCAGTTTATGCGTTTTACAATGTATAAACATTTCAAGATATATCCTATACAATAAATCTATATTATTTTTGTCTATTACAATATTTGCTTTTGAGTATTTTCCTGTATATCTGTAAATAAAATATTTTCCTTATGCATTATTTTGGGAATGCATAAGATCTCCCCATTGAAATGAGGAGCCTAATGGAAACATTTTGCTCCATCTTTATTATATTTTTTATTTAGTCAGATATGTGTTTTCAATTTCAAAGTAATGATTCTAATGGTTTCTTCTGGGCATTTTAAAAACATATCTAATTCTTATTACACGTAGAAGTCTTGCAAATATTTTTAGATAACTATTCATGATCTCGTGTCTTTTTTCTCCAACCAAAGTAGCCTCAGATTCTTCTCCTATTTTTCTTCTTATAATGCAAGCATTTTTCATCATTCCAAATCGTGATCGTTGTGCTCTGTACATGGTCTTGTGTCTGTAAGTACCCCTTAAAATGCACTTCTCTGAACAAACAAAAACGGAACACTTAAGCTCTAGTCTGAAGTGGAGTAGAACAAATTCTCTCCATTGACTACAACCTATCTATCCTCTATCCTCTGCTACTCCACTGAGATTGTTCCTGTTAACATCATTAATGCTTTCACCTAATACAAAATCCAATGAATTCTCCACTGAAATGGTGGTTATGCTCCCTCACTTTCCTGTGGCAATGATAAAGTTACTCACTCTTAAATTTTCTCTTCCTTATTATTCAGTTTCTGACACTCTCTTGATCTTCCTAGACCTGTAATTTCTTTGTGTTTTTCTTCATGAGATTCTGTTCCTTTTCTTGCTTTCTACATAATAATGTCCTTCAAAGTTAGATCCTATAGTCTTTTTGGTTATTTATCTACACACTCCCCTACATTATTTCACAAAGGAAATTTAACCCTGTCAATTCTAATTTTTGATCCCAAATATATTTCTAGCCTGGCTCTTTGAATCCATATTTTTAACCATTTATCAACTATCTCCTATTCATACTCATTCTTCAAACAACATAAAATCATGTATAATTTTCTCACTGAAGGATTGTCACTTATTCCAAAACAAAAAATGTGTGCAGGCTTGGAACAGGAAGAAGGAACTCATGCTCTTTGAAGTCAGAATTGTAAAGGCGAAGAGAAGGAAGATTTTGGTTTTCTAACATACAATAGGTGGTGAACAAATGTGAATCATTTTACACATAACCTAGCATAATAAATCAATTAGCTATGTGGTCTAGGAAATCTGAAACACTCAAGAAAGAGGAGATCTATCAGTGTCGGAGTCTCAGCCAATGGTGGGTGCATCTCCTCATCATATGAAGGAGGAGACACTGTCAACAATTTACTGGATACCTTCCTGTCCTGGATAGTTCTATTTTGGGCATTTTACTTATACAGTGCTTCACTTGAATATTCTTTTTCGTGTGATTTCACATTTTAACATTTAAATTGCTAAAATATCTTGAAGTCACATTGGTTCCTAATGTATTTCCAAGTGGTGGGTTCGTTGTAATACCATTTTTCAAAAATATTGTCTTGAACCAATCATTAATGCCACCTTTATCTTGTATATATGTATGTGTTACCTACAGATATTTATTGTGTATAGATGTGTATATATTATGTATGTGTTACAGTGAAAGTGTTCTCACCTGCATATTGTTTAATTGCTCAAATTTCCATGTGATTAAGATTTACCATGGACTGAGCTCAGAGGCTCATGCCTGTAATCCCACCACTTTGGAAGGCTGAGGCAGGAAGATAGCTTGAGCCCAGGAGTTTGAGACTAGCATGAGCAACACAGAGAGATCATGTCTCTACAGAATAAATAAATAAATAAATAAATAAATAAATAAACAAACAAAATTAGCTGGGCACGGTGGCACATGCCTGTCATCCCACATACTTGGGAGGCTGAGGTGGGAGGGATAGCTTAAGCCAGGAGGGTTGAGGCTGGTGTGAGTCAATAGCACCCTGTGCCAGCGAGACCCTGCCTCAAAAAAAAAAAAAAAAAAAAATTATTTACATAACTATCACCTTTTACCTAATAAAATGAGAGTTTTATTTAGTATGGATAAAGTGATTATGCTTTGCAATTTTAGAAGGCATAAGTACCTAGAAATCTGAACTATATACCTTAATGCCACAATTTTGACCTGCTGTTGCTTCTTCTACCCACAACTGTTGTTCTTGATAATCTATCTTATTCTAGAAGAAAGAGTAATGGTTAAAACATGGGGTCCCAAAATTAAATTTCTCTTTAAAACAAAATTTGGATTTGCAGAACCTATAGCCTAATTTCAATCATCTCCCCATATTTTTCTGTAGCAAACATCAGCGAAATTGGAGCATACAATTCATAGTATCAGGGTGAGAGGAAACATTAAAATTTGGATACAAACTAAACTAGAATTATTGACCAAATAAAAGGAAGTATTCATAAAACTTTCTTATAATATAATGGGAATAAGTTAGTATTTCATTTTGAAACTCTTTTTTTTTTTTTTTTGAGACGGAGTCTCGCTCTGTCGCCCAGGCTGGAGTGCAGTGGCCGGATCTCAGCTCACTGCAAGCTCCACCTCCCGGGTTTACGCCATTCTCCTGCCTCAGCCTCCTGAGTAGCTGGGACTACAGGCGCCCGCCACCTCGCCCGGCTAGTTTTTTTTTGTATTTTTTAGTAGAGACGGGGTTTCACCGTGTTAGCCAGGATGGTCTCGATCTCCTGACCTCGTGATCCGCCCGTCTCGGCCTCCCAAAGTGCTGGGATTACAGGCTTGAGCCACCGCACCCGGCCTTCATTTTGAAACTCTTATGGAAGTCTAATTACTAGCCCAGGACTATAAAAGCAGTATTAGATTCAGGGGTATATCCCACATCTTGCTCACATCAGTACACTTGGAGCAGAATAGAGTACAGATATTAATACATAGAGCACATGGTTAATAATAGAAGTAACAGCTTTGATTATGAATAGAAGATAGAAAAAAGAATACAAACTAATTAGAAATACAAAATTCTGATACCAGATCAATTGAATATTTGGATTTGTTTGCTCCCCCAAAGAATCCATTAAAATTAAAATAATGTGATAAAAATGTTAAAGAATATATAAAGTCAAATTGGATTAGCTCCATATTTGTACCCGGTGCAAGTCCAAAAATCAGTTTAGAGACTCAGGTCTGACGTGTTCATCAAACCTTTTCTTTTCGTGTTTTTCATTCAGAAGTTTGCAACAACAACAACAAAAATGTGTGAGGTTTATTTATTTGGTCACTTTTAATTCATGTCGTTGTGCCCATGACCATATATACAGTCAAGGAAAGGTCATTTTTTAAATCTTTCCTGCTAGATGTGATTCAGTTACCATTCCCATAGGATTGGAAGCAACTCTTGCAGAAAGCAGGGGCATTTGCAGGTTGCAACTAAGGACAGAATATTAATCACAATTCTACGCTGTATCTCAATGTACTTTTAAAATTTTCTCTATCAAGGCTATACATCTATGAGATTAAGAGAATAATTAATATCTCATTCTTTTTTTAACAGAAATATTAAATATCTTTTTTATTGAAAATAAAATCTAGTAGACCCTGGTAATACATTTCATATCCTTCGTTCTATTTTCTAATTTCAAAAGTAAAAGTATATTCTTGACTATTTAAAGCCACAGTTGTGCTTGATATTAGTGAACGATGGCTATTGTACTTTTATTTCCTCTTTGTGATATATTTTAAATAATGAATTATTTTTATAAGTCATAAAGTACTTGATAAGTATAATTACATACTAAACATTACTGTTTTTATGTATTGTCCTAACAGAATTATGTAGTGTCTGGTCATATAACTTGCAATATTTTAGTATTAATATATTGTTTATTTTGTCTCAGGTTATAATTAGTTTAGTAATAATCACTTTGATATTGAAATTCATATATTTTGTTACATATTTCATTTAATATTTTTACTCAAGTTCAACATAGACATGCAAATATGGAATAAAAAAATTAAAGAATATCAAATAATCAAGTTGTTGTAATATGGAGAAAAATGTATGAATTTGAGTTCACTCTTCAATTATTTTTTCTACTTACTGAGTGAGCCACTTCTGAAAAGCAGATTCATCCTTCTCATATAGAAATCCATAAGAAAGTTTATGTTTATTTCATAGGCAAGCACACTTTAACAGAGAACAAATAAGAAGATTATCTACTAATAAGATAGAATATTTTTGAATTGGAGATGGTCAATTATTGTATTTTTCTGCCAAGACTGTTTATAGATACAGTTATAATATTATTTTCGGTATTTGAGAAAGTAATTTTCAGCTTTAGTTAAAAATGCTCTGCTCATCCGAAAAATTAGGTTCTATGAAAATAACGCTTTTCAATAGTATCATTTCATCATCGTTTGGAGGAACATAATCCAGTGTTACACATGTGTTTTTCTCTGATCTATCTTTTCAGATCTTGAAGATGTTAGAATATATATATATATATATATATATTCATCCTGTCAAAGCATTTCTTGACCAGTAATTAGACACTAACAGGTTCCATACTAGTAATGTAGGGAATAGGGCTGCTGCTTTTTGGGTTTACTTGAGTATACTTTGTGCAACATTATTTGATCTGGAGCTGTACAAATATGGCAATGGATAGTAAATAATTTGTATGCAGACCTTTAGTGTTGATTAACCTGTGAATAAGGGAACAACAATCAATGATAAAAATCAAAAGACTAATTCTGCTGTATATTTTGAGCTTTTGTAAAAAAAATAAGATTGGCTGAATATATCTGAACAATTTCTAATCTCCTCTACATTTTTAAAATTGTTTATCAAGCCTGTCCAGTAAAAATAATTCAGTTTCTGAATGTGGACATACTCAAGATACCAAGATAAATACTTACCAGGCATGCATCAAAAAACAACAGCAACAACAGCAAAAACAAAAATACTTCTAGCTTTGGGGGTGCATGTGCAGGTTTGTTACATAGGTATGTGCTTGTGTCATGGAGTTTTGTTGTATAAATTAATTTTTCACTCAGGTGTTAAGCCTAATACTCGTTAGTTATTTTTCCCCTGATCCTCTCCCTTTTACCTCCACCTTCTGGTAGGTTCCAGTGTGTGTTGCTCCCCTCTACATGTTCATGTGTTATCATTTAGCTCTCACTTATAAGTGAGAACATGTAGTATTTGTTTTTCTTTTTCTATACTACTTTGCTAGGGATACTGGCCACTGGCTCCATCCAAGTTCCTGCAAAGGACATATTGTTGCTCTTTTTTATGGCTGCATAGTGTTCCATGGTGTATAAGTACAACATTTTCGTTACCTGATATATCACTAATGGGCATTTAGGTTGATTCCATGTCTTTGCTTTTGTGAATAATGCTGCAATAAACAGATAGCTGTCTATGTCTTTATTATAGAACAATGTATTCCTTTGGTTATATACCCAGTAATGGGATGGCTGGGTCAAATGATATTTCTGCTTTTAGGTCTTTGAGGAATTGCCATATTCTCTTCCACAATGGTTTAACTAATTTACATTCCCACCAAAGATGTATAAGCATTTATTTTTCTCTGCAACCTCACCAGTATCTGTTATGTCCTGATTTCTGAATAATAGTGATTCTGAGTGGTGTGTGATGGTTTCTCACTGTGGTTTTGATTTGCGTTTCTTTAATAATCAGAAGATGTTGAGATTTTCTTCACATGAGTGTTGGCCGCATCTATGTCTTCTTTTCCAAATTGTCTGTTAGTGTCCTTTGCGCAATTTTAATGTGTTTACTTTTTTTCTTGTAAATTTCTTTAAGTGCTTTGTAGGTGCTGGATATTAGACCTTTGTAGGATGCATAGTTTGCAAAAATTTTCTTCCATTTCTGTGGGTTGTCCATTCACTCTGTTGATAGTTTCTTTTTTCTCTGCAGAAGCTCTTTAGTTTACTTAGATCTCATATGTCATTTTTTGCTTTTATTGCAATTGCTTTTGGTGTATTAGTCATGAAATCCTTGCCCATTCCTATGTCTTGAATACTATCGCCCATTCTTTTTATTGGCCTTAATAACAAAAATATTAATTGGGATACTTTTATTCTCATTTTATAATAAAGAATATTTTAAATAAGAGAAGTGAAATAACTTGCAAATTGTGACACAGGACTTTGTTGGTCGATCTGGTGCCATTTCTTTCTACTGTGCTCTTGTATTGCTTCCCAAAGTAACCAGGTTCTCCTATTAGGAGACCCCAAACAAAGGTACATACACTGAGATGCACACTCACACAAATCTATTCTTACACAGTATAACCCCAGTTCCTGTTTTTCTACACATTGTTAGGTTTCTTCCCTGCTATATAAACTTCTAATTTTAGTCATCATAGAGATGGATTGGGGACTGATTTCCTGTCTCCTCAGGTGCAGCACATGATTGAAGCCTTCTTCCTTGGCAATAATCATTGTCTCAGCAATTGGCCTTCTTCTGTGTGGCAAGCAGCAGAACCTAAACTGATCCCCTAGTGTTTCAGTAACATATTCTGTTTCACTGATCTGTAAGTCTGTTTTCGTACCAGGACCATGCTGTTTTGGTTACTGTAGCCTTATGGTATAGTTTGAAATCTGGTAATGTGATGCTTCTGGCTATGTTTTTTGCTTAGGATTTCTTTGGCTATTCAGGCTCCTCTTTGGTTCCATATAAATTTTAGACTTTTTTTTTCTAAATCCATGAAAAATGCTGTTGATAGTTTGATAAGACTAATGTTGAATCTGCTACCTTTTACCATGTACAAAAATTAACTCAATATGAATTAAATATTTAAATGTAAGATCTCAAGCTGTAAACATCATAGAAGAAAACAGAGAGAGTACCATTCTGGACATGAACTTTTGCAAAGAATTCAAGACTAAACCCTCAAAAGAAATTGCATCAAAAACAAAAATTGATAAGTGGGATCTAATTAAACTAAAGAGCTTCTGCATGGCAAAAGAAACCATCAACAGAGTAAATAGACAACCTACAGAATGGGAGAAAATATTCACAAACTCTGCATCTAACAAAGGTCTAATTATCCAAAATCCAGAAAGAACTTAAACAGCTCAAGAAGCAAAATAAATAACATTAAAAAGTGGACAAAGGACATGAACAGTTTCTTCTCAAAAGAAGCTATATAAGTAGTTAACAAACACATAAAAATGCTCAACATCACACAATCATCAGAGAAATGCAAATCAAAATTACAGTGAGATATTATCTCACGCCAGTCAGAATGGCTTCTCACCAAAGTCAAAAATAACAAATGCTGGCAAGGCCGTGGATAAAAAGGAGTGTTTACATAATGTTGGTGGAAATGTAAATTAGCTCAGCTACTGTGAAAAGCATTTAGAAAATTTCTCAAAGAACCAAAATAGAGGTAACATTTTACCCAGCAATCCCAATACTGGATATATACGCAAAGGACAATAAATTGTTCTACCAAAAAGACATATACATGTATTACATATGTTCATTGTGGCACTATTCACAATAATAAAGAAATGAAATTAACCTTAGTGCCCATCAGTAGTAGACTGACTAAAGAAAATGTGGTGCATATTCATCATGGAATACTGCACAGTCATAAATATATGTATTTAACAGGTGTATATATATATATATATATATATACACACACACATATATATATATATATAGTTTAGAGAAACATGGCTGCAGCTGGAAGCCATCATCCCAAGCAAAGTAACAGAAAACCAAATACTGCATGTTCTCACTTATAAGTGAGGGCTAAACACTGGGTACATGTGGATAAAAAGATGGAAACAGTAGCTGCTGGTTACTACTAGAGGAGAGCAAGGGCTGATAAACTACCTCCTGGGTACTATGCTCACTACCTGGATGACGGGATAATTTGTACTCCAAACCTCAGCATCACATGATATAAGAACTGTGCACACATACACCCTGAATCTAAATAAAATTTGATGTTTTAAAAATGAGCCATGGTTGGTAGTGATTGAATTGTAAAAGTCATGAATCTTGGTTCCATTCACAGTTGAATTAAAGGCAGTTCTACTGTCTCTCAGAACCAATTACATATAGTAGGACTAGGTGCTAATACAAGTTGCATATTCTCTGAGTGCTGTTTACTGCGCTTCATATTCACTGTCTGAAAAAAATAAGATGCTGAACATTAAGATTTCTACATGCCTTTATACCTTAAAACATCTGATTTCCTTCTGATATCTTAATTTGAAAGAAAAAATTGTCATATATATTTCATTTGTTCCACTCACATTTACATTTCTGAGTAAAGTTCTCACATAAATGTATCATAAAAATAGTCATATTGGAAATAAAGAATCTTTGAAAAAATTTAAATTTCCAAGCAGAGATCAAAACTTGTTTAAATTCCTGTGATGTTGCCCTTCATATCCCTTAAAAATATTATTTAATAATCAAGAAAAATGTATGCAAGACTGACATACACAGTCCAATGTATACCTTAATTAGATGAGGAAAAAACTCTAAAAATAGCAAAATGTTGAATATTCGTATTCAGGGCACAGAGAAGGCGCAACTCAATCCTGCAGTACTGGCTCCCCCATAGCATCTAACAGGGTGCAGCTCACTAAGGCTTTTCAGAGCTTTGAGATATGCTCATTGTAATTTAGATGCACTAGAAAACATTCTGTGTTATCCTTTAGGCCTAAAATATATCTGCCTCAGTATAGTATATCTATAATAGTTGCTTTATGGTTCATTGTATATTTATTCACTCTACCTCACTAACCTTATGGCTATCCATACCTGGCATGCTGACACATATTTAATGTCTTGGTTAGAGTTCTGTTCAAACTAATGTCTACACTGAATTTATATAAGCAAAATATTCTAAATATATGCTGCTTACATAACAGAAAAACTGTACAAACTAAAATTGCAAAGGTATTCAAAATAGTGCATATATATACATATATACAACATACAACATAGATATGTATATGTGTGTTTATTTATAAATACACATTTAAAGCCTTTAGAGTCCCTTAATAATAAGAGTATATATATTCATGTTTAAAACCCTGAAGATTCTTTAATAATAAGGGTAGCCCGAAAGCTAGAAAGTTAAATTTAGCTCAGATGTATCATCTTGAATGATAATGGCATACTTACCTGAAGCTTTACTAAGCCTTCTAGATATTTAAGATGTGCTAGAGAATCTCTCAACAGCAGACCTTAATTCCCTCTCCCTGACTCTCCTACACAAAAACTGTTCTGAGGGAGAATGTTTATTTTCTATTGCTAGCAGTGCTTACAGATACGAGGAGAAAAACCTCTCATCAAACTGCAACTGCGAGAGGAATTCTTTTCCCAAAAGAGCATTTTCTGTTGTCCAGCCATCTATTTTGCTCTTTACAACAACCATTTAAAAACTTTGTACAGTCTTAGGAGTCTTTGGTCCTGGATAGGAAAGAAATATTTATTAATACATAGATGTACCCTAGATGAAACCTTAAAGTCTTTTTACCTGAGTACCTAATAGAATTATGATGCATCATTAATTTCCGCATACATAACTAATTTTCAAAAACTCTTAGACATTTTAAAACTTGCACTGCAAAACATTAACTATAGTGTCGTATTATAGTTTTTTTTTTAAGTACTGTTTACAGGATAGAATCTTGGCAATTTAAGAGTCTTCCCTATTTAGGGAGACTAAATAGCAATCCCCTTTAGTCTCACTTTGACATGAGACTACTATTCATGATCCTAGTTTTCCTCCTCACTCCCATATTCTTACCTCCTCTATGTTTTACAGTGGAAAGCTATGCCTTTATTACTATAAAACAAACAAAAAATATTTGGAGATGTCTGCTGCTACGAGATGTCAATACAAAAACTAAAGTGAGCAGATGATAAACAGAATACAAGTTTAGTAGAGGATAATTTTACATGTAATTTCAGTCATGTAACCCTCAACTATACAACACGTTACTATCAATGCAAGAGGTTCATTTTTATTCTCTCCTAGTTAACCCCTTCCTTGTAATTCAAACACAGTTTGGTGTCTACCAATATGGAATAGAATTGTTTGCTCCTGAACATAATAATAACAAAATAATAATGTATATTCTCATTTTTCCTGGCTTCTCTTGCTCAGTATTATCAGTGAGATTTATTCATGTTAATGTTAGATCAGTAGTTCAGTGTGTTTTTTTAATTTTATTTTAGTGTAATATTCAATTATATCAGTAGGCTACAAAGTGTATCATTTTTTTTCTTAACTTTTTGTTTTGGCTATGACCTGCAATATTGTGCCAAATAGAAATGATGATTGCAATTATCATAGATTTCCTGAATAAAGAAAACCACTCAGTATTGTAGCACTGATTATGATCTTATCTACGTTTTAGATACTGTATTTTGGTTTAATGAAGTTCTCTTTTATTCAGTGTCAGTTGAAAAATTTTAGAATAAAAACAGTTGGAAATAATTAATTTCTTACTCCGCTTTTACTAAGATGATCATTTATTTTTTTCTATATCCTGTTCATTGCAACTTATCCTCATTGTCTCTGCTAAAAACATTACATGCTTAAAACAAATCTTATTGACCATGATACAACATCCATTTTATATACACTGTATGTAATTATTTTCCTTAGAATTTTTGGTTTGGACATACAGTTTTCTTTAATGTAATTTCCTTGGCAGGTTTTGTTATAAATATTATAATACCTCCCTTCTAAAATATGTGGGAACATTTGCTGTTATCTATTTTGGGGGAACTTTTAAGTTTGGAATTTTTTTTCTTTAAAGGTCATAATATAAATTTAAAGGAATAATTTATTGATGATGATCTCGACACATAGCTCTTTAAAGAGCAAGAAAAAAATACTGTTAAGTTTTTATTATATATATGCTATTCATAATCAATATATTTTTGTTTTCATTAGGTTTAGGTCTTCTCTATTCAATTTATTTTGTATTTGTTCCACTTGTTCTTTTTTCTATTTCTCATTCAAAATGCTTTGTTAAGATTAACCACATATTTTAATTGTTTTCTATTTCTGTGAAGATTGGCTTTGCTATTTTTATTGGAATTGCATTGAATCTGTAGATTGCTTTGAGTAGTAGGAGTGTTTAACAATACTAATCATCCAAATCCAGGAGACTAAATTGGAAGGATTGCTTGAGCCAGGGCGGTAGAGGCTGCAGTGAGCCAAGATTGATCTACTGCACTCCACCCTGGGCATCAGAGTGAGATCCTCTTGCAAAAAAGAAAAAAATTGTGTTTAACAGGAATAACATTTTTTTGAGACCAATTGTAGAGCACAGTGTCTATAATTACTAATAGTATACTGGATATTTCTAACTTTTTAACACATTAATTTCGAATGTCCTCACTACCAAAAAAAAAAAAAAGTATATGAGGTAATGGATATCTTGATTAATGTGATTTAATTATTCAACTTTGTATACATATGTCATAACATCTACTTTTAACATCCAAATATGTATAATTATAGCTTGTCAAGTTATAATGAAATGAATATATATTTTGGATATTAACTTCTTGTCAGGTATATAATTTGCAATTTTTTTCTTATTTCATAAGTTATCTCTTCACCCTGGTAATTATTTTCTTTGCTGTGTAGATGCTTTTCAGTTTGGTGTAATTTCATTTGTCGATTTTTGCTTCCATTGGGAAATATTTGGGGTCATATCTAAAATATTACTCTCCAGGCCAATGTCATACAGTTTTTCTCCTATATATTCTTCTAGTACTTTTATAGTTTCAGATCTTTAATCAATTTTGACATGATTTCTGTATATGTTGTGAGATAGAGTCCATTTTTCATCTTCCACATGTGTATAAAAACCAGTGGGTCAAAGAAAAAATCAAGATGAAAATCAAAAACTGTCTTTGAAACAACAACATGAAAACATAACATGCCAAATTTTGGATGCAGGAAAAGTAGTTCTAAGAGGGACATTTAAAACAACAAAAAAAGTCTAAGTAAAGAAAAGAAAAGTTTTAAATAAACAACCTAATGTTACCCCTCAAGGAACTAATACAACAATTAACAAAGTGCAATTAGCAGGGAGAAGGAAACAATAAAGTTCACAAAAGAATGATTTAGATACTAGAAAATCAATAAAAAAGATCAATGAAACTAGGAATTATCTTTGTGAAAAATAAACAAAATTGATAAACCTTTAGCTAGACTAACAAGACAAAAAAGAGAATAGTTAAATACAATCAGAAATGAAAAGAAGATATTTCAACTGAAACCGCAGAACTACAAAGCATCATAAGAGATTGCAATGGACAATTATACACTAACAAATTAGATTACCTGAAATAAATGTATAAATTCCTAGACATACACAACCTAACAAGATTGAATCATGAAGAAGTAAAAAGCTGAACAAACCTATAATTAGAAAATAGATTGAATTAGTAATTTAATATATTTCATGAATATAAAAGCCCAGAACGAGATGACTTCACTGGTGAATACTTCCAAAAATTTTAAAAAGAATTAATGCCAGTCCTTCCCAAACTCTTCCAAAAAATTGAAGAGGTGGAATATTTCCTAGCTCATTAAACAAGTATAACATTATCCAGATACTATAAACAGACAAGGCACTACAACCTTCATAAACAGAGATGCAAAACTCCTCAACAGAAGATTTATTCTGTTGTGGATTTATTCCAAGTGTGATTTATTCCTGGGATGCAAGGATAGTTCAAGATATGCAAATCGGTAGCACATTAACACCATGAATGGTAAAAATCATATAATCTTCTCAATAGAAGCAGAAAATAATATTGACAAAATTCAGCACTTTTTGATAAAAACTTTCAAAAATTAGGCATAGAAAGAATGTACCTCACTATAATAAAAGCCACATACGACAAATCCACAGTTAATGGTGAAAAATTGAAAGCTGTTCCTCTGATATCAAGAACAAGAAAAGAAGGCCTATTCTTGCCTCTTTTGTGCCACATAGTACTAGATGCCAGAATAATCAGGCAGGAGAAAGACATAAAAGGCATTCAAATAGAAGAGGAATTAGTGAAACTGTCATTTACTGACAAGGCAATATATATAGAAAGTCATTAAAATGCCGTCAAAATGCCACCAATAAAACTGTTAGATCTAATAAACAAATAGTGAATTTGCAGGATAGAAAATCAACACACAAAAATCAGTAGCATGTGTATACACTAACCATGAACTGTCCAAAAATAAATGAAAACATGTTTCATTAAAAATGGCTACAAAAATACTTAGAAATAAGTAATATTACAAAGACCATATTAATTATAGATACATCATGTTTTAATTTAATTAATCATTATAATTCAGATCTTTAATCCATTTTGACATGATTTTTGTATATATTGTGAGATAGAGTCCATTGTTCTTCTACATGTGCATAAGAACCAATGGATCAAAGAAAAAAGATGAAAATCAAAAACTATTTTTGAAAGAACCAAAATGAAAACATAACATGCCAAATTTTGGATGCAGCAAAAGCGGTTCTGAGAGGGAAATTTACAACAAAAAATATAAATGTATATATTAAATATTAATATTAAATTAATATATAATTTTATAAAATTATAATTTTATAAAAAATATATAATTATATATTACATATAATATATAAAATATAAATATTAAATATATAATCTATTATAGTCTAATATGTAGTCTATTAAATATATAATCTTAAAAATTTAGTAGAAACATAGAATGAAATATTGGTTGTATAGTAAATCTTGTATTACCATTATAATATCTCAACTTAAGTCTTAGGGAGAATGTTTGCATACATTTCACAGGTGACATTAAAACATACCAATTGTGACTACAAAATTTGTTTTAAAACCAATCTTAAAAATATTGTTTCCATTTTAATCCCCCCATGTCAAAATGTTTTTTATTTTACATTTCCTAATTTTTCCTTGTTCTAATGTTCTAAATTCCCATCCTTTGATTTTTAATTTTTTAACCTAAATTAGAATAATGTAATTTGTCTTTAGCAAAACATCCATGCGAAGATAAGTAGTAATAAACACTAATAAATTCTTTCAATGTCTTGCGAAGATCTCCTGCACATAAATAGAGTGTCCTAAGCAGTTGACTGTAAGCAAGATTAATTTATACAAGAAGCACCTATAAAATATTACCTAGAAGTTAACTAACCTAAATTGTCAAATTTGCTGTGCATGGTAATTAGTACGATGAGAGAAATTCATATGCGGATGAACAAAGACTTATCAGAAGGATTAAAGTAGCTACTCTATAAATGTGGAATCGTGTTCTTTAACATTTTTTAAAATTATTATATAATTTAACTTTAAAATGTGATTCCGAAATCCGAATTTTTTTAATATTACAGTTATGTACTCAAATCTAAAGAAAATTCTGTTACTTTATTGAAAGTTAATAGACAACGATGAACTAAACACTCGCATTTTATGATCGCTGGGGTATAAATGAAGCTGCACAAATATTTATCAGCCTTTGAGTTTAAAAAGTAAAAATGTTTAAATTATTAAAAGAATAGTTGAAGGCTGTGGCACGGTCTTGAGTCTCAAATCCTTTAAGATTGAAATTACCATGACTAAAGGTCTTCATAATTAATGAGACAAAAAAGAGATACTATTATTTACCTAGAATTACCACTATTCACATCCTTTTGAAATTATCTATGTTATTTTATTATTAATTTACCAGAGTTCATTTTATACTATGGCTGATATATCCCTAAACACTTTGGCACACAAGCACATATTTTATTACGTGGTTAGAGAGGATAGATCTGATAGATGTAACCTATCAAATTATTGAAATGTTTTAGAGTAAACCTTAAATGAATGATTCTGAGATTATACATGTCTAGACTTTTAGTAAGAAATTCTATATAATTATTTTTGGTATTATAAATAGTATTACTTAAAGAGCGGGAAATTGGTTATTGTTAAAAATTTTAGACTCAGCAGAATAAACTTATTAATCAGTGTTGATTGAACAGAATAAATCTATTGATCATTGTAGAGTATAATTATAGACATTTTAAAAAGGTAAAAGTAGTTTTGATCATCTTAATATGGCAGAATGCTATAAAATTTATGCGACATGATACAATTATGAAACAAGGGTAAAGATGGATTAAATATTTCTGAAATCAATAAAATTTGAGATATGTACCACAAATTTTAGGAAGACTCAGTAAAAAATGAATTGCAAAATACACTAGATAGGCAGAACGTTTATTTGGAAGTAAATAAACTGAGACATAGTAACTAATTTATTCTTACTATCAACATAGGTTAAATATACAAAAAAGAGAATTTTAAAATATGACAATGAATGTGAAATAAAGAGTAGGCAAGGGAGCATTTAATATTATGTAGAAAGATTCACGTTATTCATGATTCTACTGAGTCCTTTTGAAGGACAGACTCAGTTTGAAAGATTCTCTTTCCTAAGAAAGAAGTCAATAGAAAGCTCTCCACAGTCCTGCAGTGCAAACAGAATGCAGAGACAGCTGGGCGTCGTACAAAAAGAGTGCTTAGAGTCAGAAAGTGGCAGGATGCAGAAAACTAAAGAGAAGGAATTTCTTTATTTCCAGTGATAGGCAGCAAGCGTTCACTTTAGAATGCTGGAAGAATAATTACTCTGTTAAAAAGAACTAAGAATATCCTGGGATGATGGCTAATTCAGTCTATTAGAAATAAAATGAGGTTGTAAAGCCTCCTCAAAATTTCACAAAATATGGATAATAAGAGGAAAGAATAGATCCAGAATAAGGCAGACCAATGGTAAAATTCTTAATCACAACTAACTGGAGTTTTTTTTTTTTTCTTATTCATTTCTACAAGATAAGAATTTGGAATTATTGAAACACCATAGATTGCCAATAATGAAAAGTCACATATAAAATGATCTATTAATTATATATTTTTTCATTGTTTTATTTTATTTCAGGATAATATGATATGTAAAATTATTTAAATATGTGATCTTTGTTTAAATGTTATATAAATTTGCTTTTAAAATATGACTGTTCCTGAAATATAATGTATATATAATTAAAAATCTATTTTAAGTGCGTAATTTTTAAGTTTTGGCAAATATATGTGTGAGTCCATATATATATATATATATATATATATATATATATATACACACACACACACACACACATACATATATGGGCAATAAATTAAAATATAACAGGATATTCTCATCACTTCGAAAAATTTTGTATGCCTATCTTTAGTTTTGCAGTTCATCTTCTTCCCCATCCACAGCCGTGGGTAACTATCGATCTCATTTCTATCCCTCTAGCATTGGCTTTTCCAGAACTACATATAAACAGTTCAAATAGTATGTTCTCTTTTGTGCCTGGCTTGCTTTATTTAGTATAATGCTTTTGCAATTCATCCATGTTGTCGCATATATCAGTGACTCACTCAGTTGCACTGCTGAGAAATATTCTATCCTATGGGGATGTCATTGTTTGTTTATCTACTGATATGATAGACATCTGGACTCTTTCCAGTTTTAAGGAATGATGAATACAGATACTGTGAACATTTGCATGTAAGTTTTGTGGGGACATATGCTCTCATTTCTCTTGGGTAAATACCTAGGGATACAATTACTGTGGTTTATGGCAAGTGAATTTTAAATTTGTAGAAACTGCCAAAATATATTCTAACATAGCTGTACTACTTTGCATTCCTATAAGTAATCTATGTTCTATTAGTTTGCTTCACATTCTTGTCCACACTTGGTATTGTCAGGCTTTTTAAATTTTGACCATTCTGATGGGGTGGATTTTACTTCCCTCTTCATAATGACTCCTTGTCGTTCATCATTTCATGTGTTTATTTGCGATTTGTGTATGTTCTTTGGAGAAGAACCTGTACAAACCAATTCAAGTATTTCATTCATTTGTTTTCTTATTTTTAGGAATTATTTGTATTTCAAATACAAGCCTTTCATCACATTTTTATTTTTTGGAAATGTTTTCTGTCAGGCTGTGGTTTGTGTGTATATTTTTCTGAACAGTGTCTTTCAAAGAGATTTTTCTTTACACTTTAAATTTTAATGGAGTTCAATTTGTTTAATTTGTAATTTCATAGCTTTACTTTTTCTAATTTAAAAATATTTGTCACACTCAAGTCACAAATATTTGTGATCATGTTTTATTCTCTAAGTTGTAAAGTTTTAACTTGATGATGAAATCATATGCAAAGGTAAATGTGGTGAATAGAGCATGAGCTCCAGGTCAGACTGTCTGCAATAAATTCCATTCTTGTGACACACACTGCTCTGCATTGTGCGACTAATTGCTGTGCTTTTCAAGCCTCAGTGGTCTCATTTATAAAATAGGGTTCGTACTACCTAGAATTTAAAACATCCAATTACATTCATGATTATATAAGGTAAAATAACGCTTTAGCATGATGACTGAGTCATACCTTAGTACATTTTAAATAATGCCACCTGTTATTATATTTTCATTTTCAGTGATGTCCTTAATATTAAAAATGTATTTTTAAAAAAGCTTTTCCTTGATGTGAAGGAAGAAAGTAAAAATTAAAAAATTAAAATTTTTAAAAAGTTTAAAAAATATTTTAATAATAATACACTTTGTTGTACAATAATTGAGATAGAAAAAGTAGTTTTTAAAAGGCTATATATAGTTTGAATCATTTTTGAATACCTGATGTACTCAACTGATGGATCTATGTGGCTCTTCATGTGTAAGAAACACAGATGTTGATGTCATGCATGTTTGTGTAAATCAAAACTTTAAAACTTTAAGTATATAATACTAAAGAACACTTAATAGATATTAGGCACTTTTCTAAACACCTTGCAGGCTTATCTATTTACTCCTCACCACAATCTTTTGAGGGAGGTGGAAACTATTATTATTCAGTTTGTTAAAGAGGCAATTAGTTCAAAAAGAGAGTATCTTAAATGACCTAGGACCCAACTGGTTAGTGCAAAGCTAGTATGTGAACCCAAGGAGTGCAGTAGATACCAACTACATCATATCAACCCAACACACATGCTGTGAAGGGGCACAGGTCCTGAACGTATACCCCCAAACCTGTTGAAATCGCTTTCTGGAAACTGAGACAAGAAGAGAGGCTGATTAAACACAGTTCTGAGGATCAGATACTCAATATTTTAAAAGGCAGATTTTGATTTCCTTTTGTGAGTTGTGTACATAAATATTACAGTGGGATATGGTGCTATATGTGTCTATAATATAGTATATTATGGTTTACCAATAAGTGCTGCACTTCCAGGACATGGGGATCCCATTTTTCTGTTCCACTGACGTCAGGCATAGCAACATAACCAAAGTGATGGATGCCACCTCTGAGCGGAAGTTTTAAAGATGTGTGGATGCTTTGCCATGCTTATTTTTATCCTTCCATCTAGTTAGTTTGCTTTTTCAGGGTGGGTTCTGGAGTAAATAAAACATGGGAGAATCACTGCAGCTAAGGTATGAAAAAGATATGATATAAGCTAGAAATTGAGTTCTGTTTTTCTAAGCCAGAGGTAATGTCTCATGTTTTACCACAACATAACCTAGCTATCCCTATTGATAGACAGTGTCCACTTTAACATTGTTAGGTCAAACTAGGATTTAATTGATTAAATATGTACTTATTAATATATCTGAATTATTTTCCCCTAAGATAGCGGCAGGAGTGATGTGTGACTGTAGACTACAATTGCATAGTTAGTATGGGACTTGGGGATTCTACAACTTTAGAAGATGGAGAGTTTTGGATGTTCTCAGATTTCCCTGGATTTTGAGCTAAGTTTTCACGATCAGCTCAATTTATCATTGACCAAGAACTAGACTATTACCACAGACTAGAAATACTTCCAGGACCTCTGATTTTAACTATTTTTCCCAAATTAGAATTACATATGTTTGAAAATGTCAATATTACCAGTCATTTGGTCTCAAAACCTATAGAGATTTATAGATATACACAGATGGACAAGATATTTCTGAATTCTTATTAATGCTGTTATGAGGAAGAGACTTTATATTTATCATATGTCCTTGTTTTTTAACACATTAATAGAAATTTGGATATTTATGACAATGGAAAGAGTTCTATTAATGTATTTTTCTCAATTAGGATAATAAAATCCATGGAAATCAGAAATAAAACTAATAATTCTGTAAATATTTCCATCTGAGTTCTAACTCAGTAAACAGGTAAAGTGGCATTAAATCCTGTGAAGATGCTAATGCAAACTCAGGATCAATATGCGAAAACAAATAGAATTTGTGACTATCATTACAAAGTTAAGGGTAATCTGAGTCTTCTAATCTACACACGTATCTCATCAGTGAGATTTAATAAGAAAAAAAATGAGGCCTCTTATTGTGCTTATAATCAAACGACTTCACAAATAGAAATTTTTGAAAAGTATAAGCTAGAAGGTTTCTCCTTGAGCATTGATATGTGTAATCATTACTGTTTTCATGATGCTGATTTGCAGAGAAAAACGTAGTAGAAGGCCCATCTATGAATATGCCAATCTACAGTGGTATAAAATTAGCTACATGCAGCATAGCCAGAGGCAGCATGTTCTCACTTTCTCTTGGCTAACTTTCCAAAGATAATTATCCAAGGAAGTGTAAGGAAAGGAGCTGGGGCACAAGCACTCTGACAAGGCAGGTGACAGTAACTATGATGCACAGTGTTCAAAAGAATTAGTGCAGTAGAGGAACTGGTTGGCACTCATGAATATTTCCTTACCTATGATCCCAGACTTTAAAATAAATCATGCAAACCCTAAGAAATACCAGTTTACCATCCCAGTAAACATCAAATGGAGACATAATTGCCATTCAAAAATATTAGACACACATATATCACAACTGTAAAATGATATCAAGACTTTTATCTTGAATATATTTGGAGAGCATTTAAATACCTCAATCATATACCTAAGGGTTCTACACCAGTAAGAGTGACTTTGAAAGCATTCATAAAAGGGGAATCATAAAGTAGTAAAATTTTGGAATGATGTAGCATTTTTTAAAAGTCCTCGTTTACAATTGTATTTTAAAATTATTTCATCTTAATAACACAGACTTTATTGCACTGCAGACGTCACTTATTTCAACCTCTGGTCTTCTCTGTGTTGTTGTTGTTGTTTGTTTTGTTTTTTTTGTTGTTGTTGCTGTTTTTTGTTTTATGTCGCTCTGTGCTGGCGCTGTCTCACTGTGGCCCACGCTGTCTTTGGGTCACCCCTTCCTGAACCAGCCACCCCATCCCAACACCTGGCCAAGGCTGTCAGGGTAGGCCTTTGAATTACGTTAATGTTTCCTCTCATCAAGATGTATTGACTCATGTCCCCTTCTCTGATATCTCACTAGAAATTAATTCAGCAAACCAATCCTAGCTAAGACATCTGTGACCAAATATGTT
This sequence comes from Piliocolobus tephrosceles, assembly GCF_002776525.5. NCBI lineage: Eukaryota > Metazoa > Chordata > Mammalia > Primates > Cercopithecidae > Piliocolobus > Piliocolobus tephrosceles. Next base: position 11,636,920 of record NC_045451.1, read on the forward strand.
AAAACATACTTACTCTCTCAAAGTTTTAACAGAAGGGTTTAGTGCATGAGACAAATAATTTGAATAATACACAACACCTAGAATTAAGGAATTTCTCAAATAACATAATATTGTTTTACTGCACTATGTTTGTAAAAGGCTTGAGCTGTTTTGGGTGTTGCAATGTGGTTACATCTGCAAGACCCCAGCTGTAGTAACAATGAAGTCTCAGCTGAATTTAGGGCAGGAGCAGACAGGAAACACAGCTGATATGGAGCAGAATGAACTAAGGGAGAGGTAGGATCTTATTAGAATCCTGAAAAGGTGTTTGATTTAAACTGAACCTTTGATAAGTATACCAATAGGGCAAGTTACCAACCAATATTCTAAAGTGAACTATGCTGAAAGCCCCCATAATTCCAAGAGATCTCAAGAATAAGCAATTTGTAGATACAGAGATTTTTTTTTGCGTAAGAGGTAAAATAGGACCTAATAACAAGGTGGGAGAAAAGAAACATTTTCGCCAGCTCACTAGGCCAAAAGTACAGATTATCTTGGTTTATCTCAAGGGGCTAATTAGCGATGCAGTTCCTTATTGTGCTAATGATTACTATAAATTCAATTACTTGTATGCTATCATTTCAAATAGAGACTGTTTTTGACTTTTCTCTTAATGAAGCTAAAGAACAAAGGCCAAAACGTCTTGAATGATCTTTTGATAAGAATGGGGAATACATTATATTGCAATGTCAGATGCTAAAAAGCAATAATGTAATGCTTTTGATGTAAGAACAACTCTACCTTTTTAAAATCTGTTACATTTTGAAGGACTCTCATAACTATTTATTTCTTATATTTAATTATAAAATGCAATTCTATTTGTTCTGTTATAGTTTGCAAGATACATGTGTGCATATATAAGCATGTGTGTATATATATGTTAAATATTCTTATAAGTATGAAAGTTAAGCAGAATAAATATTATCTCCAATAGTTTTAACTATTAACGTGGGTGAATGAATATTTACAACAAAAATGGAAAATAGAAGAAGATTACTAATTGATTTTACTTTATTATCTCCCTCAGCTAAATAGTATGTCTACATTAGCAAATTCTATCAACTCAACTCCCAAAACATATCCTTAGCCTGCTTACGCCCTAATTCCACCATGACCACCTTAGTCCAAGCCCTAATTTTCTTCAGATGAACTAGAACAATAGCCTCCCAATATTCTACCTGCTTTACTTTTACTTTTAAAATTCTGTTGAGTTATATTTATGCTCAATATAAATGTATACATTTAATATAAAATATATTCTAAAATGCAAAAGTTTAATGTATAATTCAGTGAGTTTTAGCAAATGCGTACCTCTATTATTTTATAACATAATTGAAGGCCTAGACCATTTCAATTTTTCTTGAAGTTTCCTCATGTCCTTTTGTGTAACGACTACATTATTTTGCACAGCATATTTGTAAAATTAATCTATGTTATTTATTAATAAGTAAATTATTTTTATTCTTCAGTAATGTTTCACTACAGAAATATATGAAAATCTGTTAGTATACTCTCGATGGCCATTTATGTAGTTTGTATGAACTGGCTTTGTGAGTGAATATTATAATATTACTTTTTGTTTTAATTTTTAATTGTTATGAGTACATAATAGTTCACATCCAAGTTAATAAGGTATCTATCACTTTAAGTAGTTATCATTTCTTTGTGTTAAGAACATTCCATTTCCAATCTTTTAGCTATTCAAAAATATACAATACATTATTGTTAGCTATTGCTACCCTATTGTGCTATCAAATACTAAATCTTCTTCCTTCTCTCTAACTGTAATTTTGTACCCATTTACCATCTCTTCTTTATCCACGCCCCCATGCAGGCTGCCCTTTAGAGCCCCTGGTAACCATCGTTCTACTCTCTATCGCAGAGTTCATTATATTTTTGGCTCCTGCGTGTATATGTAAGAACACGCGACATTTGTTTTCCCGTTCCTGGCTTATTTCACATAACATAATATCCTCCTGTTCCATGTTGTTGCAAATGACAGTATTTCATTTTTTATGGCTGAATAATATTCCATGATGTATATGTAATACGTTTTGTTTATCAACTCATCCACTGATGGACGCTTAGATTGATTCCATATTATTGTGAATAGTGCTGTTCTGATCGGGCACTAAGCTCCTTAGGGCTGGTTTCTTCAGAAATATTACTTTTGGAATGAGAAGAGCATATAGCAAATAACTGGGGTTTTTTATTTCAAAAACTTTAGTGGAAGGAATTTTATTTCATGACTCGAAATTGTGTTTTCTAACTGTAACAGAAATCCCAACCTTAATATACAAAAACCTGTTAATTTTATTTTCAACCAATAAGGACAATATCTACATCTATTCACTGAATATTCAAAGCTTATGAATTGCTTTTTTGTTTTAAGATACACACACTTGCCTTTTGTAAGTTTGATACTAATAATCTTAATGTAAGGAAGTAGATATAAGAAAGTGTGTGTTCATTTTAGTTTAAATTAATGTATAGTTTATTTACTGTTTTCCAATTCCTTTTTATCTACCTATATAGATTGCAATACCAGTACATGAATTGTAAAAACCATTTTACTTTATTTTTATACTACAAACTTTTCATTTGAAATGTATTGCCCTGATGAATGTAATAGTTACATGCCAGCCGGTACTGTGTTTGTTTGAAAATGATTTCCAGTTTCTAATTCTCTGCTCAGCCAGGAGGAGCATCTAAAATGATGTTCTAAGCCTAAGTAGAAAGAACACTAGGTTTCCTTTTATGATTCATTCTAAAAAATGTCCATAGCACTCTCCATTTACACTAAAAATGTTTTCCACCTGGAGTTTTCAAGGAGACTCAGGTGGGTACTTCTCACCTGGCCTCCTCTAATTGGCATGTGGGGGCTGTGATTGATAGCTTAGTAACAGGGTGCACAAAAATGGCTTGGCTCAAGCTGATGCTTTTTCCTGTCTAGGATATACAGTGAGGCCAATTTTGAAGTATGTTTTGGTATGCGTTCGTAAGTCTATTAGATTTCTTCTCTTTTTCTGCTTATTTATCACCCAAAAACCTTCTAAATCATATTCTGCTTTTGCATTGATTTTGCAAGTTAGAAACTGCAGATATTCTAACTTCTTGAATGCATCAAAAAATGTTTTATTCTCCATATGCCATTAAATCTCATTTAACAAGCTTTCCTGTAAAAGGTCAAGAATTAGCCTGGAATAATTAATTTTTAATCTTCATCATATAGTATGTCTCAGTCGTTATATATTATTTTGATCAGAATGTCACACAATGCTTCATGGTTCTAGGGGAGCATGCTTGTAAGGGTACCAGCGACAAAATTAATCTCTCAGGCTACACGCTCTGCTTTAAAAAAAACTCCGTGTTCTTTCAAAAGGTAGGGGAGTATTAGATTTCCATTTAAGTCTAATGTAAGAAACAATTTTGAGAGTCCACAGCTCTCTTTGAATCTCTTCCGAATTTCAGAATTATGTTGTAATTCACAGAGGAACTTATTGGGGGTTATTCCAAAATTTGGGATGGTAATAGACTTAATTTATATTAAATGTGTTTCTGAAAACTGTGTAATGCATATTAAGGTTTGATCAAAGGATAGATACATAGATAATAGAGAGACAGATTATAGAAAGACAGACAACTATAAGTATAGAGATAATATAGGCTTAAGTATTCCATCTTCTATATTATATTTATAAGAAAACCTTCTATGTCTCCTTAGCAGTCAGTGTTTTAGCAATATTTAACCTTATCAATACTGAATTAGTAGTTTTCTTATTCTTAAAATAAATGGTGACATATTTATTTTTTTGCATAAATTAAGTTTGTTAAAGCAAACACTTATTTTCATTTTTTACTTAATTTATAAAACATACATCCAAAGAAAAGAGCTATTTTTAAAAGACATGATGACATTAACTGTCTGCTCGTATATTGTTTTCATTGAGGGAAATATAGAATGTAAATATCATTACGTTTAAAATTCCAGTGTCTAAACTTGAATTTTATTTCCACCCATTCTGAAATGAGTATACATATTCTTTCATTTATAAACATTAACATTTTGAAAATAGTAATACCTTTGCATGCATGAAGAAAAATATAAATACATACTTTAAATCAGTAATTTCTATAAAAGTATAGAAAGTGTGTGGGCACCTTTCTCTGGTATCCAGATCTAGCAAATACAGAACCAAACATTTTAATTTACAGTTTTTCACTCATTCCTAAAGACCAGAACAAATTTTAGCATGGTTAACTGAAGATATAACATTCATTACAGTCTTAATTATAAGAATTATGTATTTTAAAATGAACTAGGATATACGCAAATTAAGACTTAATATAGTAATATCTTGCATTAACATTACCAAAAAAAAAAAAAAAAAGAGTTATCAATGACTGTTATGTAACACAGACTCTTTGAAAAGTAAAGTATATCTTAATACCTGTAGTTCAACTATGTCGTTGCAGGTGATAGCAAAGCCACGTAAAGAATAGAAATTATTCCTTTTCATATGCAATCCAGTGATCTCTTATTTTTACTAGACTAGCGTAACTGCAATTAATTTTCTTCACTAATAGTTCAATTTAAGATAAACTGAAAATTTAAATCCATAGATCAAAGAAAGAGCCTAACTCAGTCATATCTATCTCATAAAGTAGACTATGCCAATGACTTTAATTTTAAAGACATCAGCAGTTTTGCTCTGAAACATGACTTACAGTGTTATCAGTTGTAATCATTGATTCAAAGTGAGTTAGACTTGCAGGTAAGCTATTTTGTACTCATAAGGGACAATATGATTTAAATTCCATGCAAAGGGAAAGATAAATCTAAAACATTACTCCATGGGAAAATTAATTATTATTCCTTTGGGTGCTTACGATGCCCATATTTCCACATTATATTAATTTAGCTACCAATATAAATATTTCTAGCTGCTGAAAATTAGAATTAAAGTGATGGAATATCTTAAGGCCAAACCATAAACCAAGAAAAAAAATGACGTAGATAAATATGAATCCTCTGAGTTTCTGCATACCGTCTGCCTCTCGCTGTGGGCCTCCTCTCTTCTGCCTCTCACCCTGCTCTTCCTCTCCTGCCTCATCTGCCCAAGCAAGTAGAATGGAACATTTCTACAGTCACATGATCCTTTGGATGATCAGTGCAAAACACAAAATGTAGGCATATTTATTTGGCTAGCTTTATGTATTTATTTTTAATCTATGTACTAATTTTTTTTAAAAGCCATAATAAACACTTGGATTCCAAATACAGGTTTTGTTGAATAGTGCTCCAAATACATACCATACAAAGTAAAAATTTGAAAATATCTCCAAACCATGACAATAAACATGATAAGGTAATGATATAATATCTTAGAAGGTGTTACGAACAAAGGAAGGAAACAAGACAATGTAAAGGTAACAGGAACCGTGGGTGATGGTGTTAATATTTTTAAAAGGAACCATCAGTGTTGGCCTCCCTGGGTGGTTTGTGATTGAAGAAGGACTGGGGTCAGGTGAGTGAACAAACCATTTGTAAGTGTGGGGACAGGTTTCTTCAGGCAGAAGTCTATCATGTCTATGGCTGTGAGGAAAGATCATGCCTGCTGTAGTCCAGGCGGAGGAGACTGGAAGGGAGTAATCGGAGAGGAAATACTTGGAAAGTTCGTTTAGCTTTCAGTATAGAGACAGAAAGCCATCGAAGGGTTTGAGAAAAGTGCCACTAGTGTCTTTCATTTTAATAAGATTATATTGGCTGCTGGTTTAAGAAGACACTGTGAGCTACAAAAGGGGGAGCAGTAAAATCATTTGTAGGGGGCATTTGCAACAGTCCATAGAAGGTGTCTTCTGGCCCGGCGCGGTGGCTCAAGCCTGTAATCCCAGCACTCTGGGAGGCCGAGACGGGCGGATCACGAGGTCCGGAGATCGAGACCATCCTGGCTAACACGGTGAAACCCCGTCTCTACTAAAAATACAAAAAACTAGCCGGGCGAGGTGGCGGCGCCTGTAGTCCCAGCTACTCGGGAGGCTGAGGCCGGAGAATGGCGGGAACCCGGGAGGCGGAGCTTCAGTGAGCTGAGATCCGGCCACTGCACTCCAGCCTGGGCGACAGAGCGAGACTCTGTCTCAAAAAAAAAAGAAAAAAAAAAAGAAGGTGTCTTCTAAGCTTGAACCTAATTATCCCATGTTTCCAGAGTGATTAGATTCTAAATATTTTGAAAGTTGAGTCAACGGGATTTGTTGATCAGATAGATTTGGATGTGAAAGAAAAAAGCTAAGAATGACTCTATTGTGTGTTCATGATGAGGAAAATGAAGTATAAAACTCTATCAGGTCACACTGAGGACGCCAGATATTTAGCTTTGGATACGTTAAGATCAGCATGTTCCAGAGAGGAACTGATGCAGATTTCACACAAGCAGCAGAATACAGACTCGAGTTAACAGGACTGCTCCATGCTGATATACAAACTTGAGATATATTTGAAGACATTTCTAGATAAGATCAAGGGAATAAATGTGGATATTAAATAGGAAGAATCCAAAGACCAAGCCCTGGGAATCACCACAATTAGTCAATTAAGAGAAAGTAAGGGAAGCACCAAAGAAAAAAGGGAAGGGTAGTGGTGAAATAGGAGGAAAACCATGAAAGCATGGTCTAGGAAAAGTATTGCAAGGAGAAGGAAGTAATCAACACTGTTAAATAAGGCTGAGAGGTTATGGAAAGGTTACGCAAGAGGAATACCGAGAATTTACTCTATATTCAGTCATTATAGGCTTTTACAAGAATAGTTTTAACACAGAGATTGCTGGGAAAGACTGGAAAATCAAGAAAAAAAGATGAATCTGGAGTTAATGGGGAGGTCCAAGAAGTAACTTTTTATATGAGAGCAATAACAGCATATTTAAATGCAGATGAGGGTAATCCTGAGGATACCAGGGACAGAGAAACATAGTTGTACTAATGCCTTGAAGAGGTCAAGATGGGACAAAGGCATGCGCAAGTGACCCACAGGTTTCTTACAGAGGCAGGTTCTGAAAAGATAAATGTGCTGAAAAGAACTGCTTAGTTGTTCAGGGAAACCAAGTCATGTGGACTTGGTAACACTTGTTTTTGTTTCTTCAAAATCTAAATTCTTTTACATGCAATAATATTGATAATTGGTTGTGTGTCATACTTTTATATGACTTTTCCCCATCTCAGGACTGTACTTTCTCATAAAAAAAGATAAATAAAACAAGAGGGAAGATGTACTATATGGCACTAATGCCAGTAAGTGAGAAGTTGTGAGTTGGGGAGGTTTTGAAATATATTTTGTGAGACCTGGGATTTTCTTATTGAATTAAGAAGCAAGGTCAGCCCCTGTACATAAGAATGGTGAAGAGATGTGAGAAAATTGAGAAAAAAGGAGAATGACTAATATAGCCATTAAAAATATAGAAAAGAAAACTCAACAGGGAATTTTAACATCAATGACAGTTCAAGAAGTGGGACCAACTTGGAACTTATGTTTCTCAATTTTATTTTTCTCTAGCCAAGTAAAGGTACAGGTGCAAAATAGGCACAGATTTGGGATATAATGAGGGTCCAATTTCTTTTTCCCCCAAGAGAGTAGCCTCCCAACAATAATATCAATCTCAAATATACCATGATGGGATCCAGTTGTATTTTCTTGCACATATTTACTGATTACATACACATATACACACACACACATTGTGTACACACTATTGAGTCAAAGATTTTTTCGACTTTTATTTTAGATTCAGGGGTACATATGCAGGTTCGTTACATGAACACATGGTGTGATGCTGATGTCTGAAGTATGATTGATTCCATCACCCAGGTAGTAAGCATAGTACCCAATGGAGAATTTTTTAAATCTTGACCCCTCCCTCTTCCCAGTAATTTCCGATGTGTATTGTTGTCATCTTTATGTCCACAAGTACTCAAAGTTCAGCTCTCACTTATAAGATGTAACACATGGCATTCAGTTTTCCTTTCCTGCATTAACTTGCTTAGGATTATGGCTCCATCTGCATCCATGTTGCTGCAAAGGATATGATTTTATTCTTTTTATGACTGCATAGTATTCCATGGTGTATATAGAGCATATTTTCTTTATCCAATCCATAGTTGATGGGCGCCTAGGTTAACTCCATGACTTTTTTTTTACTGTGAATAGCACAGTGATGAACACATGCGTGCATGTGTCTTTTTGGTAGAACAATGTGTTTTCTTTTGAGTACATACCCAGTAATGGGACTGCTAGGTGGAATGGTAGTTCTGTTTTAAGTTCTTTGAGAAATCTCCAAACTGCTTTCCACAGTGACTAAACTAGTTTACATTTCCACCAACAGTGTATAAGCACTTGCTTTTAGCCACAGCCTTGCCAGATTCTGTTGTTTTTATACTTTTTAATAAAGGCCATTCTGACTGGTATGAGATAATATTTCATTGTGGTTTTGGTTTGCATTTATCCAATGAGTAGTGATGTGATTTAACTTGTAGAGGATCAAATATATTGTGTGTGTTTGTGTATTTTTAAGTACTACAACTATGGTATGGGTTTTATTCTCAAGATTTTTGTTTGGTTGTTTATTTTTTCACCCAAGTTATAGAAAGACGAACCAGTTGCCTATTATTATGCAAATTAGCAAATGTCAGTGTTCATGATGTTCATTTACTTTGAAAGTGTGTTTGTTATTTGTGGGCCTAATTTTAAACTAATATTAACTACAGGTCTATCTGAAAACATTTTACTTTTATAATGCTTCATATAATGTGGTAGAGGGAATTTTCTGAAATATGTACATAAAATTTTAAAATAATGTGTTATTTAGGAAAACTATATGGCCTTAATAAGGCTGGTGTTTTAGCCAGGATGAGGTTATTTACGTTGAATCATCAATATTTTGACAGTTCATTATTTCCTACATGCACATGCTAGTTTACTCAATACGGTGGTTTCCTGTAAAAAATAAAATAGCTGGGACTACAGGAGCCTGCCACCATGCCCGGCCAATTTTTTGTATTTTTAGTAGAGACGGGGTTTCACCGCATTAGCCAGGATGGTCTCAATCTCCTGACCTCCTGATCCGCCTGCCTCGGCCTCCCAAAGTGCTGGGGACTCTGTCTCAAAAAAAAAAAAAGAAAAAGAAAAAAAATTACCAGCTGTAGAAAAAAATACAATTTAAATGAGAGTAGATAACTCCCTTATAATTACGCCAACATTACGTGAAGCAGAATAAATGGAACATAAGTTATTTCACATAGAAGGAATATTCCTGGACTAAGATTCTGATAGAGATATTTGAATTTAAAGTCTAAAAGTATTTGCTAAAAACTAGGATTTTAGTTGGATTACTAAGAAAAATTACTAAGATTTTAGTAAGCTTACTAAGAAAGGAAGGCGATTGGGTCAAGCGAATGATAGGTATATCCATTTCTTAGAACTTTGTTATTAGGCTGGTGCAAAAGTAATTGCTGTTTTGGCCATTACAGTGGTTTGGCCATTAGTTTTAATGGCCAAAACTGCAATTATGTTTGCAGCAACCTAATAGTAAACTCAGTCGAGTTTACTAAAATCAAATTTATTGGATTTGAATTGCAAAATGGTAACAGTCTACTTTCTAGCAGTATTAAAATTCTCCTTGCATCCTTCTTTACCATTCCTGTTTTTCTTTTGTATTTCTTTCAAATTTACCAGTTCATATAATTTCAATATTTTCTGGCATACGCAATCATATATTGATACAAAAATAAAAAGCATTTGCGTATTTTCCTTATTGCCCTACATTCATTCCATTTGTAGCAAGTGTGGAATTTGAAGTGACTTTGCAAATCGTTTTGTAGTGAGCCTGATGTCTAACATTCCTTGAATTTTTTTAAGTGTTATTTTTAGTATTACCATAAAACAGAAGACTGAAACATGTTAAATAGAAGTTTTTAAGAGCAAAATAAAGTTTTTCTGTCTACCACATTTCCATTATAAATATCCTAGTTCAGACTTATATCTTAGATAAAGTTGAAAATAATTAATGTTCGGTTATTACTTCAGGAAAAATTAACATATCAAGTTCCAGTAAAAGTTACCATAAGAAAAACTTTAAGAGAAAAAGTATATACTTACTATTAGTGAACCAGTGCCATGATGTTTCCACCTAATAATCGAATGCTGCTACTCAAAATATCTCAACAATAAAATCAATCTCAAATATATAATGATGGAATCAATTCATATTTATTTCCTTACACATATTTTACTGGTATATACATCGTGTACACACTTTTATTTCAAATATGTTTCCTATTTCACTTGCTTTTTATTTATATGGGGGACCAAAATACTCTGTGTGTGTGTGCGCGTGTGTGTGTATGTGCGTGCATCTTTCCGTGCTACAGCTATGCTACAGAACTTTATTCTTAAATTTTTGTTTGGTTCTTTATTTTGTTTTTGTAATGCATGTAAATATTAATCAATAACAATATATGTAAACTGTGCAGTTTAAACTTATCTTCATATTTCATAGACTTGGCACATTTTTATTACTCATTTTGTTTTGGTTTTCAAGTTAATGTATGTCCATTTTAAAGTGTAAAACTAATGTTTTTGTTCACAAAAAATTAAATCACTTTTAATACTAGTAAGTACAAATGTCTTTAATTATTTTTATTAAATTGAAATCTCTTATAAACTTCCATCATAAAATTATTTTTGTGTCTCATATATCCGCATTCATTTGATAATTTGCAAATGAAATCAATATAAGGCAAATATTCTCTATTTTGCCCGTTTTTAAGACATTCTGGTTTGATATGCAATATTGATTGGTGAAAGCAAGCTGAATGAAGATATGCTTTTCATACAGAAATAGACACATTAACCATTACTGTTGTGGAGGTGTTTTAACATAAACTCTTTCAGAAGTTGCCAAATTGATTGCAAGTTGTAAGAAAATATTTCACAAGCATAGTAAAGTATGAAGTATATTATTTAATTGTCCCACATACTTCATGATTTAATAACTAATTATCAAAGTTCATGTAAGCCATAAGTTAATTTCACCAGCAAAATGCAAAATCACTAACTGCAAAGTAAAATGTTATTCCCTTTACCTCAAGTAAAATATGTACAGGATGTGCTAGTTTTAAAAGTGAAGTTTTCATTAAAAATACTGACACCATCTTTGGATTTGCTTGTCAGATCTCATTTAAAATGGAAATGTATTATTTAATATTATCTAATAAGAATCTTTAGTAACCCCCATCTAACACCACTGTAAAACTATAGTTTCTATGCTATACATTTTAAAAAGTACACTTCAAAATACTTTGCTAATATAATTTAGAAGTCTTAATGCTGCAATAGCAAAGCTCTGAAATGTGAATACATATAGTTTCAACTAAATATCAATAGTAAAAATAAAATGTGTCACAGATATTAACAAGACTTCATATGTAAATATTGTATGCAGTATATAATAAAATATTGCATGAATATGCTTTTGTCTGTTCATATTTGAAGAACAAAACCAACTTTATAGCTTTTCAAAATTGTTTGTGACAATGTATATCTATTTTTCTCATAGATCGGAGAATTCTTTTTCCTCACAGATATTGAACTTTTTTATAGCCTCTTAGAGCTGTAGAAGTGAAGCCCAGGTAATTGCTCTCAGACAAGAGGAGAGCCTCTTGAAATTGTACAGCTCATGAATTTCTTTTCAGTTGTCATCAACATAGGTAGAAGAGGTTATTAAACTTAGCACTGGCTGCTGGCCCCTGATTGATACCATGTGTCAGATTTTAAATTCTTTCCTATCCAGGCTTGTAATGTATGCATTTTCCAGCCACTGGCTTGTGGGGCTTTAGGTGAGTTATATTTCTCTAGCTTAATTTTATCATCTCTCAAAGGCTTTTTTTGCTGTTCTTTTAAAAATCTCTCAAATACAACTAAGCCTTTCTGCTTATTATGAAATATTAATCACTATTGTTTCCAATAAAACCTTTACTAACAGTAATTTTCCAGCAAATTCATTTGAAAATATGTTAAGTAGTTCTAGGTTTTGAAGCTGTTATATTTATTTTCCTTATAGAAATTAGTCTTATTATTTTCTCAGAAAGTCTTATTGATTTTTATAGGCATCAGAAAATGCACATTTTCAAGGTAGCTTCTAGTATTAGAGCTATTAGGTACATGTATATCTATTCAAATATATATGTGTGTATATATACACACGTATATATACACATATATGTATACATATATGTGTGTGTATATATGTGTGTCTGTGTATGTGTGTGTGTGTATATATATATGCCATTGCCCCATCCCTGTGTTGACACCTTTGTGGATGCCAAGGCACACAGGGATACACACACACACACACACACACACACACGCAATTTACCTCCCAAATTGTAGAAAAATTACATCACACATTTTAGAAGTAACAAATGGGAATTTTGCAGAACATATTCCAGAGAGATTTATTCTCAGTATTTTCACTCTTAAATGGGTTGTAATGTGTCGGGTAAATTCTACAGGAACATATTCTAATTCAAAAAGCAAGTGCTTTCAAAATGGTAACAAAATAAAATCAGTGTTAGGTGTTTCCTCCCTTATTCTCTATTCTCCCTTATATTAACATATGTAAATTACCTCCAGACCTGGGTTTCCCAGTCTCCCAAATATACATGAGAAATAGATATGATTGCATGCCCAGAAGCTTTGTAGGGAGCCAATGTTAGGATTTTAGAAACATTTGTAGTAACGTGTAATTCACAGCTCACAATTCCACACTGTTATACCAAAGCAGTTTTCCTCATTTTCAAACTTAACAACAGCTTTAGTTTGAATGCTTTTGATAGAACACATCAGGTAAAAAACAAGTCATAAAAAGACCACAGATTACAGGGAATTTTAAAAAGGGGGTGAAACTTTCTTGAAAAGTTTTCAACACATCTTAACACTTTGGAAATAACAGGAGTCATTTTGCAAGTATGTCTATATATACATATACATATATATACACACACACATATATATATACACACACACATATATATATATATATACACCATGTGCAGAATATATTAGATATCCATTTCAGAGTTCAATCTTTCCATATCACTCTTTCAGAAGGGTTTAAATCCCCCTTTCCCCCTTTTCTTTGCTAGGAGTCTTCTGTGCCATTAGCTATGTTTACTCCGCTCATCTCTTTCAGTTCTCTTCATGTAGCATTTATTTGCACAAAGGACACACCATGATTTCACAGATCTAAGTCAAGTTAACCAAATTATTTAAAATACTGTAAATTTAATTCAAGAAGAGCTTCTTTTTAAAAGTTGAATATGCATTTATTGACTCTCTCCCTGAATGCATTTATACAAAACTATGTGAATGTATTTATACAAAAATATGTGGATTTCAAACAGTTTACAGTAGACATCATGGACATTATAACAGATATATTAGCTTCCTAGGCCTACCATGACATAAATCAGTAACTGAATAGCTTAAAACAACAGACATGTATTCTTTCATAGTACTGGTGGCATCCCAGATGTTAAAAATCAAAGTGTTAGTAGGGCCACACTTCCTCTGAGGCTCTAGCAGAGAATCCTGTATTGCCCCTTGCAGTTTGTGGTGGTACCTGGCATGTCTTGGCTTGTGGCAGCATCACTCCAATCTCTGTCTCTGTCTTCACATGGATTTCTCTCTATATCTTTGTGTCCTCTTCTAAGGTCACAAGTCATCAGATTTAGGACACCCTTTATCCAGGATGACTTTTATCTAGCGACCTTTATCTTCATTATATCTGCCCTGACCCTATTTCCTAATAATGTCTCATTCTGAAGGTCCTGGTGGATGTGACTATGGGAGGAACACAGGGACATTTTTCAATTCAATTCACTACAGGTGGATTACTGCTGACTTTTATTTTCTTCTCTGTGTAATAGGGTGCTTCTTTCTCCTATGTATACAGGTTGTTTTTATAGTCAGAAATTGTAACTCATATAATTTGGAAAAATATCTAATCAGACATGGGTATTAGAGGGCATTAAATTCAAAGGTATTGAATACATGGATAATAAATACAAATATTCAGATGGACATTAAATTGGAAAGTTCTGTTATGACTGGATGGCACACAGGATGTTTAAGCCATCTTTTTAGTTTTCCTTTTCCAGGGCATTGCTTCTTGGGACATTGAGTCTAGCTTATCATTGCTCATGAAGAGTTTCAATTTTTTCAAGTGAATTGCTTCTAGAAATTTCCTAGATTGTAAAGTCTCTGAAGTGAGAGATATTTGACACGTTCACTACTCTATTTGTACTAACAAAGACAACATCTAGTAGATTCGCTTAATGCATATTTATTGAAGAGCTTAATGAATAAGAGCTTTTAAAAGGTCTCACTGCCTTAGCTCCTCTAAAATTTTCTAATTCATTTTTGACAACTGCAAATGTTTATTCTTTCTGCAACTTTTGACTTCAGCTACTGCAGTTGCTAACCTGATTTCTGTTTGTCCTCTGTCATTTAGTATTCTGATTTCTCCACTCAATTGACCACACTCTTGAGCATAGAATGGGTTTACCAGCCTGGTCGTTCAGCATATGTGCCTCCATTTAAATACTTTCCTTCCTTTTATTTTTAATTTCACCATTTGATCATTTAGACTTCTTTGAAGTTTTATAATATTAATTTCAGATATTGTTATTCCTTTGTAATCTTTATTTGGAAATATTTTACATGGTATTGTCACTACTGTTTCTTGTATTCTAGCTCTATTAAGTTTCATTTCTGTTTTTTAAATAATATCTTGTCTTCTGTAGCTTATCATCAAACATACATTGATCTTTGTAGGAGCCTGTAAGATGGAAGGATCTCATTAAAAAGTCATCTCTGCAAATGGTTCTGTTGTCACAGATCTTCAAAATATAGATATTCTTATGTCTTAAACATTATATGTTAAAATGTAAGCATTCATCTAAAAAACAACTATAGTATATGAGAGTTAGAGACATTATAACCTCTCTCAATGTCAAAGAGATTAAAAAGTAGAAGGAAAATGCTAATTAGGAAAAGGCAGTGATACAAAAACATTTTACACGAAGGCAGATTTCAGTGATAGGGAATTTAAAATTTCTCTGAAAACAGTTTAATTAGTTTTCATTGAGACAAATATTGTCAGTAAAGAGCATTTACTCATTTAACTTGTTTGTCACATAAATGTGAAAGCTAACTAGGAATTCAGGCCACATAATAATTGCTTATAAGTTTTTCAAATAGAAAATTTTAAATATTTTTCCCTCAAAACATTAACCAAGCAATCTCAAATAATTTATTATGTTTATTTGGGTCTTTAACTTTCTACATGCTTCTTGGTTTTCACAGATTGAAAGTGGTTGAAGCACTTGAAAGTTAAATGTGAAAATTAACTGCTAGAATCATTTACTTGCAATAAGAAATAGAAATGGAATTGAGCCCAAAATGAAATGTCAATTAAATATGTACATAATACAACAGTAAATTTAAAAACCTGCCATAACTTTGTCAACATTATTAAAAATTCAGTTTTTCATGTCTTAAACTTGATGTCAAAAAAGTAAGTGGTAAAAACAAAATCACCTAATGTACATAGGATTTACAACTTTTTATTATTATTATTATACTTTAAGTTCTGGGATACATGTGCAGAACATGCAGGTTTGTTACATAGGTATACACGTGCCATGGTGGTTTGTTGCACCCATCAACCCATCATCTAATTTGGTATTTCTCCTAATGCCATCCCTCCCCTATGCCCCTACCTCCGACAGGCCCTGGTGTGTGATGTCCCTGTGTCCCTGTGTCCCTGTGTTCTCATTGTTCAACTCCCATTTATGAGTCAGAACATGCAGTGCTTGGTTTTCTGTTCTTGCATTAGTTCACTGAGAATGATGGTTTCCAGCTTCATCCATGTCCTTGCCAAGGACATGAACTCATCCCTTTTTCTGGATGCATAGTGTTCCATAGTTGTGTATGTGCCACATTGTCTTTATCCAGTCTATCATTGATGGGCATTTGGGTTGGTTCCAAGCCTTCCCTGTTGTGAATAGTGCTGCAGTAAACATACGTGTGCATGTGCCTTTATAGTAGAATGATTTATAATCCTTTAGATATATACCCAGGAATGGATTGCTGAGTCAAAAGGTGTTTCTGGTTCTAGATCCTTGAGGAATTGCCACACTGTGTTCCACAATGGTTGAACCAGTTTACACTCCCACCAACAGTGAAAAAGCATTCCTGTTTCTCCACATCCTCTCTAGCATCTGTTGTTTCCCGATTTATAACATTGCTCACCTGGATTATCTCCAAAATGTCATTCAACCTCTGTCTTTATGCCTTCTGTCTTCTTTATTGTTTCCCAACCCAATAAAACCCCTAATGAATGTGCATGTGTGTGTGTGTTCAAATATACAACAACTGATCCCAGAAATTTTATATATGTATGTGTGTGTATGTGTGTGTGTGTGTGTGTATTTATTTATTTATTTATTGTTTACTTTGAAAATTTTCCCAGCTGGGCGTGGTGGCTCATGCCTGTAATCCCAGCACTTTGGGAGGCCGAGGCAGGTGGATCACCTGAGCTCAGGAGTTTGCAACCAGCCTAGGCACCACGGTGAAATCCCGTCTCTACTAAAATATAAAAAATTAGCCAGGCATGGTAGCGTGGACATGTAGTCCCAGCTATTCGGGAGGCTGGATAGTTGCTTGAACCCAGGAGGCAGAGGTTGCAGTGAGCTGAGATTGCGCCACTGCACTCAGCCTGGGCAACAGAGCGAGACTCTGTCTCAAAAAAAAAAAAAAAGAAAAAAAGAAAATACTCCCATTATGACCATGAAACTCAAAATTATTTAAAACAATCATAGAAATGCTCTATTATCCCTCATTTTATCTATAAATTATCTAAAAACGCTTTCATAATAAAAACAATCAGGTTGGGTGCAGTGGCTCACTCCTGTAATCCCAGCACTTTGAGAGTCCAAGGCAGGCAGATCACTTGAGGTCAGGAGTTCGAGACCAGTCTGGCCAATATGGTGAGACCTTGTCTCTACTAAAAGTACAAAACATTAGTGGGGCGTGGGGGCACGGGTCTGTAATCCCAGATACTCAGGAAGCTGAGGTGGGAGAATTACTTGAACCCAGGAGGCAGAGCTTGCAGTGAGCCAAGATAGCGCCATTGCACTCCAGCCTGGGTGACAGAACGAGACTCTATCTTAAACAAACAAACAAAAAACAATCAATCAGCAAACTAGGAATGCAGTAGAACCTTCTCAACATAATGAATGGCAGTTAATAGCATATGTTATGGTGAAAGATTAAAAACTTCCCTCTAAGATCAAGAACAAGGGAAGTATGCTTCCATTCTTCACTTTTGCTCAACATTCTAATAGAATTTCTAGCCAGAGTAGGCAAGAAAAACAAATAAACGGCCTCTAAACCGGAAAAGAATAAATGAAACTGTTTCTCTTTACAGAGGAAATGTTTTCATATTTTAAAAAATCTAAAAATCTGCCAAAAATCTTAAGACATGATAAATTCAGAAATGTTGCAGGTTGCAGAATGTACACACATATAAACACAAAAGATCAATGGTATTTCCATACGCCATCAATGAATATCTCAAAAAGAAATTAACTTAAAAAGTACTGTTTAAAATTGCACCAACTATAAAAAGATACTTAGAAGTTACTTAGAAGTACTTACAAAGCAGCAGTGAGACTTGAACATTGAAAACTATGAAAACATTGCTGAAAAAGATAAAGGACATAAAAGGAAAGTTATCCTGTGATGATGAATTGGAAGACTCAAATTGTTAAAACATAAATAGTGTCTAAAGCAATATCCAGATTCAATGCAATGTCTCTTTAAATCCCAACAGATTTTTTTTCTTTCTTTTTGCAGAAATGAAAAGACTGGGCCTATGTTTTCCAGGAAATTATCAATGAACAAGAATAGCAAAAATAACATTGAAAAGTAAGACCATAGCTACAGCATAAGCAGGTGGAACAGGGGAAAATAATTAAGAGTGATATGTTTCAGCTGTGTCCTCACAAACCTCATCTTCAATTGTAATCCCCATGTGTCAAGGGTGGGACCAGGTGGAGATAATCAGATCATGGGGTCAATTTCCCTCATGCTGTTCTTGTTATAGTGAGTGATTCTCAAGAGCTCTGATGGTTTTACAAGTATCTGGCGATTTGCCTGCTTGCACTAACTCCATCCTGCTACCCTGCAAAGAAGTTGCTTGCTTCTCCTTTGCCTTCCACCATAATTGTAAGTCTCCTGAGGCCTCCCCAGCAACGTAGAACTGTAATTCAATTAAACCTCTTCCCTTGATAAATTACCCAGTATCTGGTATTTCTTAAGAGCAGTGTGAGAATGGACTAATACAGTAAATTGGTACTGAGGTAGTGGGGCGCTGCTATAAGGTTACCAGCAAATGTGGAAGCGACTTTGGAACTGTGTAACATGCAGAGGTTGAGACAGTTTGGAGGGCTCAGAAGAAGACAGGAAAATGTGGGAAAGTGTGGAACTTCCTAGAGATTTGGAGGGCTCAGAAGGCAGGAAGATGTGGGAAAGTTTGGAACTTCCTAGAGACTTACTGAATGGCTTTGACCAAAATGCTGATAGTGATGTGGACAATAAAGTCTAAGTTGAAGTAGTCTCAGGTGGAGATGAGGAATTTATTGAGAACTGGAGCAAAGGTCACTTTTGTTATGCTTTAGCAAAGAGACTGTCGGCATTTTACCCTTGCCCTCGAGATCTGTGGAACTTTGTACCTGAGAGAGATAATGTGAAATTGGAACTTACGTTTAAAAGGGAAGCAGGGCATTAAAAGCTTGGAAAATCTGCAGACTGACAATGTGAAAGAAAAGAAAAACCCATTTTCTGGGGAGAAACTCAATTCTGCAGAAATTTGCGTAAGTAACAAGGAGCCATCATGAGTGGAGCTGGAGGCCAATATCCTAAGTGAACTAATGCAGAAATGGAAAACCGAATATGACGTATTCTTGCTTATAAGTGTGAACTAAACATTGAGTTAATTTGTACATAAAAAAGGGAAAAATACACATGGGGGCCTGTTTGAAGGTAGACGGTAGAAGGAGAATAAGGATTGAAAAACTACCTATGGGGTACTGTGCTTATTAGGTGGGTGACGGAGTAATCTGTACACCAAACCCCCATGACACACAATTTATCTATATAACAAATGTGGCCATTTACCCCCGCACCTAAAATAAAAGTTAAAAAAGGGAACTGTTAGCAATAAAGAGGGACATTTCATATTGATAAAAGTTTCAATATCCTAAGATGTAACAATCATATATGTGTTTATACCTAAAAGCAGAGCTTCAAAAGATATGAAATAAATGGTGACATAACTTAAAGGAGATATAGATGAAAAGTAGAATTATCAATTGTAAACTGTCAGTAATTGATAGTACCAAGGTGTAGAAAATTAGAAAATAAAATTGAATATTTGAGCAACCCATCAAGCATTGACCTTAGATTTATATAACAATACTCTGAAATATGCAGAATATATATTATTTTAAGTGTACCTGGTATACTCTACAAGATAGACTATAAATTGAGGTATGAAACAAATATCAATATATGTGAAAATATTAAAATCATACAGAGTATGTTTGTAGTTTTCAGGAACTTAAAAATAATTATCAAAAATGTTTTTTTTAAAAAATCTTGTGTCAACAAACACATGAAAGGATGCTTAATGTCATTAGTCATTAGAGACATGAAATCAAATCCACTACATGTCTACCAACGTACCTATAATTTCTTTAAAAGATGGAATATAACAAATGTTGGTGATGAAGTGTGGAAATTGTAACCCTTACATATTGGTTGGAATCCAAAAATGGTGCTATCTGAATGGAAAACAGTTTAGCAGTACCTCAATAAATTAAATAAAAAATCATCACATAATCTGGTTACTCTACCAAAAGAGTAGAACTCAGAGGTTAAAATAAAAACTTATACATGATAGATCATAGAAGTATTGTTAAAAATTGCCAAAATGTAGAAATAGCCTAAATGTTCATCAACTGTAAACAGAAAATCAACATTAGGCATATTTACATAACAAAATATTAGTTAGATATAAAAAGGATAAAATTCTGATTATGCTAAAGTATGGATGAACCTTGAAAATTATTATGCTAAGTGAAAAAACAGACAAAAGTTCACATATTATGAATCTATTTGTATGAAATGTCCAGAATAGGTAAATTCATAAAAACAGAAAGTAGATTAGTGTTTGCCAGGGGATGGGAGAAGGAGCAAATAGGGAACTATTGCTTAATGGTTATGGGATTGTCTGTTTACTCTGTTGATAGTTTATATTACTGAGCAGAATCACTTTAGTTTAACAAGATCTCATTTGTCTATTTATGTTTTGGTTTGCAATTGCTTAGAGCCTTTGACAGAAAATTTTTGCCTGGTCCTATGTCCAGAATGGTGTTTCCTAGGTTATTTTTCAGGGTTTTTATAATGTTAGGCTTTACATTTAAGTCTTGAATCTGTCTCGAGTTTATTTTTTTATATGGCATAAGGAAGGAGGTCCAATTTCAATTTTCTGTCGATGACTAGTCAGTTATCCTAGCACTTTTTACGACTAGAGAGTACTCTTCCTATTGTTGTTTTTGCCAACTTTGTCAAAGGTCAGATGGTTGTAGGTGTATGGCCGTATTTCTGGGATCTCTTTTCTGTTCCATTGGTCTATGTGTTTGTTTTTGTATCATTTCCATGATATTTTGGTTACTATCAGCTTGTAGTAAAGTTTGAAGGCAGGTTAAGTGATGCCTTAAGTTTTATTCTTTTTACTTAGGATTGCCTTGGCTATTCACACTCTTGTTTAGTTCCGTATACATTGTAAGACAATTTTATTCTCATACTGTGAAGAATTAATTGATGGTTTGATAGCAAAACAATGAATCTATAAATTGCTTCAGGCGATATGACCATTTTAACAATATTGTCTTCCTATCCATGAGCATAGAATGGTTTTCTATTTGTTTGTGTCACCTCTGATTTCTTGGAGCAGTGTTTTGTAATTCTTGTTGAAGAGATATTTTACCTCTCTGGTTAGTGGCATTCCTATGTATATATTTTCTTCTTTTTGTTGCTATTGTGAATGGGAGTGAATTCTTGATTTCGCAGTTTGGATATTGTTGACATATAGAAATGCTACTAATTTTTGTACATTGATTTTGTATCCTGAAACTTTTCTGAAGCTGCTTATTATATCAAGGAGCTTTTGGGCAGGGACTATGGGTTTTTCTATGTATAGAGTCATATTGTCTGCAAAGAGGGATAGTTTGACTTCTTCACTTCCTATTTGATTCCTTTTATCTCTATACCTTGCCTGATTGCTGTGGCCAGAACTTCCAATCCCCTGTAGAATAGAAGTGGTGATAGCAGGGATATTTGCCCTATTTTGGTTTTCAAGGGGAATGTGTCCAGCTTTTGCCTGTTCAGTATAATGTTGCCTGTGATTTTGTCATAGATGGCCCTTATTATTTTGAAGTATGTACCTTCAATGCTTAGTTGAGGGATTTTAACATGAAGGGATTTTGAATTTTATCAAAAGCCTTTTCTACAGTTATTTAGATGATCATGTGAATTTTGTTTCTTTGGTTTTTTTTTTAATGTGATCACTCACATTTGTTGATTTCCATATGTTAAACTAACTTGCTTCCCCAGGGATAAGATCTACTTGATCATGGTGGATTAGCTTTTTGACGGGCTGCTGAATTTGATTTGTTGGTATTTTGTTGGGGACTTTTGCATCTATATTCCTCAAGGTTATTGACCTGAAGAGTTCTTTTTTGTTGTTGTTGTATCTTTGCCAGTTTTTAATGTCAGGATGATGCTGGACTCTGAATGAGTTAAGGAAGAGTCCCCTCTTCTCGATTTTTTGGAATAGCTTCATAAGGAATGGTACCAGCTCTTCTTTTACATTTGACAGAATTTGATGGTGAACCCCTCTGGTCCTGAAATTTTTTTGGTTGGCAGGCTTTTTATTACTGATTCAATTTCGGAACTCATTATTGGTCTGTTCAGGAATTCAATTTCTGTCTGGTTCAATCCCAAAAGGTTGTATGCATCCAGGAATTTATCCATTTCCTCCAGATTTTCTAGCCTGTATAAATAGAGGGATTCATAAAAGTCTCTGTAAAAACTGCATAGTAGATTTGCATTTCTATGGAGTCATGGTCTTGTACTCTGTCATTTCTGATTGTATTTATTTGGATCTTCTCTTTTTGTCTAGCTAGGAGTCTCTCTTACTAATTTTTTCACTGAAGCAACTCCTGGATTCACTGATTTTTTGGTATGATTTTTTTCGCTTCTCAATTACCTGTAGTTCCGGTTCAATTTTGGTTATTTCTTGTCCTCCGCTAGCTTTCAGGTTGGATTGCTCTTGTATCTCTAGTACTTCTAGTTGTGATGTTTGGTTGTTAATTTGAGATCTCTCTGACTTTTTGACATGGTCATGAAATTCCCTCTTAAGGGACATTTAAATTCCCTCTTAAAGACATTCTGGTATGTTGTACCTTTGTTCTCGTTAGTTTGAAAAAATGTCTTGATTTCAACTTATTTTCATTATTTTCCCAAAAGTCATTCAGAAACAGGTTGCTTAATTTTCATGTAATTATATGGCGTTGGACAATTTTCTTCGCATTGATTTTTATTTTTTTATTGCACTGTGGTCTGAGAGTGTGGCTGGTATGAATTTCCCTTTTTTGAACATGATGAGAATTGTTTTACGTCCAATTATGTGGTCAGTTTTAGAATATGTGCCATATGCAGATGAGAAAAATCTATATTCTGTTGTTCTTGGGTGGAGTTTTCTGTAGATATCTATTTGATCCATTTGATCAAGTGTCAAATCCAGGTCCTGAATATCATTGTTAGTTTTCTGCCTCAATGATCTGTCTAATATTATCAGTGTGGTGTTGAAATCTTCCACTATTATTGTGTGGTTTACTAAGTCTTTTACTGTGTCTCTAAAAACTTGATCATCAATCTGCACGCTCCTTTGTTGGATGCATGTATGTTTAGAATAGTTAGGTCTTCTTGTTGAATTGAGCCTTTATTTTTATGTAATGTCCTTCTTTGTATTTTTTAATGTTTGTGGGTTTACAGTCTATTTTGTCTGAAATTAGATTAGCAGCCCCTGCTTTCTTCTGTTTTCTGTTTGCTTGGTAGATTTCCCTCCACCCCTTTATTTTGAGCTTCCACGTGTCATTGTGTGTGAGATGTGTCTCCTGAACATCACATACCATTGGATCATGTGTCTTCATCCAAATTGCCACTCTGTGTCATTCTGTTGGGGCATTTAGCCTACTTACATTCAAGGTTAGTATTGATATGTTTGAATTTTATCCTGTCTTCATGTTGCTAGCTGGTTATTTTGAAAACTTCTTTGTGTATTTCCTTTGTAGCCTAACTGGTCTACATACTTAAGTGTGTGTTTGTATCGGTTGGTAACAGTCTTTCCTTTCTATGTTTATTTAGCACTCCCTTCAAGATCTCTTATAAGGCAGGTCTGGTTGTAACAAAATGCTTTAGCATTTGCTTGTCTAGAAGGGAACTTATTTCCCCTTATCTTATGCAGCTTAGTTTGGCTGGAGATGAAATTCTTGGTTGGAAATTATTTTCTTTAATAATGCTGAATATAGGACCCTATTCTCCTCTGGCTTGTAAAGCTTCCACTGAAAGGTCCACTGTTAGCCTCATGGGTTTCTCTTTGTAGGTAACCTGCTCCTTCTCTCTAGCTGCCTTTAATATTTTTCCTTTCATTGCAACCTTGGAGGGTCTGATTATTATGTGTCTAGGGATGGTCTTCCTGTGCAGTATTTCACAGGGGTTCTCGGCCTTTCCTAAATTTGAATGTTGGCCTCCCTAGCGAGGTTGAGGAAATTTTCATGGACAATATTCTGAAATATGCTTTCCAACTTGCTTGCTTTCTCTCAGGGATGCCAGTGAGTTACAGATAGGTCTCTTCATGTAATCCCATATTTCTCTGAGGTTTGGTTCATTCTTCTTTATTTTTTTTTTTTTCTTTATTTTTGTCTATGTTATTTTGAAGAGCAGGTCTTTGAGTTCTGAGATTCTTTCTGCCACTTGGTCAATTGTGCTATCAATGCTTGTTATTGTATTCTGACACTTTTGAAGTGAATTTTTCATCCCTGTGAGCTCAGTTTGGTTCTTTCTTAAAATGAAAATGTTGTCTTTCATCTCCTGTATTGTTTTATTGTATTCCTCGGGTTCCCTGGATTGGATTTCGACTTTCTCCTGAAGGTTGATTTTCTTTGTTCTTATCCATATTCAGATTATATTTATTTCACTTCAACCATTTCAGCCTAGTTAAGAACTATTTGGGGGAACCAGTGGTGAGATTATCTGGAGATAAGAAGACACTCTGGCTTTTTGAGTTGTCACAGTTCTTTAGCTGGTTCTTTCTCATCTTTCTGGCTGATGTCTCTTTAGTGTTTGAAGTTGCTGCCCTTTAGATGGATTTTCATGTTGTTGTTGTTTTTCTTTTATCCTCTTTTACGTCCTTGGGTGTTTGATTGTGGTATAAGGTGGGTTTAGTTGGCTGGCTTTGTTTTTGGTAGATTTTTGATGGAGCCAAGGCTCAGCTCAGCTGTTCTGGGATGTGTGCTCAAACTTGGGGAAGCTGGTATTGAGCCCTCGGCTTTGTTCTCTGGCTCCTCAAAGTTTGAAACCTGCCACACTGAAGGAGCCTAGGTGTTCCCAGACCACTAGCCGTAACACTACAAAGGGTGGTGCCAGCCAAAGCGCTTCATCAGGCAGTGGCAGCAGAATCCGTGCGCATTCCCACACACCAGCAGAAATGGAGATGTGGGAATTGGCAGTGCAGGGAGGTACATGATTGTCACCTGGGAAGGGGAGCTAGCTGGCTTAGGGCTGCCAGTCTCCGTATGGCCATTGGCAGCTGCAGTGGTGGTGGCACAGGGAGTGGGAAAGGAGGAGTGGGGATGAAGGATGGGGCCACTAGCATCCCTGTGTGCCTTGGCATCCACAAAGGTGTCACCACAGGGGTGGGGCACTGGCAGAAACTGATCTGGCAATCCCCCTGCACGTGATCACACCTGCAGCAGTGGCAGTGCATGGAGCAGGGCCGCTAGTGTCTGTGTTCCTGTTCAGACAGGCAACAGCAGCACAGAGGAGCGGCATTAGGGGGATGGTCACTGTGCTCATGTTGGCAGCAATGACACGCCGGGCTACATGTGCGCCCATGTGCCAGTGGGGAAGTGGAAGGGGGGGTTCACTTGTGCATACACATACTAGCAAAATAATGGAGTGGGGTGGCCATGGGTTAACGCATGCTTGCAAAGTGGCGTGGGGAGGTTGCAGTGGGGAGAGGGCATGGGCAGATTGGTATGTGGCAGAGGTAGCCTCTCTCCTGGAACTTGCCTTTGATCAGGTGTGGTCTGCCAGCACACGGGCCATGATGTGGGCCCTGGAGGCACAACAGTTGGGCTACTGAGGCTGCATTATAAGCAGTCATGGCCAGGCTGGAGTCCCCGGAGAGGCCACCAGACAGAAGGGTTCTCATGTTGAACCAGCCCCACCTAACAGGCAACATCACCTTGCTCTGTTGAAGTCTGACAGTTCCCCTAGGGTGTCCCTGGCCATGCTCCACTGCAGAGGTTGCTGAACCAAAACCTGCGGGCTCCACACAGGCTGGAATCCTGCCTCCTCCACCTCTCTAAGCAGCTCTTCTGGTCCAGCGCACGTGTCCGTAGCGGGTGTGGTGTCTCCTGCTGCCAGGATTCCAGAGGCCCATGGCCAGAGCAGGTTGCTCCCTGTTCAGCTCACACCTTTCCCAAGAGTCTTTGGAGGCCAGGAACAAGTCCTCATGTGCTGCAATCCCATGCATGGTTCTTAGCTTTCTCTCTGCTCAGCCCAGCATTTGTGTTTTCCCTCCAGTTGCTCTGAATGCTCTCCTTCCAAGGATCTGCGCAGAGTGCATTAGTCTTCTTGGCCTCCCAGTCCCTCGGTGGCAGATGTTCCTCCTAGCTGGTCTAGTCGGCTGTCTTGCCTCCATCTCTCCAGTTCGTTTTTGTAAGTCAAATTTATTTGGTATAATATAATCATTCCAGTCTTCCAGTATTTTGCACGGTTTAATTTTCAATCATACATACTTTTTTATTGTGTTGTTTTGTTTAAAGCATGTCTCTTGTGAACAGCATATAGTTGATATTGCTTTTTCATTAATTATGAAAATATTTTTAATTAGAGCATTTAATTTGATAAAATTTAAAGCAGCTAACAATGCAGTTAATTTAGTTCCACCATTTTACAGTTGATTTCCTTGAGGCTTCTTGTTTTCTGTTTCTCCCTCTGTGCTTTCTTTGAGAGTCATTGAATATTTCAAATTCTGTGTAATTTATCTTTGGACTATTTAGCCATATGTCTTTGTATTGTATCATGATGGTTACTCTACAGGTTAACATATATATCCATAAGTTTGTATAATCTACTTATAATTAACGTTATGGTCCTTAATGGGAAATATAAAAATCTTTTAATCATATAGAGTTATCTACCTGGTCTTGTGTGTGTGTATATACATATAGATATATATATAACCATACTCACTACAATTTGTTGCTGTGATCAATTTTTAAAAACCTTGAAGGTTATAAAACCTGGTAAAACCAAAAGGTCTCCTTGGTAGCAACAGACAACCTTAAGTGGGTGATTGACAAAATCCTTTATGGCACAACACGTTCCACTAAGGAACAGTTGGTTGCACTATTGAGCAGAAATTGTGGAGCAACGTTTTTGAGACAGCAGTGGTCATTACTGTCACTGCCTTCCTTTTAAGCACTGTATTTCTGGAAAATGTATAAAAGTGAGGTATCGAGAACCTATAAACACCTCTAAATGATTTTTTAGTAATTGCTCCCCATATGGATTCTGATTATATCCTAGTAACAGTATGTATGTTTTTGCGTGATTTGAAACATTTGGCAATCAGAATGCTATGAGAGTCAGAGAGTCTGAACGCTATTGTTTTTATTTTCTCTACATGGGGAATTCCAAATATCTATCTGGTGATTTTACAAGGCAATTTATGATTTTTTAATATAATATACATGCACAAAGTTTTACTCATTGCTCAAAAATTTTATTGTCCTTATTAACCCCTGTACCAAAACTCTTATGTCAGCATGGTTGTATGTCTTGGCTGGCTGTTGTCAGCCATATTTCGCTATACAAGTATGGGTGTAATGCAAAACAGGCAAAGAGTTGGCTTTTAACTACAGGATTTTTTATGACAAATATTAAAATGGAAAAAAAGTGGAACAGAATAATTGAACTTCTATCATTAAAATGGCAGGCCATAAAAATAAGCTGCATAATGAAGAATGAGTATGTAAAAATATTTATATTGAATGACTTATTCCTATAATTGTAAGATAAAAGGAAGTGAATCAGAAACAAAAGAGGTGATGATCAAAGAATGAGGGGAGGGAATTAGAATTAGAGCTTATGAAGTAATTCAGTTATTGATAATGACAAACCAGGTGTGACCAGGAAAATGAATAGATAGGCTGGTGGAAATGAAAATTGAAGGAGAGACTCAAGTAACTAAAGAACCACATGATTAGAATGATTATCTCTGATGATAGGGAAATCACCAAAAAAAATAACAGGAATAATATTTCAGCAAGAAAGTAATATTCAGAGACAATTTCTGAAATAGCATATTTTGCTCTTAAGTGGAAATTGTAGAGGCCACAGTGAATTTAAGGATTGGGACGGAGTGAGAAATTGGAACTAAATTGGTGGTACAGTGCTGATGTGAGCAGAGTGTGGTGGAAACAATTATAAACAATAATAGAAAGTATAGGGTACTTCTGTTATCTACACGGGTGCTTGTGCAGTCTTCATGAGTGCTGGGGCAAGAGGAATGGTAGGGGTCAGCTGATGGAGGCGAGTGGGGTGCATGGGAATTTTTCTTATCTAGGTTCTTAGAGCTCTTGCTATTGGATGGTACTAGTCTTCTTGGTCTCTCAGTCCCTCTGTGGCAGATGTTCCTCCTAGCTGGTCTAGTCGGCCATCTTGCCTCCATCTCTCCAGTTCCCTTTTTGGAAGTCAAATTTATTTGGTATAATATAACCATTCCAGTCTTCCAGTATTTTGCACGGTTTAATTTTCAATCATATACACTTTTTTATTGTATTGTTTTGTTTAAAGCATGTCTCTTGTGAACAGCATATAGTTGATATTGCCTGCCTACTCACTTATCATGAGTCATTAATCTGGTTGCCAATACCTTCTATTAATCTCTTCCTTACATCCCCCCTTCTACCATATTTATTTATGCTCTTCAAAACAAAGAAAGAATATTTTTGTTTGGTTTTTATTTAGTCTCTATACTATCACAGTATTTATCAACGAATTTCACACATCTGGTGACAAACAAATGCTGAATTAAATGTGTGATTTCTGGAATGGATTAACAACTTGATAAGTGTGAAAAGATGAATGAGACAGTTTGTTTTAGTAAAGCAGCTAGCTATCAATAGAGGGGGATCTACACAGGGTGGTAACCATTTGACTTTAAACCTCTGTTATTAATTGCATTTGAATCACTTTCCATGAGTGATTATCTAACGTGAAATCCCTAATAACCTAAAAGTTTCACCATGACAATAATTATGACCAACATTTACATACAGGTTTTCATTCCACCACATTTATCACTTATGTTTGCAAATTTCCTTTTCATTTGATCTTTGTTTTACATATGTATGTGTATGTATTTGTGCCTATGTGCATGTATATATGTATATGTATGTATATATTCTATCCTGAATGCAATGGGGATGCTTCTAGATGTTTAAACAGGTTTTCAGTTTTATCTTACCTGTGTTTTAGAAAGTTAATTCGGTAGCAGCATAGCAAATTAATTGTTGGCCTGAGTTAGTGAGATGTGAGCATTTGTGGTTGGTTTTTATTTAAAAGGAAAAACTCTGTTTTGTGCTGCATAATGAAGTTTCAGTCAACTACACAACACATATACAAAGACAATCCTGTGAGATTATAATGTGATGAAAAATTCCTATCACCTAATGAATTTAAGCTATCATATAACGCTGTGGCACAATGCATGACTCATGTGTTTGTTGTGGTGCTGGTGTAAAGGAACCTACGGAGCCATCACTTGTGTGAAAGTGTAGCACATACGATCATGGACAGTACCTAACAATCGAAAATGATAACATACCAGTGTATTACTGGTTTATGAATTTCTATACTATTTCTCATTATCTTAGAATATACTCCTTCTACTTATATAATCTTCTACTTACATTAAAATGGTAAACTATAAAACAGCCTCAGGCAAGTTTTTCAGGAAGTATTCCAGAAGGCATTATTATCACACAAGATGACAGCTTTCGTGTGTGTCATTACCCCTGAGGACCTTGCAGTGAGACAAAGTGTGAAAGTGGAAGACAGTGACATTGATGACCCTGACCCTGTGTGTAGGCCTACATTTATGTGTGTGCTTACGTCTTAGTATTTAACAAAAAATTAAAAATACACATAATTAAAAAAATCAAAATGCTTACAGAATAAGGACTCAAGGATAGAAAATACTTTTGTACAGCTGCAAAATGTGTTTGTGTTTAAGCTAAGAGTTATTACAAAAAAGTCAAAAAGTTACAAAATGAAAAAGTATATAAAGTAAGAAAGGCACAGTAAATTAAGGTTGATTTGTTACTGAAGAAATATATTTTAAAAATAAATTTAGTGTACACTAAGTGTTAAGTGTTTACAAAGTCTACAGTAGTACACAGTGATGTCCTAGGCCTTCACATTCACTCACCACTTACTCACTCACTCACCCAGAGCAACTTTCAGTCCTGCAAGCTTTATTTGTGTTGTGTCCTATATTCCATTTTTTATCTTTTAAACCATATTTTTACTGTATTTTGTTATGTTTAGATACACAAATACTTATCACTTTGCTGCAATTACCTACAGCATCAGGAAAGTCACATGCTGTATAGTGTTGTTGCCTAGGAGTAACAGGCAACACTGTATGGCCTAGGTTCAGTAAGCTGCATCATCTAGGTTTGGGTAAGTACGCTCTATGAGGCTTACACAACAAAATCTCCTAACAACCCATCTCTCAGAACGTATCTTCCTTATTAAGCAATGCATGGTGGAAGATTGATTTGTAAAACTCTTGCCAACCACTGGCTTTAAAGGAACAAAAATACATATTTTTAAGAAAATATCCAAGCTATTCCTGCCAAAAGTTACTTAATTGATCGGGGAAAAGGATATACAAATCGCTGGCCTTCCCATCCTCTGCTGATAAATAGTGAAAACGGATGCTGCTCTTCCGTCTGCCCAGTGACATTTCTGCACACCTGATACCTGTCTCACCAAAAAAAAAACTCAAGCAACTTAGCTCAGACTCACAAAGTTAGCAGTGGTGTGAGTCCAAAGATAGTCCCCATTCCCGATAACACCAGGAAAATTATGTTATTTAACAGGTAGCATGTAATTCAAGAATGCATCTTATAAGGAAAGAAATGCTAAATTACTTACCTATGCTTTTTAAAATATTTAATAACTAGGCTCAATAAAAGTACCAAGTATAGCCACTTACTATAAAGAACATTTAATATAATAGGAAAGAAAAACGTGTACAATGGCCAAATACCATAGTTCAGAGATACAGTTCAACCTTGGGCCCTGTTTTGCATGCATGAGCCTGTTGTGATAAGGTGAAATTGTAAGCTGGAAGCCTGTATGGCAGAATATGTTTTCTGAAATACTTTTTTTCTCACTCTGACAGATGTTTCATATTTTAATAATATGATTATTTTGTCATATTCTCTCCAATATAAGAAATAAATGTCTAGCGTAACATAGTTAAAATATGTAATGCTTGAGTCTAACACTATTTCTTTATGGTTTGGCAGTACAGTCTTATATCCATGAAAAGGAAATAGACTCTTCCTAATTCCACAGGATATTAAATGCATTAATCTGAACAATACAAATTGCATTACAGTTTATGTCCTCACAAGAGACATTCTAACATATTTCCTAAAATTTTTATATTTATCATGCTTATTTTTTGTTTTCCTCTTCTTCTTGCTTAAAGCAAGAAGAAAAATGAAAGGTGATTTTAACAAACAATTTTTAGAATGTATCTACCATGCAGTATTTTAATTTTTGCTATTATTATCCCTAGACATGGACAAGTGCAATTAGGCTATCTTAAATTGCATACACTGAGGAAGGCAAAGGAATCATTCTGAAAATTAAAAAAAAAAATTGTTACTAGAATAAGAATTCCATGAAGGCAAAGCAACAGATGTATACTAAACATACAACTTCAATCTTGTGCAGATATAGCTTTCAAATATTACATAAAGTGTGCTCAAAAACAATTATGTGTGTCTACACATATTTGAAAGCAGGAAGCAAATATGTTTACTACATACATTACTTTTGTTTTTCAGGCAAGATAAGATATTCTACCTTCAAAACAAACCACCAGCACTATTCACAATAACTATACATATGAGGAATTCTGCATCAGTTTTTGAATTGCAGTAGCAATTTTAACAACAGTGTTCCCTTTGGCATATTATAATGCATATTAGCTGCCATCTGTGCTTGATGAGACAGCTTGACCAGTGGTCACAGGCTGATCCCTGACCTCTGTCAGCAATTGTCTATGCGTGGCTGCCTCTACATCAAAGGTCATGAGCAAAAGCCTTAGTGAGCAGTCCACAGCCATTATAGACAGATATGGATGACTACCAAAGTTAAATGAATATGACCTTTTAATATCATTCTCAAAAATAGTGTAGTAGAAAGGCATAGGCGTCAAATATATTAGAAATTCAAAGCCAGATTACAAAACTTACATGTATTGATAATAAACGGTGTGCTAAAAATGTTACATATAATTCTGTATTGCCTTAGTCATTTGCACAAGAATATGGGCTCCTGTTTTGATAAGAAATATTAAAGAGGTTGAATTAAGATTTATAATAAATACATATCTTTAAAATGCCTTTACTTGGACACCGAATGATTTATAATTATTTATTGCCAAACATAAAGAACATACAATGGAAGTTATTAACTGAAGTGGGGACAATGTAATTTGCTTTTCGTGAAACCGAAATAATATTAAATCAATGATAAACTAAAGGTATAAATAATCATTTTGTTGTATTGTCAATAATACAGTAAAGTTTTGAAGAAAGTAGAAGATTTAGGCTGTAAAAATTTATCAAGATTATTTCCTTCATGAAAGTAAGTTTTATATGTACTAACATAGCAACTATGGAATACAAACAAAACAGAAAACTCTGCAATAAAATAAAACTTAAAAATACCTAGGAGGAGAGGTGGAGCAAGATGACAGATTAGAAGACTCTATGAATTGTTCCACTTGCAAGGATGCCAGTTTAACCACTACCTACACACACAGAACAAAAGCACCTTCATAAAAATAAAAAATCAGATGAGCAACCAGAGTATCTGGTTTTACATTCATGTGCTGACAGAGGCACTGAAGAGATAGGGAAACCCATCCTGAATTGCCAACACCAGCTCTCTCCTATGCCCTGGCGGTGGCAGCGTGGGACAGAGATCATTTCTATGCACCAGGGAGATGGAGACTGCAGCAATTATGAGGCATTGAACTCAATGCTATGCTGCTGTAACAGAAAGTAAAACAAAACCAAACTCAGCTGATAGAGAGGGAGCATTTAAAGCAGCTGGGGTGGAGTTGTGAACCCAGCAGGTGGAACCTCAGTTCCTGCAAGCCTCACCACTGTGAGATAAAGTTTTCTGGGGCCCTAAATAAACCTGAAAGGTAGTCTAGGCCACAAAGATTGCAACTCCTAGGTGAGTCCTAGTGCTGAACTAAGCCCAGAGGCAATGCACTGGAATGACACATGACCTACTGAGACACCAGCCTGAAAAGCTAAAGGAGTGCTGGCATCAACTCTTCCCTGACTCGGCTGCACAGCCCATGGCTCCAAAAGAGACCCGATCCTTCTGCTTAAGGAGGAAAAAGAAAATAATGGGGAGGACTTTGTGTTTTTTCTTGGATATCAGCCCAGCCACAGTGAGATACGGTACCTGTCAGAGTCATGAGGTCCCTTTTCCAAGCCCAGCTCTCAGACAACATGTCTAGACACACCCTGGATCAGAAGGAAAGCTGCTCCCTTGAAGTAAAGGACTAAGCCCTGACAGCATTCTCATCTGCTAACTAAAGAGCTCTAGGGCCCTGAATAACCAGCAGTGACAACCAGGCACTATGTTGAGGGTCTTTGGTGAAACTCTGAAACTTGCTGGCTTCAGGTCAGACTCAGCACATTCCCAGTTGTGTTGACTACAAAGTGAGATTCCTTCTGCTTGAGAAAAGTGGAGAGCAGAGTAAAGGGAGCTTTGTCTTGCACCTTAGGTACCAGCTCAACCACTGAAGGTTAGAGCAGTAAGCAGGTTCCTGAGGTTCCTGATTCCAGAATTCGGCTCTTGGACAGCATTTCTGGACCTGTCCTAGGGGAGCCCACTACCCTGATGTGTGAGTACCAGGCCAGGTGGCATTCACTACAAGTTGACTGAAGAGTCTCAGAACCATAAGGGAGCATTGGTGGTAGTCTGGCTGTACTCGCTGTGGGCCTGTGATGACAGTGACCATAAGGTGAAGGTCCCCTGCCATTCAAAAGGGAAGAAAAGAGTAGAACGGACTATGTATTGTGATTTTAGTGTCAGTTCAGCTGTAATGCAATAGAATACCAGGTAGAGTTCAAAGGTTTTTGACTGTGGATCCTGGATCCTAGACAGCACCTCTGGACCCACTTGTGGACTGGAGAGCTCAATTGTCTGAAGAAAAGGACACAGGCCTGGCTGGATTTGCCACCCGCTGATTGGACCCAGGGCCTTGAGCAAACATAAGCAGTAGCCAGAGAGTAGTTACAGCAGGTCTTGAGCAAGACCCAGTGCTGTTCTGATTTTGACATCAGTCTGGGTCTTACCCAGTGCTGTCCTACTGGTGGTGGCCACTGGGGTGGTGGTGCCTGGCTTTAGAGAGAGAGAAATGAGAGAGAATACAAGAAGGAAAGAGGGAAGGAAGGGAGAAAAGAAGGAAGGAAAGAAGGAAGGATGGAAGGAAAGAAGGAAGGTAGGAAGGGAGGGAGGGAGGAAGGGAGGGAGGTGAGGTGACAGGAGGGAAAGGAAAGGAGATGTGATACATCATATCAACAGAATGAAGAACAGAAACTATACGATATTTCAATTGATGCTATTAACAAATTCAACATCTCTTCATAATAAAATCTCTCAAGAAACTGGGCATAGAAGGAACATACCTTAGCAATAAAAGTCACATATGACAAACCAACAGTTGATGTTATATTAAAAGGGAAAAAACTGAAAAGCTTTTTTCTAAGATCCAGAACACAAATGACTAAGATGCCTACTTTCACCACTGTTGTTCAAAATAATACTGGAAATTCTAGTTAGAGTAATCAGAAAAGAGAAAGGAATAAAATGCAGGCAAATTGGAAAGGAAGAAGTCAAATTGTTCTTGTTAGCAGATTATATGATTTTATGTTTGGAAAAACCTTAAGACTCCACTAAAAAACTAGTAGAACTGAAAAAATCAGTTAAGTATCGATATACAAAAATCAGCGTACAAAAATCAGTAGAACTTCTATATCCAACAGTGCACAATCTGAAAAAGAAATCAAAAAGTAATCTCATTTACAATAACCACAAATAAAGTTAAATACCTAGGAATTAACCAACGAACTGACAAATCTCTATAAAGCAGACTATAACACTGACAAAAGAAATTGAAGAGGACACCAAAAAGTGGAAAATACTTTATGTCTGTGAATTAGAAGAATCATTATTGTTAAAATATCCATACTTCCCAAAGCAATCTATAGGTTTAATGCATTCCCTTTCAAAATACCAATGACATTTTTCACAGAAAGAGACAAACAATCCTAAAATTTATATGGAACCACCAAAAACTCAGAATAGCCAAAATTATTCTAAGCAAAAGAAACAAAATGTTTAGAATCACATTATCTGACTTCAAGTTATACTACAGAGTTACAGTAAAGAAAACAGCATAGTACTGGCATAAAAATAGACACATAGACTAATGGAACACAATAGAAATCCCAGAAACCAATCTACACACCTACAGTAACTCATTTTTGACAAAGGTGTAAAGAACATACACTGGGGAAAAGACAATGTCTTCAATAAATGGTACTGGGAAAACTGGACATCCGTATGCAGAAGAATAAAACTAGATCCCTATATTTCACTATATGTGAAAGCAAAATCAAAATGCATTCAAGACTTAAATCTAACACTTCAATCTATGAAACTACAACAAGCAAACCATCATGAAAATCTCCAGGACATTAGTCTGGGCAAAAATGTCTTGAGCATTACCTCACCAGCACAGGCAACCAAAGCAAAAATGGATAAATGGGATCACATCAAGTTAAAAAGCTTACAGACAGTGAAGGAAGCAATAACCAAAGTGAAAAGACAACCCACAGAATCGGAGAAATTTTTTTAAACTACACATCTGACAAGGGATTCATAACCAAAATATGTAAGGAGCTCAAACAACTCTTTAGGAATAAAACTAATAATCTGATTTTTTTAATAGGCAAAATATATGAGTAGACATTTCTCAAAAGAAGACACACCAATGGCAAACAGGCATGTGAAAATATGTTCAACATCATTGATCAGAGAAGTGAAGATCAAAACTAAAATGAAATATCATCTCACTCCAGATAAAATGCCTAAATACAGGCAATAACAAATGCTGGCAAGGATGTGGAGAAAAGGGAATCCTTGTACACTGTTGATGGGGATGTAAACAAGTACAACCACTTTGGAGAACAGTTTGGAGGTTTCTCAAAAAAACAAAATAAAAAAATTAACATATGATCCAGCAATCCCACCACTGGGTATATACCCAAAATAAAGGAAATCAATATATTGAAGGCTTAGCTGCACTCCCATGTTCGTTGCAGCACTGTTCACAATAACCAATTTGGAATCAACCTGTGTCTGTCAACAACTGAAAGGATAAAAACAATTTAGTACATATACACAATGAAATCCTATCTAGCCATTAAAAAAACTGAGATCCAATCATTTGTAACAACATGAATATAATTGGGGGTCATTACATGAAGTGAAATATACCAGGCATAGAAAGAGAAATAATACATGTTCTCACTTATGTGTGGGATCTAAAAATCAAAACGATTAAACTAACAGAGATAGAGAGTAGAAGGATGGTTACCAGAGGCTGGGAAGAGTCTTGGGGTTGGAAGAGAAGGCTGGGATAGTTAATGGGCACAAAAAATAATGAAAGAATGAATAAAATCTAGTATCTGATAGCACAACGGGGGGACTATAGCCAATAATAATTTAACTGTATATTTGAAACTAACTAATAGATTATAATTTTATTGTTTGCAACAAAAAAGATAAGTGTTCTAGAGGATAGATACCCCATTTTTCATTATGTGATTATTATACATTGCATGCCTGTACTAAAACGTGTCATGTATTCCAGAAATATGGGATACTATTCAGCCATAGAAGTATAAAATCCTGCCATTTGTGGCAACATGAATGAACCGGGAGGACTTTATGTTAATGAAATAAGCCAAGTATAGAGAGACAACACAGGATCTGCCTCGTATGTGGAATCTAAAAAGAGTTTATCTCATAGAAGTGTAAATTAGAATAACAGTTACCAGAGGTTTGGGAGAGGTATGGGGAGGAGAATACAGGGAGAGATTAGTCAACTGGTACCAAATTACAGACTGATAGGAAGAAGTTCTGGTGTTCTATTGCACAGTAGGGTGGTAATAGTTAAATATATTGTACTATATATTTCAAAATAAGTATAAGTAATACTTTTCAGTGCTCCCATCACAGAAAAATAATGTTTGAGGTGATAAATAAGCTAACTACTATGATTTGTTCATTACGCAAGACATAATTGTATCAAAACATAATGCTATATTCCATAAATAAGCACAATTATTATGTGTCAATTAAAAACAAAGTAAACTTTTAAAAAGTGAATAAGGAGTTAAACTTTCCCACCTATATGAAGAAGTTACTTGAAAGTTCGGAGATAAATTGTATAATATTGTAATGGTTGTATAGTTTAAAGACATAATATTAAAAATTACTACTTTAATTAATCAATTACGTTATAAGGAGGAAGAAAAATAATCTGAAAGTGGCAATGAAGACAAGAGAGGTATGTACCATACCCTCATCAAATAGGATGAAGGCTGTGTTAGATACTCAACACTCAACACCCAACACCACCTTGAGTGATATAGGTGAAGTCTATCGTCATTAAAGAGCCAAACTTCACTCGGAGCAGGAAGCAGAAGAGAACATCAGAGATAACATTTAAAATACAGAGGATTTCTGAATTTCAAAGGATATAGTGAAAGTATTTCAGAATTTGGAGATTGGTCAAAAATATGTACAAAGTCTTACGTGACTGGAGATTGAGAAATGAAAACTGACGTTGGAATTCAGGGCTTCATGTAGTAACTTATTGCAACAGAGCTCAGCGACCTTGTTTGATTTGTCCTGCTTGTCTCCAGGCAAAAGCAGCTGAGGAGGTGGCTGAACATATTGGCTGAACACTGGTGGAGGGGAGTGGCCGAGCTGGGACATCCCCAGGAGCAGAGAAGAATATGAGCAATCTTTCCTGGAGCACCTGGTTCCCTGAGGTTGCTCCCAATTCTCAGAGCTCAAGGAGTTCCGAGGATTTCTCTTGGCACTGCAATTAGGGAATGGAGGATATAGTTGGCATGACATTTTTGTCATCAACATAAAGAAATGCGTGACTCTGTCTTTCCTCCTGCCATGTATCAGCGGTCTTATCTGGAGCCTGCAGAGCCTCCTGCTCCCTCTGGGATTCCAAAACACTTGATTTCTGAGTTCTTCCTTACATTTGGGGCAGGAGATTTGGGGACACCTTTTAGTGAATGCTAGTGAGGACTCAAAATATCTATTTAATTTGGCTTCATCCAGGATTTTTTGCTTATACTTATAATATTTTTATGGTGCCTGTTTATATGTCCAGTGTGGTCTCTTTATAGCCATTTGATCTGAAACATGAGCTCTTAGAATCTGCTAAAGGTAGGTATTGAATGCTCATTTGATATATTTTTTAAACTTTAAATGTTTTGTAAACTTAAACGTGCTTTATTTTTCACTTTTTCATTCAAATCCATATTTGTTTCTTCGGGAACATAATGAGTTTTCATATTTCGGATGTGTATTGTCTTCTCCATCTCCTGTCTCTGTGCACTGCTCTTTTCCTCATACATAACCAGAGAGAGCTTTTCAAGCATGTGCTCTGTTCCACTGATTCTGTAATATTGATTCAGCATTCACTATTTCCAATACGTATTTGATTTCATGAACGATATTTTTTGTTTCTTTGAAACCACTTAAATCATTCCTCAATTTAGAGCTCGCTTTTCTGTCTTTTCAGTTTACTGTGTGTCCTTTTAAACCAAATTATTTGTTCCTCTGTGTTTCAGAGAAGCATACTTTATAGCATTTTATAAAAGCTTCCAAACAATTCACTGAATTTATGCGTGGATCCTGCCTTGGATAATATTCAGACAATGTGCTGCCTTTGGATGTCATTCCCTTAGTCTTGACACAATGCTTTCTCCTTAAAGCCTATCATTTTCTCTAATGAAGCATCATCTGTACAAAATTGTTATTTATATTTTCTGTGTACCTCATTTTCATCTTGCTGTAGGTGCCCCTACTAAGATATGCCCAGAGCAGATCGGTATGCACTTCCCACTTCCAATGACTTCACTCATAGGAGAATTTCTCTCTGCACTGACAGAATTGCTGTCTTTGAATTGATTTAACAAAATAATTACATAGTTGAACATGTTGGAAGGATGAATGAGTAATAATTTCACTGTCATCATAAATACCATCTGCTCATTCAGGGAACTGAGAGTTGAAGAAGAAAAAAATGACTTCTCCTATTTCTCCTCCTCCTTCAGAACCTCCTTCCTCTTTTTACAAAAGCTCTGCTTCAAAAGAGATGTGATATCTAGAGAGACTATAAGTCAGGTCTAGCGTTTTCTTTTTCCATTCATCTGCCCTGTTGTTGGGGAATGTGCTGTAACGTATTGGTTAACAGCCTATGCTTTGGACTTATATCACAGTTTGGGTTTTTTCCCTGGTTTCACCACCAACTAGCTATAGACATTTGATTATATTACTCAGCCTATCTAAGCCTCAGATTTTAAATCTATAACACTAGAGTTTTTTCATCATATAGGTATATGAAAATAAAATGAGATAAGTTATGAAAATTATTCAACCAAGATTACAGTAAATTCTTCATAATTTTTAATATAATTAAATTACATAATAATTATTTTATTGCTTTGAAAATCCTGGCCTTGAATTTTGTCTCACTCCTTTTTAACTATTCTTATATTTTAATGTGTTATTACAGGTATTTGGCAGAAATAAACAAATACATAAATAATAATTTTTTAATTCAAATTATCACAAAGGTACAAAATGCTAAAATAAATTTTTGCAGAAATATCTGACATTGAAAATTTTTTCACTGTATATTTTGCCTTCAAAGAATTAATATATCAAAATATACACTGCATAAAAAGGACTAGAAGTCAGTGCAATGTCTATTTATTATGCTATTTCTACTTACACTAGTGAAATTATATGTAGTATATAAATTAAAATTACATGCCAATAGAAAGTATTCATTTACATATACAAATTTGTAGCATTTATGTTACCGGATGAACAGAATATTTCATAAATATCTGTATTTCTCTTCATATTCCAAGACTTATGACTAATCACTTTTACCCAAGTCAATGACCACCATCAGTCACCCGGTTTCTTCCTACGTCTCCGATTACTTCCTTTATCTCTTTTCAAGATTCCCATTCTCAGCATGACAAATAAATGCGAACATTTACAAAGTTTGGCTTTAGTTCTCCTTCCATATTTCTCCTGAGGCTATCATTTCATGCCATAGTTTAAATAACTATCTACATGCTGAAGACTACTTGATACCTAGCCAATGGCAATATTGCTCTGCTAAGTGTCAAATTGTTCCCACCAATAACCCAAATGGAATAATGATAATGATCTCATAATTGGCAAGTCCTGCTTTGAATTCTTCATCTCATCACTATGGAACTGAAGGTCTTGAATACATACCAATAGATCAAATGGACACTTTGAGAGCACTGTGCAAATGAGCAAGTTGCAAAACCTCATCAAGTGTAGCAAGATGGCCAGGTGTAGAGAACAGTGTGTCTGCCCAGTAATCCTATTCAAGGGCCAGAAAATTTGGCAGGTCAGCCTCTGGCTGAATGGAGGCAGCTGCATGAATCCACTGGCTACAACTATACTTTTTAGAGGGTGCCTATACTGCCTGGACAGGTGCAGGGGACTTCACGGAAGAGGAATATGCTCTTTGAAGTGTCCATACACATCTATTTCAGGAAGTTGGAGGCTGTGACATCAAGCTGCTTCAATACCTATCAGTCAAATACATCTGTGATCTGATGGTAGAGAATAAGAAAGTAAAGCTTGGCTTGAATGTGACCTCCTCTGAGAAGGTGGACAAAGCCCAATGCTGAGCCACCTTCACTCTGCTCTGTGTTCAGGCGGTGAATTTTGCAAGGAATATAAGGATTGAATTACAAAAGTTTGCTGAAAGGCAAACTTTTAACTGGAAGCAGGATTATGTCAAGGCTCCATTGAGCACACCTGACTCATAGACTCACTCTGAACATTAACTGGAGCCAGTATCAGTGGTGGAACCTGCTGCATCAAACGCAAAACTACCCCAAACTGCTGGTTTCTGTACTTAAGAGCAACTATGAAAGCAAACTGCTGGTATATCAGTCTGAGATCAAATCCCTCATTTCTACACTTTTCTTTGTGGGTTGATGGGCTCATCCACACATCCCTGAAGCCTGCTGAGATAGATCCTTCACCTACCCACGGCCTATTCCTAGTTCCTCTTTGAGCACATGACAGTAGATTGGGTAAGCAAAGAATGGGCTATTTTTTTCCACTTCAGTTTTTGAAGCATATCATTTTCTAGGAGTTCTTTGCCCTGTAGACACACAGGTGACAGTTTGTCAGGCTTGGATGCAGGCTTCACCATGGAGGATAGCTGTATACTGAGATGAAGGGATTCCAGCCTTGGCAGGGACTTTTCTCAATGGTCCTGGAGGGCCCGCAGAAGTCATTGAGAGCTTCACTTATGAGGTCGTGGATCTATTCCTAGAAGGATCACGGACTCAAGCAGCTTGGAGAAGTGTCACTTGTCCTTTCCACAGAGTATACTCTGGAATTGACTGCAGCACTGGGAGCATGACCTGCCTTCTCAACAGATGCTGGAAAAAGCCTAGTCTTCAAGCTCCTCATTCTTGAGCTGTTGCAACAACTTTTTCAGAATGGGTAGTGCCCACAGGAAGTCTCCAAACCCAGACTTGCAGCCATGAATTATGGGGAGGCTCAGCTGCAAAAGTGCACTGGGCTTTATTGGCCACATATAGGAGCACAGCTCCCTGTCCCTTTGATGCCATTGGGACCTGCTGGAGCAGTTTTCCTGCAGTGTTGACTCCAGGGCACCACCAGCAGCACCTGGTGAAGCAGCTAGTCCAAGGCAGTTTTCTGCTCCTTGCTCCAATAAGCCCTGAACTGACTGAAAGCCATGCCTAGCCAAGGGGTATTTCAAGGTCAGGAGAAATCGCTTCGCTCCTCCTTCTCCATCATACATCTGGCAGCCCCCAAACTGATCAGGACCGAGGACAGGATTGCCCAACCCTCAGCTTCCTGCTGGTGATGGCAGTCCCCTTTTGTCACTGCCTCCCACCCACCCCAATCTTTGCCAGGATTCCCCAACTCTCCAAACTGTGCGAAGTTTCCTGTGGCCCTGTGGAGGGCATGACTTCACAAAAGATACTTTTCAGCACTAATAGAAACAACCTATCAACCCAAGAAAAGACATGTCAGAATTTTGAGTGCATGTTACTAACTGAAGTAAGTCTATGTGAAAAGGCTATAGATTGTACAGTTCCAACACCGTGAGATTCTGAAAAGGGTAAAATTATTGAGACAGTAAAAACATCAGTGGTTGCCAGAAGCTGAAGTCCCGGCACAGGGAGAATGAACAGGCCCAGCACAGAGGATTTGTAAGGCAGTGAAACTATTCAGTATGGCACTATAATAGTGGATATTTAATATTATACATTTGTCTTATGCCGTAGCATTATAACACCCTAAGGTGACCTATGAACTTTGAGTCCTTTTGATGTGAACTAATGAACCCTAAGGTAAACTATGAACTTTGGGTCCTTTTTATGTGCTAATGTAGGTTCATCAATTATAACAAATGAATCATTCTAGTGAGAGGATGTTGATACTAGGAAAGGCTGATACTGTTTATGGGGCAAAGAGTACATGGGAAATCTCTGTAACCATTACCTCAATTTTTGGTGAACCTAAAATTACTCTAAAAAGTAAAGTCTATAAAAAATGCAATATATTTCCATCAATATGGAAAATAAATGGACAATGTTTAACAAAAATGACAGAAGTATTTACCATCCTTCCCAGCAACATCACCTCTCAGAATTGAAGAGATACTTCATCGTCAAATGTATGAAGTATATATGCATGATTTTATTCCTAATGTGATATTAATTTCAATAGGAAAAAATATGGAAACAAGCTGAGTGCCTTATTATAGAGGACTGGCTGTATAAACTAGGGTACTTACACAGTGGAAGTATTATGGAGACATTAGAAAGAAATGAATGATTATCTCTATATATCAGTATTTAAAGATCTTCAGGATAAACTGCTAATGAGAAAAACAAGGTGCTGAAGAATGGACCTTGTTTGCTTTTTGTGTAAAAATGTGTGGAGAAAATAAGTGTCTCTTTGTACATCTGTATTTGTAGAAGTAAGCAAAGAATTAATACAGATAATACCTATATGGTGTTGGGGAAAATGGAGTGAGGAAGGAGAAGACTTAAGAGGATACACTGTGGCCAATGTTTTTATAAAGACTGAAGTATATTTCTAAAAATCTGATTTAAGGAAATAAAATATAAAAAATGTAGGTATAGTCTTAGGAGTTTACTTGACTGAAGACAGAAGCTTGTTTTGTTCATTAACATAAAGCCTATAAGTTTATACTGAGGTCAAGAAGTAGAAACTTAGAAGACCCTTTGTCGCTATTTGAGGTGGACATTAAAAACTTCGAAACTGAGAATTAAAAAGAAAATTAAAGCTTTTACCTTGTCTTTTCGGAGAACTACATTTCAATATAACCAAATAACTCTAGATGATGAGGAAAAATTTTGTTTTATAGAAGATGGCTACTTAATGAATATTGAAAGAATGACAGAATTAGAGTGTAATCATTTCACAAATGCTACACTAAAGAAATTATTTCCAACTAGCGTCAAAATAATTATGTGAATGATTGATGGAGGAATGGACATTTATGGTATGAAAGCCAGAACTACAGAATGGAGGACTCAGAATGCTATAATCTTGATTACATCATCAATCTGAGCATTTTAGCTGGTGGGCCTATGGTAATATGCATTTTCTATTGGTTTTATAAAATATTTTCATCAGTCAAATCCATATTCAGGTAGAATGCTTCAAGGCAATAGGAAATTATCTCTCCAACTTACGCTTCATCTAATTAAAGTGATAATTGGCTAAATGGATTGTCATTATTAAGATGATACTTAATAGCACCACTCTCCCCAACAATCACCTATTATTTTACTAGTATCACATATAATTATTACTATTCGGCAACTTGCTTCTTATGATTTGTGTAAATCAAATTAAACACAGGTTATGGGGTGGTTGTGATCTCATTGAAACAAATATATTGACTCACTATAAAAGAAACCACACATTCAATGACAAAAATTCATGAAAAGAAAGATCAAAAAAAGTCAATGTAGAAGGGTAGTTTGTCTTCGTTTATGATTTACTGAAAAGAT
The DNA here is from genome assembly GCF_002776525.5 of Piliocolobus tephrosceles. Lineage (NCBI taxonomy): Eukaryota > Metazoa > Chordata > Mammalia > Primates > Cercopithecidae > Piliocolobus > Piliocolobus tephrosceles. The sequence continues at coordinate 11,681,209 of NC_045451.1, forward strand.
GAAGTGCAAAATGTAGTCTCTAAAGTTTATGTCATTACCTCTCTGTACTCTCCTTTCTTTTGAAAGTCGACATGACATGTTCATATGCAGAAATCATCAGCTTTGTGTTGGTAAGTTTCTTGCAAGGTGTAAAAAACTAAAAGTGCTCTCTATAACAACAATGAGATGGCAAATCTGCTGAAATCAAGACATTCTTACTCTTTTTTCTAAACTGACACATTAGTGATGTAACCTATTCTTGACTCTACACTAAAATACTTCTACCTTTAAAGAGATAAACTTGTTATAGATATATAAACACATTGCTATTAATTCAAAAAGACAAATGCAGAATAAACTGTTCATAACATCATCAATTGTGTATATTTGAGTTATTTGTAGTAAAATACAATGTGAGACATAGTATTTGATTGTGCAAACCTAACTGCATAAAAGATGTAAGTATAGCCTTTGGGATTGTGCAACTCATGTGATGGGCTTGCTTTATTCACACACATGAAGTCTGTTAGGTACAGAATTAATCCCTAAGGCATGTTAATGTGCTTCTTTGACAATTCTTATTAACCATTACAAGATATTTAAATTGCAGATACCCTGCTGAGTGAATATTCAAAATGCTCTTGACAGTCCTACACCAGAATACCAGATGCTTCTTAATAGAACATTACTATGTTTTATTTCGTGACTTATAAATGGTTGATTTTATTCCATAGTGCTATGGCTTTAGAGAGAGAAATGAGAGAGAAGAAAAGAAGGAAAGAAGGAAGGAAAGGAGAATACAGGAAGGAGGGAGGGAAGGAAGGAAGGAAGGAAGGAAGGAAGGAAGGAAGGAAGGAAGGAAGGAAGGAAGGAAGGAAGGAA